>NC_090941.1:475859374-476170583 GCF_040938575.1 Ambystoma mexicanum | reverse complement strand
ATCAATGTGAACCGTAAATGTAAGAACTTTACAGTATCACGCGGCTCACATGAGTAACTAGTGCATTTCTGCAAGTACCACGAGCAAGGTAATGTTACGCTCACCTGGCTCCCACAGAGGCGTCGATCTGAACTGGACAGCTGCGGTCTCCACCAATGTGACTCGTAGGGCCGAGATGACGGACTGGACTGGCCCACCTAGCTTTGTTTGCTTGGCCCGTAGGAATATTCTTCTGATGGTTTGAAAAGATGAACTCTCCATCCTGCATTGAGCTCAGGGGCGCGTTGATAACCAGTTGCTTCACTGGCTCGAAGGAATTGGTGAGTTCCAGAACAATATTGACTCCGAAAAGTATGTAGTTCGTAAGAGTTCACATGTCTGACTTTCACTCTTGTCCGATTCCTTGCAGTTTGCAGCTTGATCCCAGCGAAGGGTTCCTCGTGGTAGCTGACGAAGTTCAGGTAAGGATTTGGCTTATCCTACACAGTTCAATAAAATAAGGCCAGAATGTAACCTGTTGCTTGCTCCCTTATTCAGGTGTGGAGAGAAAATATGAGGTTCGGGGAATAATGCCTCCGGCGGTAAAATTAGGTAAGTCTATTGTGGTGAGAAGAGTTCCCCTTGTTTGTCCCTTTGTCTCACCTTGTTGTCCTTTTGTTCCCCTTAGGGGCCGGGGTACGGCGAGGATGCAATGGAGACTGCGCCGACCCGTGAAGAGGAATAGTATCCCTGGCCGTAATCAGGTAAGTCTATGGCGGTAGTTACTATTGCCTCTGTTTATTCCCTTGGCTCACCTTTGCTGTTCTTGTGTTCCCCTTAGGTGCCAGAGTGCGGCGGGAACGTGCAGAAGGATGCGATGGATCGTGAGGATGCTGCAAAGGCCGGTGAGTTCAGCGCGGCGCTGCAGCAGGCGAGGCGGCGTGCGTAAAATGCTTCTTTCTTCCAGCTCAAAGACGCGGTGGATCCAGAATTCAGTTAAGGATCGAAGGTTTTGGTCTTATTCTAACCTCTTCTCCTTCTGTTCCTCCCTTTTTCTAGGAGCTTCAGACTCGAGGCAGGCGTGGCAGAAGACTGGATGGAGGCTTGCAGACACGGTGAGCGTTACGCTGCTGGATGCAGAATAACGCAAAGCGTGTGCTGCTCTTCGGGTGTGGTTTAAATAGCCTACAAGGTAGTCCCAGGTAAGTATTCCTCCCCAGCCCCACCCGAGTAAAAAATAGTCCCTAGGTAAAATAGTCCCTTCCAAGCCTCATTTGGCTTGGAGCTTTGCAGCATGGTCTGCATCAGGTAAGTTCTACTCTATGAGCCTGGCGCCTATGGCGCCAGGACTGACTCCCATATGAGCCTGGCGCCATAGGCGCCGGGACCGCACCCAAACAGCCCCTAGCAGGGGTTTTTGGGCTTGCTCAGAATAACTTGATGCTTTCTTCCGGGGTTGGGGGACCTGGTGTGGTTCCCCGGGGGTAGGCATCATGACAGGTAAGCCATGTAGACAGCCGCGCACCTAATAGCAGTACCCAATTCTATATCCCTTCTCATTTAGCCTTGTGGCGCTTTGAAACACAATTCTCCTGTATAAAGCGACTTACAAATGCTTAATAAAATTAAAACAAATTCCATCTGTCAGCCGCATAAAGCTGTTGAGGGAGGTTTGTATTCTCTCTGCGGTTTTGTATTGCTATCTCTTGTTTAATATTTATCGGAACACTTGGCGCTCATCCCAGAAAAGCCTAGAGAGCAGTGAAGAGCTTTGTTTATAGTAAACGACTATATTTCTCGGATAAGAATACTGATGCGATTTAATTTAATATTGCTAAGGCTGAACTTGCGGTTCACATTTTACTGAATAAAAAAGCAGTTGCATCGAGGCTGGGTTATGGCTCAACTATGCCACTTTAACCCTTGCCAAGGGTTTTTCTCCCCAGTGCCAAGGCCTTTTTTGGTGATTTCGGTATGTCGCCATTCAATACCTTGTACTTTTTTGTTACATGAGTTATCTCGGCCAAATTTGGCCCCTTTTTCCCCACATGTAGGCGGTCGTAACGCCACCCAGGAATCCTAGGTTGCTGTAGGGGGGTGAGAGAAAATAACCACAAAGTGCAAAAATGTTGTGTTTTTTCAAAGAATGCCAATAAAATGATGTACAAAGAAGCCTGTGTTCTTTTCCTTGTAAGAGCTAGGAACAAATGGTTTGCTGTGCGGAATTTCCCAATTTCCTTGCTTTCAAGAACAGGTTGAGTGGAAACGAAAAAAAATATTTTGATGTGGGTATCAACCGTTTTGTGAGAGGTAGGCGATTTTGGCCATTTTTGCCAACTGGACATGCGTGGACGGAATGGAAGAAACGGGTAGGAAAAATGAATCGGAGGACAGAAAGGCATACATTTCTGAAAAGTAGAAAAAAATCCAAGTTTAGGAAGGGGTGATTTGCACAGGTCGGGCAACAACTAGCTAGGGGAAAATGCCATAGTTTGGGGAAAAAGTGGGAAAATGACCGAAAAAAAGGTATGTGGTTGA
The DNA here is from genome assembly GCF_040938575.1 of Ambystoma mexicanum. NCBI lineage: Eukaryota > Metazoa > Chordata > Amphibia > Caudata > Ambystomatidae > Ambystoma > Ambystoma mexicanum. The sequence continues at coordinate 476,168,066 of NC_090941.1, read as the reverse complement.
CATGGTTGGCTTGCTACAGCAATGGCTTCTATGAATTTTGAGGAAAACAATGCTCCGCTACATTACCCCGACTTTTGCAGTTAGGAAAGCACACATTTTTTGTAGTGTTTCACAAAACAAGCATTACCACAAGCCAAACATTGAGCCATGGTACACAGGAGTTTTATGCTTACGGCCTGAACAGACGTACTTACCATGTGTAAATCAGGAAAACCAATGTGGTGAGGAATGGCAAGCATACATTTTTTGAAAGAGCACAGGCAGACCTTTTCAAGGGTAGGTGACTTGTGCAGGTTACAAAAGTGTATGTTGCCTAAACCAGCGAGTAAATGTAGGGCACATTTGGGAAATGAAAGTTGTGTGACAAAGGGCACCAGCAAATGGGTCGAAACGCTAGGAAACCACACAAACACAGCAAATGTCATACCTTCCCACGTTCCCACACGTGTCCCAATGAAAACGGTACCTCACATGTGTGGGTGCGCCTACCTGGGTGCCAAGGGAAAAGCCTAAAAGACCCCTAACCCCAAGTCTTTTCTGACAACTAAATTTCAAGATTTATCCTGACAGGCACACCATACCGATATGGGCCTCGGGTGTCCAAGCCACCAAGGAAAACGGGGAACCCCATGCATTTCCGAAAAGTGGATACCCGTGGGGATCTGCAGAGGTCTGACTTGCGCAAATCGACCCAGAATTTATTACCCAGAAACCCTGGCAAAGTCTGAAATGTGGCGAAAAAAAAACAATTTTCCGCACATTTCACTATCCTCACCCACCAAAACACGCCGCCAACAACACATGGCCTACCATCCCGTGTTCCCACAGGTGTCCCGATGAAAACGGTACCTCACATGTGTGGGTGTACCTACCTGGGCGCCAAGGGGAAAGCCTAAAACACGGGTAACCTCAAGTCTTTCGGAACAGCATAATTTTAGGAATTCTGCTCATCCGCGCACCCTACAGATTTGGGCCTTGGGTGTCCAAGCCACCAAGGTTAACAGGGAACCCCATGCATTTCCGAAAAGAGGACACCCGTGAGAATAGGCAGAGGTCTGACTTGCACGAAGCGGCCCAGAATTTATTACCCACAATCCCCGACAAAGCGTGATATTTGGTGGGGAAAAAACACAATGTTCACTTTGTTGGGGGTTCTTGGTAATACATTCTGTCCTGCTTTGTGCAAGTCAGACCTCTGTGTATTCCCACGGGTGTCCTCTTTTCAGAAATGCATGGGGTTCCCTGTTTTCCTTGGTGGCTTGGACACCCTAGATCCTTATCTGTATGGTGTGCCCGTCTGAAAAAATCGTGAAATTCAGCTGTCGGAAGAGACTTGGGGTTAGGGGTCTTTTAGGCTTTCCCCTTGGCGCCCAGGTAGGTGCACCCACACATGAGGTACCGTTTTCATCGGGACACGTGTGGGAACGCGGGACGGTAGGCCATGTGTTGTCGGCGGCGTGTTTCCGGTGGGAGAGCCGAGTGAAATGTGCGGAAATTGGGGTGTTTTTGCCACATTTCGGGGTTTGCCGGGGTTTCTGGGTAATAAATTCTGGGCCGATTTGCGCAAGTCAGACCTCTGCGGATTTGCACAGATCTCCTCTTTTTGGAAATGCATGGGGCTCCCTGTTTTCCTTGGTGGCTTGGAAGCCCTAGGCCCAAATCTGTAGGTTGTCTCCCCAAACCCTTTGGGGGTTAGAAGTGGTGTAGCCTTTTTCCTTTCTCACCCCGGTAGGTGCACCCACACATGTGAGGTACCGTTTTCGTCGGGACACCTGTGGGAATGCGGGAAGGTACAACATCTGTTGTTGGCGGTGGGTGAGCAGAGTGAAATGTCTGAAAATGGTGTTTTTTACCCCCAAATATGGACTTTGCTGGGGGTTCTGGGTAGTAGATTCTGGGCCGATTTGCACAAGTCAGACCTCTGTGGATTCCCACGGTTGTCCTCTTTTCAGAAATGCATGGGGTTCCCTGTTTTCCTTGCTGGCATCGACATCCTTGGTCCAAATCTGTAGGTTGCCAACATGAACAAAATGTGCTGTGCCGAAAGGCTTGGGGTTTCCATTGGGTTAGCCTTTTCCGCCCCAGGCAGGTGCAACCACCCATGTGCGGTACTGTTTTTATCTGGACACGTGTGGGGATGCGGGAAGGTAGGCCATGTGTTGTTGGCGTTGTGTTTCGGTGGGTGGCGAGAGCGAAATGTCTGAGAATTGTCTGTTATTTCCAGCCAATTTCAGAGACATTTCCCTCTGTCCACTCACCGAAACACCTCGGCAACAACAGATGTCATAGCTTCCTGCGTTCCCACAGGTGTCCGGACGGAAACGGTACCTCACATGTGTGGGTGCATCTACGGTGGGTGGGGCAGTAAGGTTTGGGCACTCTGGGGCCAGATTGGCACACCAATGTGCCCCTCTGCGCCAAGGGGAGTTGGGTTACCAAAGGAAAAAAGTGCTAATGGTGGACCGCATTTTAGGGGGGCTGTGGGGCACCCCAAACCGACAGGGAATTTTCTAATGGGACGGGGGGTTGACCCCGTCCCCCCCACCCACAATGGAGTGGGGGCCATGTCATGTAGCCCTCCCTGGGGGTGGATATCTGCTCCTAGGAAGCGACACCTGACCCCAGGGAGGAGTGCAGGACAGCGTCCCCCATATCTGCCCCCAGGGAGGGATACATGAGATGTGCTGCCCCTCCAATTGGGGTGGGGGTGGAGAGGTGCACCCCCTTTCACATTACAAAATTCCCTGGTGGTGTAGGGTGCCCCTCAGCCGCCCCCCCTAATGTGCAGCCTGCCATTTTCAAATTTTTTCTTTGTTTACCAAACTTGCCTTGGCGCAGAGGGGCACATTGGTGTGCCAATCTGGCCCCAGGGGGCCCAAACCTTACTGCCCCACCCACTGGGGGGCCTGTCCTACAGTTTTTGGTGGCCCTCTCCCCTCCACCCCAAATGGAGGAAGGTGTACCTCACGCAGCCGTTTGTAGGAGGCCCAGAGAGGCTGCATGAGGTGCCCCCACCACCCACTGGGGGGCCTGCCCCACAATTTTTGGTGCCCCCCCCCTCACCCCTCACCCCATAGATAGCTGTGTTCCTTGACCAAGACATCATTGCTTTATGCCATCTGAGGCAGGAGTGGAGGAGGGGGAGGTCTTCTGCTGCTTCCTCCTCTGATCGCTAGGGTTCCCATCTAGCCACCGCCCTCTGCAGTCCCGAAAACCCGTGAAGCTGCTGAAGGAGCAAGGTTCGAAGTAAAACCTGCCCTGGCTGCGAGTGAAGGACTTTTGCCCTGGCTTCATCAGGATGGCCAAGGACTAAGCGATCTGGGTGGAAGTCTTCTTTTCATACGTTCTTCATCTGTGGATGAGTGAAACGGATTTGGCCATTTGAAAGGAAGGTCAAGGATCCTCTCCTGCACATCCGAGGAAAATTCTGCAGCGTGCATCCATGCTGTCGGCCTCATCTCGACTCCCAGGCAGAGGCCTCTGCTGGCCGTATCGATATGGGAGACCAAGGACTCCATGAGATCCTGCACAATCATGTGGGCCTCTGCTTGACATGCTTTGAAGGAGGCCTGACTCTCTAGGGGAGGATAGCCTAAGTGTTGGCCTGGAACAGGTGTAGCCCAGGGCTATGTCCTATTTGAACACACAGTTGGAGGCGGCCCCTGCCGCAGAAGACGAAGAGGAAGGCGTAGAATACAAATACGCTGTTGCAACGATAGAAGAATGTGGTTGAGGGTGCGACATCAGAAGCACTGGTACCCCATTCAGCAGCCGAAAGCTTTTTGTTCATCTGGGCGTTGGGCCGAGGCTTTGCCCAAGCCTTCTTGGCTAAAGGGCATTCTGTCCTGATCAAAGCGTTGAGGAACCTGGGATGGGTATCTGAACTGCTCAGAGGCATAAATGTAACCCTGCGGGGACCACCCTCCTGAGTCATGGGGCCCAACACCGCTCACCGAAGGAAGAGGACTGGAACCCGCCTGCGTCGCCCACTCTGAAGGCGTTGGGGTCGCCTTTGGCCTAGAGTCAGAATCTCAGATGACTGCCGGCCGAGCAGGCACCACCAGGTGCTTGTCCGCCAATTTAGGGCCTTGCACCAAGCCTTGGGAGGGAGGCTGCAAAGTCCCCAAAACCCATGCAGGGTTCGATATAGCCAGGGGCTGTTTGTGCCCCGACACTGAAACAGAAGCGCCGATCTCAGAGATGGGTCTGGTAGCGGGCTGGTAGTCGAATCGTCCCCCTACGCCACGACCACAGAGCTGGCTGTGGTAGGCTGTAAGCCCTCATCTGGGGAGCTGGTAGTCGTATGGGACCGTGCCTCAGGATGCCGCCTGAAAACAGAGCTTGAAAGCCCCTTGCACCCCAGTGCAGAAGATTAAGAGCAGGAGCGCCCCTTGGTGGATCGCATGGAAGAGCCCCTCGGCTTGGGAGCCAGTAGCCTTAGCGGCCTAGGGGTCACCGCCAGAAAGAGAGTCCAAGGTACCCTTTCTGGCCAGAAGCCCCGGGAAGGAGTCTCCAGGCTAGGGGGTCTTGGAGAACAAGGGACCTACCTTCTCTTGACGCAAGGTCCTGGCAACAAAGTCCTTTAGATGACCAGGTGTTGAAGAATGGAAGATTGCTCTCCAGCGGGAAAGGCTCCCCCTCAAGGATCAGTGACCAAGAGAGCTGCAAGCTGTGCACGCATCCCAACTGTGCTTGGGCTCCAAGTACTCAAGGCAGAGCGTATGGGGGTCTGAGGCCGGGAACGACCGATCGCAAGATGCATCTCTCGTGAAGCCTCCTGCTGCTGAGAATGACCAGGGAGGCAAGGCACCAAAGGGAGGTGAAGAAATTCAAAAACCAAACCAACAGGGGGCACATGAAATGTTGAAATAGTGACTGCGCCTAGCTACCGGGTATGACACCGTCCATGTGGAAAAGGGGACCGAGGTGAGGTGCCAGAGGGCAGGGCCTCGGGGGTGTTCCTCTATGCTCTATACTAAATTTAAAGGGGTAGCTCACATTTTCGTTCTGAAAGTTTCCGGTACCGTCCCCATGTTGGTGGACGCCCACAAAGATGGAGGAAAGGGGACGGGACGTACGAGTAGAAAGGTGTGAAAATGTTTCACAACACATACATGGTCTGCTATGTCAACTAGCTTTTTCAGATAATCTTCAGCATGTAACTGTGCTCCTTGAGCAAAAGCTTCTATTTTAGATCTTAACAGGTCCCTATAGGTGTCCTCGATGTGCATCCTAGGGGGTCATACATCACCAATAGTGTATGCACCTGGGGTTGCATACAAGGTCCACTGTAGGTTTTATAGTGGCGTGCGCAGGATTGCCCCAGCTCTAGTGGGCATATGCTTATTTGTGTAGCGACTCCTCCCACATCAGCCACCCATACCTCTCTCTTATGTATTGGGTGTGGTGTATGTGCGACATTTAAAGTTGAAATGTTCAACTGTCGGCTGATCATTGTGATCTCCATTGGGATTAAAAAATGTCCCGAAGTCAATAAGACAAAAAAGGTGATAAGACTTATCAACAGCAAAGCGCACAACAGGATCACTGCTCCCTTGCAGTTCCTATGACACTTCAGACGGTCAAAAATCCTTAAGATGGACCATGCGCTTGGTTTTGTTTCTAGCCATGTGCCTGGGCTCTTCAGTTCCTGGAAAAATAGAAATGTTTTCATAGGTTTGAGGTATCTGCACCTATTGTTAACTTCACATTCTCGTCTATTCTTGTCTGCTTGTCAGGTTGTTCAAGATAGAGAGTCTCCTCCTTCCGCACCAGGGGTGTCACCATCTGGAGCTGGCTTTAAGTGGTCGACGGACACTTGTCGTGTACCTTTCTTAGGAGGCAGGGCTGATAGGACTGCTGTTCTTGAGACAATATATTTCAGTACCTTCACAGGTGGTCTGCAGCGCGGTCCAAGTGCTTCTTTCTCATGGATCTTCTCTAGGAAGCAGCCCCCAGATTTCAATGTACTCTGTGAATTGTCTCTGTCTTGCTGCTATGGTGCTTCTTCACCATGGATAGTCTCTTAGAAGATTCATGAAAAGCAGCTGGTCTGGTGTGGGGAGAGAACTACAAGAATTGTTTAAGTCAGGCATATCCATAGGAGCGACAAACTCATAAGGTGTTTTACCCTCACATTGAGAAAGGCGAGGTAGATTATTTATGCTATGCTGCACTATAGGTACATGATTCACCCAGCTACACCAGAAGAAAGGATGCATTTAGTCAAGGCTTGCTTTACTATGCCATTGGCTCTCTCTTTAACGCCATTAGCTTGTGGACAAAACGTGTTAGGGAATTGTAGAGTACAGCCCCAACTTGACAGGGCATCTCTTAAGGCTTTGTCTGAAAAGGCAGGCCCATTTCCGCTTGGATCAATTTTGGTGCTGTCGTAGCTACCAAGGACAGCAAACCCTTTATGACCTCCTTACTATCAGATTGCTTCTGGTGTATTAGCCAAGTGAGTCTTGTGCACAAGTCCACCACGACTAACACATATTTGTAGTTATCGGGCGTCAGTGGGCCTATGTGGTCCATATAGATGCATTGAAAAGGCACTGTTGCCACTATTAGTGTGCTTAATGGTGGTTTTCAGGAATTGTCTACTGTTGTCTATAAACATATGGGGCAATTTGCAATGCACTTTAGTACCTCTTTGCTAAACCCTGGCCACCAGTATCCTGCAAGAGCTGTCTAGTAGCTGAAAGCCCAAAGTGCGGTGAGGCTATACTTGCATCTGCTGCAGAGAATAATTTCAGTCTATCCTGCTTGTTCGGTAGCACCCTGTCAACAGGGCCACCTTTTGACCTAGTTATAGGGACAATCACTGTATTCTCTTTTACAGCGAAGTTATAAGTAGTGGGGAATCCTTGAAGGTTAGGACTGTTTGCATCCAGACCTTTCCTGGCCTCATCTATGTATGTGGCCGAGTGTGTTAATATTGCTACCACTTTTGTACAGTCCACTGTCTTGCAGACTGATCAGCAAGCACATTGCATTGCCTGCATTGTGCATATAATTTCTTGTGTGCTTTTGTGTGCATAACCCAGATGAGAGGTCTAGCCTTTTTAATGTTCAATATTTTTTGCCAGATTTATTTTTGTCAATTTTGTCTTGCCTTTAGATTCTCTGAATGAGTTGGCTTGCCACCATTGAAGGTCACAATATTAACCTCTTACTACATAGTCTGAATCAGACACTATTAGAGTGGGCTTATGTGGATCAATTTGCTTTAGTACAAGGAGGAGGCCTTGTAAATCAACCACCTGAGCTGATATATCCCTAAATATTTTGTTTGTGTATCTTGGTGTTCAAACTCATTGTTGAATCGCCCCCTTTTAAAGCAGCACAGGCGGCAGAATACTTAGAGCGTGTTCCAACTGCTGGAACAGCACTTGAATCACAGTACAGTACATTTAAAAACATCCAAATTGGGTTGTCTGGTGCGGCTACATCTGCTTCTGGTTGTAGATACCATTCCAGTTAATACATTTTCAGCAGTTTTGGTTTATAGTGACATTAGATGTGTTGTGCTATCTTTGTTGCGGCCCACTGAACCCATCTGAAGTGTAGTTCCTTCGCATTCACAATACTCGAGCATGTAACTGCACTGCATGTTTATGTGCATAATTTTGTTTGCAGCTAATGTGCATTCCTCTGCACTATCATTTGTACAGCGGCCAGAATCTTTTCTTCTGAAGCAAATTTTAGCTCAATCATATAGACATGTGAATGGTATGCTATGCGGTTTGTTCTCCGTGGTTACATACTACAAATGTAAAAGCCTTTCGACCAAGAAATAGTGTCACTTCTAAGTCCTTGTCCGTTTTTCTGTCCTAAAGAGCACTCTGTTGAGTCATGTGTTGGTAGACATGGTGCAGGATGCGTGTGTGCTCTCTTTTCCAGTCTGTTGGACGGAAGTTGGGCTTCAACAAGTCATAGTGTTTTCACTAATGTTGCATAGTCTGCCACATATGATACCCCAAAGTTTAAAAGGCCAAGTATGGCCTGCAACTGCTTAAGTGTATGTGGTCTTCGCAAGTGTGCATACTTCTCTAGTAATTGCAGAGCAAGTCCACTTCCCTCATCAGATAATGAAAACACTAGAAATATAATTTCTCTCTAAGCTATTTTAGACTTCTTGAAGTTGAAATTGTAGTCTTTAGCTGCTAGTGTCCTAATGATTAAGGCCACCTTCTCCAAGTGTTCATCTAAGTCATCAACTGTACAGTATATGTCATCTACTTATGTCCAGCATCTCTGTATGCCTTCTAAGAAGGATTGTATTCTACTGGAGAAAAGTCCAGGATCCCCGTGGAAGCCTAGTGAAGCAAAACTGCTTTCATCTTAAGGTTATAGCTGTGTAAATGTAGCTCTCTGAATCCCCGGATTTAATACAGTCTTATATTTGTATCTCTGTAGTGTTACTCAGGTGGCCTGAACTATGTATGTTCTGTACAACCTCTGTGCATTGTAAGGGTGCAGAAGTAGAAGACTGCCACACGGGCGGGCATGCTTTTGGCTACAGACTTTTATTAGATCAGAATAAGGAACAAGTTAGTTACCTGTAACTGTTGTTCTACAGCATGGGTCTGGCATGGATTCACATGCTCATGAAAATTCCCTGTCGTCAGGCTGGGAATCCTCGGTAAAGAAAAAATCAGTTTCAGTTTCGTTTCTGGACTGTCTTTCATAGTAGTAACCAATCACTGGTCTCTGGGTCATACTGCCCCCAGCCAATGTCTGCCCTCTCCCTAAGCCCCTCCCTTGGCAGCCATCCTCAGATTTGGTAGCACGAAAAGTGGCAGTAGGACCAAGTGAAGAGCCGCAGAGGGGTAGGAAGGAGGGTTCGCATGTGAATCCATGCCAGACCCATGCTGGAGAACAACAGTTACAGGTAAGTAACTTGTTCCTTCTCCAGCATGGGGTCTGGCATGGATTCACATGCTCATGAATACAAGAATAAATAGCAGTACACACATGCACAACCACGGGAGGTGGCAAGGCTCAACATTAAGCATTTAATCAACTCAACATTAAGCATCTCTTACTTCCTCACCAGGCCCACCTTCAGGAGAACAGGTTGCGCAGCACGGCTTGGCCGACTCTGGACTCCTCCCTGGGATCCCGGTCGACGCAGTAGAATCTCGTGAAGGTGTGCGTCGACCTCCACGTAGCAGCCCTGCATGATGTCCAGCAAGGGCACACTAGACAGGACCGCCATGGTAGCAGCGATCGCTCTGGTCGAATGGGCTCTCGGACAGCCGGGCAACGGTCGGTTTGCCAACCGGTGACAGTGCATGATGGAGCCGGAGAGCCATCTGGAAATGGAAGCCTTCGAGAGGGCCTTCCCTTGGTTCACAAACAAGCTGTGATGTCTTCCGAAAACTCTTTGTGCGGTCCACATAGAACTTCAGCGCTCTAGCTACATCCAGCGAGTGCAAAGTCCTCTCGGCCGGCGACGAAGGCGACGGGAAGAAAACGGGTAAACCAAGGGCTCGTTGAGATGCAAGTCCGACGGCACCTTGTGCATGAAGGAGGGGTGCGTCCTCAGCACCACCCTCGTCTCGTGGAAAGTCAGGTATGGAGGCTTGCAGGAGAGGGCCAGGATCTCTCCCACTCGTCATGCGGAGGTCATGACCACAAGAAACAGTGTTTTCCACAACAGGAACTTCAACGGTGCAGAACGCAGAGGCTCGAATGGCGGCCCCATGAGCCTGGTCAGTACCACGTTGAGCTCCCACGCCGGGGCCGGAGCCTTCACCGGCGGGAACGATTGGAACAGTCCCTTCATGAACTCATTCACCAGGCGATGGGACCACAGAGATGAGCACCCCGGAGTTCTGGTGTAGCGGGAGATAGCCGCCAGATGGATTTTGATGGAGGCATGGGCCAGCCCCTCCTTGGCCAACGACAATAAGTATGGCAGCACTTGAGGGGCCGTAATCCGCAGAGGGTTAATCTTCTGTGCGCCGCACCAGACAGAGAACCTCTTCCACTTATGTCCATAGCACTTAAGAGTTGAGGACGCCCTGGCCTTTGCAAGCACCTCCTTGCAGTCTGCCGGTATATCGTACCCTCCAGACTCTAGTGCTGCAGGAGCCAGGCCTGCAAGTTCAGCAACCCTGGGCCGTGATGGAGGATGGCGCTGCTTCCTTTGGCGAGGAGATCCGCGTCCGTCAACAGCTTGACTGGGGGGGATGCTGACAAGTCCAGAAGGTCCGGGAACCAGATCTGTCTCGACCACACCGCTGCGACGAGGATCATCCTGCACCGGGACCTCTTGAGTTGGTTGATGAGTCGCAGCAGCAACGGCAATGGCGGGAACGCGTACAGGAACAGGCCATCCCAGGGGAATGAGAAGGCATCGCCCATGCTCCCCGACTGGGGAAACCTGCTGGCGAACCTCTGGCACTTGGTGTTTGTTGCCGTCATGAATAGGTCGATCTGGGGATTGCCCCATTGTTGGAAGAGTAGATCCCCTTGATCCTGACGCAGTTCCCACTCGTGGCACGAGCGCAGCCACCTGCTGAGTGAGTTGGCGATGGTGTTCTTTATTCCTGCCAGTTGGAAGGGCACCAGAAAAATCCCCTGGGCGACGGCCCAGTGCCACAGATCCTGGGCCTCCTTGGATAGGGCTGGGGATCTGGTGCCTCCCTGCTTCCGGATGTAGAACACTGTGGTGGTGTTGTCGGTGAAGATCCTCACCATCTTGCCCTTGAGGGACGGGAGGAACGATCTGAGTCCAGAACACGGCTTGGAGCTCCAGGATGTTGATATGTAGTGACCTCTCCTCCGGAAGCCAAAGGCCTTTTGCGTGGAGATCTCTGGTATGCGCTTCCCACCCCTCCAGGGAGGCATCCGTCGCCACCGTCTCCTGATGCGCCGACGTCTGGAAGTCTGCACCCACCACCAGATGCGCGCAGGCGCCCCACCACCGAATCGCTTGGCAGAAGGCCTCGTTGAGGGGGATCCTGTCATCGAAACTGCCTGCCACTTGCATCCACCGGGCATCGAGGAACTCTTGCAGTGGCCGCATCCGCAGTCTGCACAGGCGCACTAGGTAGATGCACGAGGACATCATGCCGAGAAGGGACTTGATGGATCTCACCCTGGCCGCATCCATGGCCAACAGCCGCTGCAACTTGCCCATGGTGGCCTTCGTCCTTTCCTCCGACGGCGAGGCCAGTCGCGCCACTGTGTCGAGCTTGGCTCCCAGACACAGTGCGACCTGTGACGGAACCAGGTGGGATTTGGTGAAGTTGATGGAGAAACCTCAGTTGGTGAGGCGGATATGTCGATCCTTCATGGTCCGTTCCAACATGTTCTTGCAAAACGCACAGTCCTTCTCCACGTGCGTTTTGTCTTCGTGCAGGCAGAAGAGGCATCTAGAATGCTCGTCCTCCTTGAAGACATTCTACAATCTGCATCCAGGGCAGTTCCTGAACAGCTTGGATCCGGGCATCGAGTTTCCTTTGTCCTGGGCCGTGTCCACGGGGTAGGCCTCAAGGTCTTCTGGAATCCTCCAAGAAGCGTAACTCGACGAGAACTTCGCCCTTGAGGGGCGTAGAAAATTCCGAAATGGGTCCCCGTTGATCGGAAGTAGAAACGGTGGAGCTTGAGGCTTGATTGACCGAAAAAAATGAGATTAAACTCTTTGAAAAATCGCAAAACGCAGTAAAAGCTCGAGAGCTATAGCACAAGGACTCCCAACACTTGAACGTGCGATAGAAATCTGAGGATGGCTGCCAGGGGAAGGGCTTAGGAGAGGGCAGTCATTGGCTGGGGGCAGTATGACCCAGAGACCAGTGATTGGTTACTACTAAGAAAGACAGTTCATAAACGAAACTGAAACTGATTTTTTCTTTACCGAGGATTCCCAGCTTGACGACGGAGAATATTCATGAGCATGTTAATCCAGGCCAGACCCCATGCTGGAGAAAAGGAAAATCCCTACCTGTTCTAATTTTTAAGAGGGGGTTCCCTGCCTCAAACAAACTAAGGATTCTGTAAGGAGGTCCGTCAAAACCAAATAGTCCACTGTTGTGTCAATACCTATTTCCTTCCATTACACTCTAAAACAACTAAAGAAAAAGGGGTGATCATCTTGATCCGAAGAATGTCTCCCTTCTTCTGCACAATACCTCAAGGTCCATCTGTAGGAAAAAGGAAGTGTCCTTCAAGGGCACAACACAAATATTATCAAAGGTTCCTTGAATTGACTCTCCAGTAAGGCACATAGAAAATAATGTCTCCTATCCTCACAGTGTTAGGGGGATGACTCCCGCCACCTAACCTGACTCAGGTTTCTCAGTGTTTTTTCCAATCCCAGGATAATTAACTTTCTTTCGCTGTACTTTCTTAGGCTCTTTGTACTGCCAAGAGAATGACTTTCTCCTCTTTGCTTCCTTCGCAATGTTCATAACTCCTAGGGGAAGTGTCTCGATTTCCCAGGTCAATCTTAGACTTCTCACAGTGTCGAGAGAATGATGCCCTACTCATGCCTTCTTTTTACAATATCTACAACTACCAGGAGGAAATGAATCCCTTCCCCTGGCTCTTCTAAGATTGGTTTCGCCACCAACCTGGCTTACCACTTGGCCAGGTACTGTAACTATGAAGATTAATGTCCACAAATCCATATCGGGGGTAATGCTTTCCATCCCCATATTCTCTGTTGGATTCACAGCCCACCTGGCTCACCTCTCCGCCAGGTACTGTGACTATGAGGCACGAGAAGGATGCTTCTATGGGTGCAGGTCCCAGACGTGCACTATCTTCTGTGCACAGTCCACCTTGTGTACTCTCCTGCCAGGTGTGACTATGAAGCATACTTTGGATGCTTCTACAACCCACAAAATATTTCCTCTTTCTCCATCTATCTCAGGGTCCCAGACCCTATATTCACGGCTTTGTTGTTTTCTACAGTCTTTTAACCACTTGGCTGGAGCCCCAGGCCTTCCTTGCCACCTGCTTACCTTCTCTCTTGGCCTGCGGTGGCCTTGGGGTTACCTGGCCGCCTGCGGTCTACCATGGGGGTCACGTGAGCTTCGTTTGGTCTGCTTCAGCGCCGCAGCACCAATCTTCCTTCTGGTAGTGGTTATACTACCTAGGCTTCAAGACCGCCAGGAACCTTCGTTCTCCAGCCTGCCATCCCTTTTCGCTGAGGACCGGCTCCAGACCTTGAGGTTTCTTCTTTGGTGTCCTGGTCTTCACCCGTTATCCTGTGCAGACTGGACCAACTCTCGAGGTTCCGCCAAGGAGGACCAACTTCTCTACAAAGTTCTTTTTATTCCATGGTTGCATGTACTGCCATCATATGGTCTGGTACTCTCACTTTGGTTCCTGGGGTACTCCTTAGTACTGCGCACCTCTTCCTAATCACATTACGGAATTGTCTAGTTTCCCACAAGCCCACATAGTTCTTCTTCATCATCTTAGTATCTTGTAAGGAGACTCTCTACTTGGTTAGTTCCTATTCCTCCTTGTCCCAGTACTCCCTATACTGGTGGTAAAAGAAAAACATAGGAACATTAAAAATTATATTGGAGGTGGTTGGTGAGGAAGGTTTATGGGGATACCATGTTCTCTCTGGGTAGTCACTAATCCCATAGTGGGATTCCCTCCCCATGAGATCCACCTGCTGAATACCACCCACAGGGGGACTATCGAGTAGCAGCCTCATCTCCCAGGCCTCATGGGAAGGGGCTGCCCCTAGGATAGAAGTGACGACATCCGGGATTCGTCACAGCATGTAATAGCATTTCAAATTCTAAAGTCTAAAACCATCCCATATGAACCATCTGGTTTGAGTACTGGAAGTAATGCTGTATTGTAGGGTTTGCCTGTTGTATCAGAACCCCTTGGTCAAATAAGTGATCCACAGTGATTTTCAAATGTGGTATAGCCTGTGCTTCGATTGTATATTGTCTCTGAGGCGTTGGTGTTGCAAACACTGTCATTTTATGTGGTGGGCAATCTATGTCATGTCCTACATGATTTTTTGTACAATTGTGCTGCACCTAAAACAGCCCCTGCTAAACGGCTGCCATCTTGTGTTATATGCAAAGTAGACCAAAATAGTGCCTCCATCTCCTTTGGATGTTTCACTTTAAGTTGAATTGTAACTATATATACATTATTGTCCCCAAACATTTCTCCTGTGGGAGTAATAACCTCTACCTGTTTGATTAGTAGGAATTTGATGTAAAAGCTTCTTGTGTCTTTTATTGAACATGGAGACTTGTGTGACAGAGCCCAATTGTATTACTAGCCAATCTCTTGGATCTTTAGTCAATGGTATTATCTTGTGAGTCTGGTTTAGAGTATTTACCATTGTTGCCATTATCCACTCTCAAAGCTGCAGTTTGCTTCCTTTCTTCTTCTCCCTCCTGGAGGGCTTCTGCTTTCCCTTGGGTGCTGAGCTCTGTTTCTTCTCTTTCAGTGAAGGAGAAGGATAGTCTTCATCTCTGTACCATTGTGGCTGCCTAAACTGTGTCCTATCCCTTAACTGATAGGTACTCCTTTCACCACTTCTGCCCTTAAAGGGTCTTCTATCCCAAACAGCTTTCTGCCTTGGACTGGTGCCATCTCTTTCTACGGATATCGTTCTGCTACGAAAGATCTCCCATTCTTCTTTGGCCGGGGGGCATACAGGAAGCCCTTGTCCTTCCCCTTCTGCCTCTAGCTAAGAAGAACAAGTTACTTACCAACTGTAACGTTCTTTCGACTGGATGTTCCTCCCACGTATTCCTCATCTTATGATAAATCGTTATCTCCAGCTTCGCTGCTTCGGGAAAAATAAATTCTCGGCAGAGGGTGCTGTGCTCGAGGTCGTGGCGTTGAATGTCCCTCGACGGACTCCGTACTCTGTCGACGTCACCAATGGTATAAATAGCTCGAGCCGCGCCCGTTGCTTCAGTTCTGTTTTTTCGATAAATATATAGGAGGAACACCCAGGCGTGCCCCATGACAGATACTTTCTTTGTGAGAGGAAAGTGTAAGAAAACGTAAACTGTACTGCGGGGTAGGATGGGAGGGTCGATGAGGAATGCGTGGGAGGAACATCCAGTCGAAAGAACGTTACAGTTGGTAAGTAACTTGTTCTTCGAATGGATTGTGTCCTCCCATGTATTCCTCATCTTATGATAGACTCCCATAGCAGTGGCAATTTTGGAGGTGGGAGTACTAATTACAGTTTTCATTGACAGAATGCAGAACTGCCTTGGCAAATACCCCCTCATTGGAGGAGGCAGTATCCAAGCAGTAATGCTTGATGAAAGTATGCATTGTTTTCCAAGTTGCAGCTGAACAAATATCTGCTGCCGGTACTCCCCTCTTTAGAGCCGCAGAAGTAGCCCTTCCCTTTGTAGAATGGGCTCGAAGCCCATCTGGTTGGTCTTTTCCTGCCAATCTGTAACATTCAATTATGGCCAAAATAATCCAGCGGGATATGGTCTGTTTTGTTACTGATAATCCCAGTTTGTGACCAGTATAACCCACAAACAGTTGGTCATCTTGTCGCAATTTAGACATCTTTGAGATGTAAAAACTAAGAGCCCTCTTGGGATCTAGTCTATGAAGTCTCTCACCTTCCTTGCCCAAATGAGGAGGAGGATAAAATGTTGGTAGTATTATTTTTTGTGACAAATGGAAGTCCGAAACTACCTTTGGTAAAAAGGGAGGTTTAACTTTAAGGAAAAACAGTATATGATGGTTTGCATGAGAGAGCCTGAAGTTCACTAACCCTGCGGGCTGATGATAGAGCCACAAGAAGTACAGTTTTTAGTGTTAAAAGCCTCAATGGACAGGAGTGCATAGGCTCAAAAGGTATGCAAGTCAAAAATGTTAGTACTAATTTAAATCCCAAGTTGGGACATGAAAAGGTACTGGAGGGTATACGTTAGTAAGCCCTTTTAAGAATTGAATGATTAATGGTATTTTGAAATATGAAACCTCTTCCGAGGTGCGCTTGAAAATGGACAGCGCAGCAAGGTATCCTTTGATTGTTCCTATCTGGAGCCCCAGATTGGCTAGATGTAATAGAAAAGAGAGCACTACTGGAGTGCCACATTGAAAAGGTTCCACATCCTTATCTCTGCACCAATTACCAATTACTAAACTTGTTCGAGCGACATCGGTACAAAGATTTTGTTGCTGGCCTTCCGGCCGAAAGCAAGACTTCCATTACGTCATCCGGAAGATCCCAATCCTTGTATCTCAACCTCTCAGAAACCATGCGTGAAGGTTGAGTGTCTTGACCTCTGGATGGAGAACCCGACCTTCCTCTTGCGAGAGAAGATCCTCTCTTTGTGGAAGATGGATTGGAGAGCAGATGGACATGTCTAGAAGGTCCGGGTACCACATCCTCCTGGCCCAATCCGGGGCATTAGGATCATGGTTTTCCTGAACTTTCTCAACCTCCCGATTACTTGAGGAATCACGGGGACTGGAGGAAACGCGTACAACAGTGGAAACGTCCACTCCACTACGAATGCGTCTCCCAGAGCTCCTCTTTGAGGAAATTCCCTTGAGCAGTACTGATCGCACTTCCGGTTGATCGGGGAGGCGAAGAGATCCATTTGAGGGGTTCCCCAAAGGGTGAAGATCTCCAGAAGGACTTCTTGAGCTAGCTCCCACTCGTGAGAGACTGTGCTCTGCCTGCTTAGAGCGTCTGCCGCCGTGTTCTTCTCCCCGGCTAGGTGAATTGCCTATAGAGAGATTTCTTCTCGTATTGCCCAGAACCATAGCTGCATTGCCTCTCTGCACAGTGGTAGTGACCCTACCCCTGCGTTTTTGTTGAGGTAGTACATGGCCACCGTGTTGTCCGTCATTATCAGGACATTCTTTCCCTGTACAGAGGGTAGAAAGGCCTTCAGCGCTAGTCTGATTACCCTCAGCTCCAAAAGGTTGATGCGTAGTTTGGACTCCGATGGAGACCAACGACCACTGATTGTCAGATTGTTGGTGTGTGCTCCCCACCCCGTGAGTGAGGCGTCTGTCACTACTGTTATCTCCGGCCATGGTTGCCAAAAAGATTCTCCCTTGAGAATGTTGTCGTTGCAAGCCCACCATAGAAGATCCTGAGCAACTGCGCTCGGGACTTGCAGAAGATCCGATATATTCCATGAGAACTGGGACCAGAGTTCCGAGTACCCATTGAAGGGATCTCATTCTCAAGCTGGCCTCTGGTACTAGGAAAATGCAGGATGCCATGAGGCTGAGCAACCTGAGAAAATCGAAGGCCGGTAGACGTTGGGCATTCTGGAACTTTGTTACCATCTGCTGGATGTGGAGAGCTCTGACTTCGGGAGGCGAGGCTTTTCCTGAGGAAGTATCCAAGACTGTGCCGATAAACTGGAGCTTTTGGGATGGTATCATATGGGCATTCTTGAGGCAAGTGATCGAAAGATGTTCCTGAGCTTGTTTTGGAGAACTTGCTCTGATCAACCAGTCGTCCAGGTAGAGGTAGATGTGAATACCCACTCTCCTGAGACTCGCTGCCACAACCCGCAACAGTATGGTGAAAACCTTCGGGCCGGAGGTCAACCCGAATGGCAGAACTCAAAACTGATAGTGAGAGTTGCCAATCGCGAACCTCAGGTACTTTCTGTGCTTTGGACGGATTGGCACATGAAAATAAGCATCCTGAAGGTCCAATGATACCAACCAATCCTGGAGTTGGAGAGCCTGGAGGATTTGAGAAAGGGTCACCATCTTGAACTTGTCCTTCCTGAGGAACTTGTTCAAGTTTCTTAAGTCCAAGATAGGTCTCAGTCCTCCATCCTTTTTTGGGATGAGAAAATATGGGGAGTACCAACCCCTGTTCCTCTCCACTACAGGTACCTGTTCTATGGCACCTTTCT
Organism: Ambystoma mexicanum; assembly: GCF_040938575.1. NCBI lineage: Eukaryota > Metazoa > Chordata > Amphibia > Caudata > Ambystomatidae > Ambystoma > Ambystoma mexicanum. Next base: position 476,150,202 of record NC_090941.1, on the reverse strand, counting down.
CTAGCAGGGTTAACATTTTCTGTAACAGGAGTGGGTCTGGAATTTTTACAGAGTCGGCTCCCGATGGATGATTCTGAGGTCTCTTTTGGAAGGGGAGACAGTAACCTTGGGCTACTGTTTCCAGTGCCCAAGCATCTGAGGTAATGCCCCGCCATTCCTTCAGATGCTGAGAGATCCTGCCTCCCACTGGTGTTTTGTGTAATAAGGCCTCAGAGGGATTTGGAGGCGGCTGCAGGAGTGGCTGAGGGTAAAGATGCCGTTTCTGAGGCTGATTCTGCACCTCTTCCTCGTGCACCAGGAGGGAAGTTTCTTTTGCCTCTTTGAGAAGCCGGTCCTCTTCCCCTACTAAATGAGGAGTAGTAACGAAAAGAACGACCCCTCCAGGAAGATGAGCCGGAATAGGGTTTTAGAGGCTGGCGCATGGAGGCACTAAGCGATTTAGCTGCCGCTTTCGAGATCTGAAGTGTTTCTAGGCTTTCATCAGCCTTACTGCCAAACAGCCTCGAGCCATCAAAGGGCATGTTAAGGAGCCTGGCTTGCACGTCTGGTGCAAACCCCGACTTCCTCAACATCGCAAATCTGCGTAGCACAATGCTTGCAGCCATGGATCTGCTGATACTATCAGCAGTATCCAGTCCAGACTGGAGACATTCCCCCATTGCCTCCTTCCCGTCTTTGACTATATTCAGGAAGCCTTCCCTTTCCTCGCCTTCCGGAATATGCTCAGCCGCTGCCAAAATACAGTCCCACAGGGTATGGCTAAACCTGGCCAGGGTACAGGTGACATTTGTCGATTTAAGGGCCATACTGCTTGAAGTGAAAACTTTACGTGCCCAGGCATCAACTTTTTTATCCTCTCTATCTGGAGGGATAGTGGGATATGCAGTTTGCTTTGATGTGGATGCTGCCTGAATAACTAGACTTTCTGGAGTCGGATGCCTGTTTAAGTATTCAGGATCCATAACAGCTGGTCTGTATTTCTTGGGGAAATTACTATCTGCAGCAGCAATGCTCTCAGGCTTTTCCCAGTTTTTCTCCACCCTCCTCTGAAGAGCCCTGTGAAAGGGGAGAACTGGATCTTTTAGAGGACCTCTGACAATTATATCCGTCATGTCATCCTGTTAAAAACGGGTGAAGTGTTACCCCAACCCATATACTCAATTACTCTGGTCATAAAACTCCTGTACCCTGAGTCTGCATGTTCTACAGGATCAGGTCTGGCAAACTCTAATAATGGGGAGGTGTCAATTCCACTGGCAGAATGTAGAGTGTCACTCAGGTCTCTCATTTTGGACTCTTGATCAATGAGTTCCTCAGGAACTTGCTTTGTGCCATATGAAACTCCAAAGGGAGTGACTTCCTCTTTCTCCAAGCCAGATTCCTCATAAATTGAGCACATGGACTTAAAAAAGTCTGACCTGGGCAACAGAGTAAATCTTCTTTCTTCCTCGACCATACGCGTCGAAGGAATGGAAAAATCCTTTGAAGTTGTCAAAGGAATCTTCAATGACTTCGAAGATGACTTTGATACAGGCGTCAAGGTTATTTTTGGTTTTGATGCCGAAACGGTTGACGCCGATGGCGTCGATGAAGTCGTCGAAGCCTTCAACGACTTATGTTTTTTATATAGCACCGGAGAGGTGCTCGACTCTCGAAGAGTCCTCGACGACTTGTCATCGACTCGAGTTTTTCGAGTATCCTCGACACTACCGATTTTTACCAAGGCAGTCTTAGACTTCCCTTTCTCGTCCAATGGAGCGACCTTAGGGGTATGGCTCTTCTGAGGTTCATTCGAGGGGGTCGGTGCTGCATTCTCGAATACCTCCATCATCTTTTTACAAAATTCTTCCCATTTTCTGGGAGAATCCGATTTTGTCGGACATCGAATTTCTTCGGTCGACTCGGAAGATGATGATGAGGGAGATCTATGTCTCCTCTTCATTTTTTTGGATGAGGAAGAAGAGTGTCTCGATCTACTCCTAGATCGAGATCTCTTTGAATGCCTATGGCGATCCGATTCCTTCGAATCAGTCGCTTTCTTATGTTTTTTGGACGTAGCCTTCATAGAGGCTTTCCTCCCCACCGACAGTTTACCTCTCCTCTCACGAAGAGCTTTCTCGGTCATGGATTGGCAGGTACCACAGTCGTCGGTCCGGTGACTGGAACCGAGACACCAGAGAAAAATCCGGTGAGGATCCGTGATCGACATTTTTGATCCACAATCTACGCACTTCTTGAACCCAGTCTTGGGTGTCGAAGGAGTCTTAGAAGACAACATTTTCTTCACAGAAAATCTCAAGCGCGCCGTTCTCGATAGCGAAGCGATCGGAAAAACGGAACTGAAGCAACGGGCACGGCTCCAGCTATTTATACCATCGGTGACGTAGACTGAGTACAGAGTCCGTCGAGGCACATTCAACGCCACGACCTCGAGCCGAGAATTTTTTTTTCCGAAGCAGCAAAGCTGGAGATAACGATTTATCATAAAATGAGGAATACTTGGAAGGACACAATCCATTCAAAGTTATGTATGCCTGGTTCCTGTCTGGTAGCAGTGGTACTTGTATGTGGTGCTCTTTTGGAGTGATTACTCTCACCCGCTTCCGTCCTTAGTTCTTCCCCAGGGGTTATACTCAGGCGATTTCTGCCTAGGGACCTGTAAGAAGCAGCTACAATGTGACCAAACTGGAGTTTCCGTTCTTGGTCAGTGGGCAATACTGCTAGACTTCTAGTGTCACTGACTCACCTTTTATTAAGGGCATAAGTACTCCTATCATGGAATAATTTCTGCCAGCTACTGTCAGCCCTAAACTCATTGCTGCTTCTGCTCCCGGGAGTTCAATCTCTCTCCCAGAATTGAGGTAAGTGATACAATTGAAGGAGTCCCAATTAAATGAAGGTACAACCAACTATACACTGAAACCCAACTATTAGTGTTTTATAGGTGGATTACAACTTTTTGGCATTATAATTGCTGGGTCTGGAATGGAAGTGTTCCTTCCTCCCATGCTATTACTGGTCTGGATACTGCTGGAGAAGCTCCCAAGGCTCTATATTCTAGAGCTTGAGCACACACAGTGTCAAAATGTCTCACCAGAAAGGACCATATGTGCTGGGGTATGCCAAGTCCCCTTGAAACCAGTTCCGGTGGTCTACCAGCTGCAAAGCTTCTTCGGGATACCCATAGGGTATGTACTGAAATTGATCTAGAGCTCTCCTAATGTGTAGGGTCTCAAACACGTCTCCTGGCTTGTTACCGGGTATCTTGAAATATGTGAACAGGGTTTCCCCTGGCAATCCTCTAGCAAGTCCGAACACCCCCTTCCTGTAACCACCTGGTTACTGCACAGCAACAGTTTACAGGTATAGGGACATCAACATGTGGGTTAGACATTTCTCTTAGTTAGATAGCTGTTAAGTGTATTTGAATGAAAAAAAACCTGCTCTTCACTAGAGTGTGTATTATTCTTTATAATGCCAGGCCTGTAGCAAACCCTGTAGCCCCTCTTCAGTCAGACCGTCCAGAATATTGCGGCATGGAATGGAACATTCTGCGGCACAAAAAAGCACATTTTCCAGCACAAAATTGCACTTATTGTGGAATTTTTGCAGCACTTTTTTTTTAACGACTTGAGGGTGTAAGAATGGCACATTGCCGTAAAGAGGCAGTTTGTGAGACTACAAGAGAGCCAGGTTGTTATCATTTATACCTTTTAAATGTAATAGGAAGAGTCATAGATGTCTCTGGCTTGACAGAACAGTATTTGTTTTGCTCTACATTTTTGGTTTAATGCACATGCCTATTTAATATTATTAAATTTATTGACCATTATCAATGGTAATGGTGAAAATATTCCCCTTCTATTTTCTCTAATCACCCACACACATCTCCCACCAACACCACTTGCATTCACCAATTCATCACCACAACTTACTCCCAAATCTGACTCATGTGCATACTCACATGCTGTATCACATTGCCAAGTCACAGCTTGCACTCCCCCAGTCTCGCCACACTCCAAGCTCCCCAATTCCTCCTGCAGTCCAATGGGGCATCTAAAAATATAGCAGAGGATATGCTGCTTTTAGATAATCAATTTTTCGAAATGAGCAGGTCACCTTATTCTCTCAAAGGTGACCTGCGTATTTCCAGGGCAGTGAGCTGTAGCGCAAGTGATGCACTGACCAGCTTCCTTGAATACATTAGTGTCGGAAGCACTCCAGTACCTAAAAACGTCAAAGGCCCAATCCTCACGACAACTACGTTGGGCTCTTTTTTTTTGCTGAATATGACTACGTGATTACATTTCGACCAGGGGTGAAAAACGGGAAGGCCGATGCCCTTTGCCGTATGGGGGTGGAAGATATCAGACCCCTGACCCAATAGCAATCATCCCGAGTGACAAGCTCCTAGGAATCACAACAACCCTAACTCAGAAAGAATTGCATGAAGAAATCCAAAACCTGATATGTCCGGAGCAATTACAAGCGTGGAGTGCACAAGGAGAACATTACATGATAAAAGATCAGTTGCCCTACTTCAGGAATCATTTATTCTTACCAAACCAAGAACTATGAGAACGAGTCATGTCCGGTTATCATGGTTCCTTGATCGAGGGCCACCCCGGAATCGCTAAAACCCTAGCCAAGGTAAAAAGAAATGATTGGTGGCCCACGTGGCGTAAATAAATTATCCAATTCATCCTATCTTGTGGAGTGTGTGCTCAAAACAAGTCATCCATGCAGAAACCGGCTGGGCTATTACAACCATTGGAAATCCCACCAGCACCCTGGCACACGTTGTCCCTCGATTTTATTACTGACTTACCACCCAGTCAAGGGTTTAACACTATTCTTGTGGTAGTGGACCTATTTTCAAAAATGGCACATTTCATTCCTCTTAAGGGGCTCCCAAATGCTTCCACTCTGGCAAAGGTATTTCTTGAAGGCATCGTACGGCTCCATGGGTTTACTTCAGTTTTAGTCTCAGACCGAGATACTCAATTCGTATCTAACTTCTGGAGAAAATGCTGCTCTATGGCCCAGATCGACATCCGGCTATCCACCAGTCACCATCCCCAAATGGATGGTCAAACTGAGAGGACAAATCAGACGCTCAAGCAGTATCTGCGTTGCATGTTTCACCAAGCTGAAGGAAGCTTGTTCGACCTATTATGGATAGCTGAATATGTTTATAATTCCCTACACACCAGCACTGGGCAGACACCCTTTATACCATGTATGGCAGGCACCCAGGTACTTCTGAGTTGGACGTTCCTACAACCCTGGAAACGCCAGTAGTCAAAACCTTGCACACGACCATTTCTCAAACCTTTAAAAGGGCAGCTGAACACCGACTTCAAGCTAAGAATCGCCAAAAGAAGTTTGCTGATCAACACCAAGCAAAGGCCCCCAACTACCAAGTGGGAGACAAAGTCTGGCTGGCGTCTAAACACGTGTACATTAAGGGAACCCAAACTTTCCGTCCAAGATACCTGGGTCCATTCACCGTCACCTCCGTGATAAATCCTGTGGCGATCAGACTAGCTTTGGCGTCAAACATGCAGATTCATCCTGTGTTCCACGTGTCTCTCCTTAAACCTGTTCAATCTGGAACCCGGGTAGCAACGCCATCGCAGCCAGTAGTAGTCGCCGGGGAGCCAGAATTCGAAGTAAAGAACATCCTGGATTCAAAGTACGTCAGATCCAAATTATACTACTTAATAGACTGGAAGGGGTATGGTCCACCAGGCGGGACATGGGAGCCTTGTGAGTACATCCATGCACCTTGCTTGCTTAGACGATTTCATGAAAACCATCCAAACAAACCAGGACCAGACAGAAGAGCCACCTTGAGAGGGGCCTTGGGGGGAGGGGGGGACGGAGTGCTGTCATGATTCCTGCCCCTCATGTCCCCAGCCCTCCAAGATGTCAGGCTGGAGTCAGGCCACGGTCACCTACATCGCCCTCAAGGGCCTCTCCATCCCTCCAAAGACCCACTTGGAGTTAGTCTTGGCGCTTGTGGCACCAGACTCACTCACTCCCACAGGATAACATTGGGGATTGGACTTGCAGTGCATTGATGGGGACAGGATAGATGCCCCACATATTTCAGTTCCCAGAACTGCATGTGCAGTCTAGTCTTTTGGGTGTGGTTCAGCCCAGAGACACCTGGGATACCCAGAGACTATTTAAGCCACGCCCAGGCTGAGAAACATGCTTTGTGTTTTCTGCACATGCAGCATGAAACTCACTGTGTTCGGATCGGTCTCCAGTAGGCCTGCATCTTTCTTCTGCGCTCAGCTCCTGCAAGAACAAGAACACCGTTAGGAACAGCCTTACGTTGCGGCGCTTCTGCCCATCATTCATCGCTTTTTCTGCTCTGCGGGCATCTTCGGCGGTGTCATTCCCATCCTGGCACGCCGCTTCCTAAGGAAAAGGGAAAAGAACAGAAAAAAGGCATTGGTAAGCATTTAGCAAATCTTTGCTTATTTTTAAAGGCTGTACGAGCTTCAAACACTTACCTGAATCCCAGCCGCTCTGGGGGAACTCTGTCTCCGGAACTTCTCATCCATCTGCAAGAGGGAAAAGACACTCCAGGTTAGTGTGGAAACATCTAGAGACTCCGCATACTGCGCTTACTCACCGCATTTCTTCTTCATAACTGGCATCCACGCTGAAAACGTCGCGGCACCTAAAAGACACAGAAAAATAACTCAGTTCAATACAAATACGAAAGGGTCGCATCGCGCATCACGCTCTCACTCACCTTCAGGGCTACTCATCTCAGCAGCACGTCGCCATCCCCGGACGCCGGCCATCATCTAAGGAAGGAGAGGAACGAAGTTAGAGAACTGTTCAAAAGACTCATTATACTTACCTGTCGGACTCTTGCTAGTGAAGTAACTAGGCAGCCACGGGCCTGCATCAATCAACGCACCCCTGCGCTGAAAGCAGGACGGAGAGCACACTTTCCAAGAAAACAAGGTGAGCTGTGGATCAAAGGGAAGGGTTGGACCCCGGGGAAGAAGGGGTTCAAGCACACAGACACAATAGGGAGTTAAACTCTACCAATCCTGTGTTTAAGGCCCAGTCTCCAGTCGAGTAGACTCCAGGGAAGGGTTTGAGGTCGTAAGAGGTCAGAACAGGCCGAGTGACGTCCCCGTGGAAACCAGGTGAGCATTACAACAGGGATGTACAGAGTTGGCCCCCGCGTTAAGCGTAACTACGCAGAGGAGTTGGCAGGCCTGGAGCCCTGGAACTATGCCAAACCCAGCGAGCGATTGAGGAACAAGTCCCTGCTTTCACTACAGGAATCCAGAGAGTGAGAGAGCAAAGCAGTGGAAGCAAAGAAACACTCCTGCTTGTGTTCAGGAGAGGATGCCCAGGAGCTGGGGCGAACGGCAGAGTCAACGAATCAAAGCCATCTCACTGGAGGAGGACCTACTACAGAGAAGGTACGTGGGTTGCACACAGTAGAGAGGCGGCATAGAGACCAAACAGTGCGAATGGGAGAAAGAACAAAGAATCTAGATTTCTACAAAGGGTAACCAGGTTCAGAGAGGGAGATAGACACCAATAACAAGAGTGGTTGTTGGGGCCCTATAAACCTGAGCCTTATAAGCAGCTAAACAGCTCAAAGCCTAACACAAAAATAAAGAGTAAGCTATATTATGAGGGGATTACCCATATGGCTACAAATTTAGTGGGACACTGGAAGCAAGACAGTCAAGGGAGCCAGGAGGGCCCTATAAAGCAAGCAAGGAAACTTCCCAAGGGGAAACCAGAATCAAGTAAGACTGGAATCTTGTGGGGAGAAAACCACATAGTTGGAGGAGGATTAAAGAAATAACCCTTCATCTACAACCACTGACAGAATTACCAATTTTTTTTAAACTATGTTATATACCTGAGGAAAACTTTTTATTTGTTTGGAACTCTGACAAGGTGGACACCAACTGATAGTAGATCTGTCTCCTATTAAATAATTGTGAGAACACAGAGACTGCAGAGTGAACACTTTTGGCAATCTTTACAGCGCACTTCCCCTTTTAAGTTGTTTTTCTAAGTTGTAGGGCCAGTTTAGAAATTAGGATTTGGACAGAGGACAAGGTTTATTATTTTGACATGCACCCTTAGTTTAGTTTGTTAGATAGGGAGTTTCACTATTAGCAATAGCATCAGTAAGGCGTTTTAATTTATATAAAGCTCCTGCGGTAAAAGTATCTCTTCTGGTCAGAGTCTTTCTTCTGGTATGCTACAGATCATAGGAACCCTAAAGAACTAACTAAGATATTGGGTAATGGGAGCCACAGGGGTGTAATAAGAAAAGTGAAAAGCAGATATCATAGGAGCACCTAGGCAGTCAACAGCAAGTCGAAGTGGGAAGAGGTTGACTAAGATGGTGGAAAGGGATCAGGGAAATACCCCTCCACCTAAAGAAGATTGGACATTTTGTCTTTCCAGGAACTGGAGACTTTTGGAAAAAAAATGTATCACTATCTTTCACACTAGTTAAATCAGTGGTTTTATCTCACATTGATTTTGGAAATTCCATTTCAACAGGTATCCCTCTTTCTTCTCTGGCTCTATTGAAAGCAGTTTTCCATGCTTCTGCACAACTGGTTCTTGAAGCAGAGAAATGTAATCATATTACCCCTGGTTTAAAATCTCTTCGCTGGCTATCTCTAGATGCCGGAATTACTTTTAAGTTACTATGTATTGTTTATAAAGTGATGTACTTACAGACTCCTTCCTATCTGGCAAAAGAAATGGAGCATCTCTGTGGGATCCAGAGGTCTCCCTAACCGGGATTCTTTTGGATTAGAAGTCTATAAATTTGACAATTTGCTCTCCATGAAAAGCTCTTTTTCTGGTGCAGCAGTTTCTTGATGCAATACTCCGTCAATTAATTTCTGCAAGATTCCTCAGTACCTGAAATTCAGGAACGCACTTAAAGCACAGTAATGGAATTCTGTACTTTATAGTGTTTTATGATCTGATTTCATGAGGTATTGTTATGTAATTCTCTAAGTTTATGAGATCTTACTGTTTATTTGCATGGGTTGAATATTGGTGTCGAAGGGAGAAGACAAACAAGTAAAGATGTACGACTCCTTGGGTATTCGATTCTCAGAAAAATTGTCAATGGGTTGCACAAATTGCTAAATCAAATATCACTCTGGAGAGGATCAGCGGGTTCTGAGGAAATTTTCACAAAGACATGGGGGTGAGGCCAACACCAGCCACTGAGATATATAAAATACAAGCCAAAGCCTCAGCAATGTATGTGTCAAATATTTGAGGGTATTCTAAAGCTCAGGATTTAATTACAACTGAAAACACATTTTGAAAAAGCTGCTTTGGCTCCCCCCAAAGCTGCACTAAGGCTTTGATACATATGGAAACTGATATAAGACATATTACGGGAGGGATAGGAACTAGGCCTATGTGGTATTGGATTCGGCTTTGGGCCTCCACCAGTCTAACCAAGTATAGGCATCCCTCCAATATGTAATGATCCATGGAAGGGGAGCGTTCACTCCAATGGCTACAGCATATCAAGATCTTACGGGTGTCTTTTGGTTTGGGCTCATATTGGTATAATCCTTCAGATGGAGGCTTCCTGTTTAAATGTATCAATGAAGCCTTCATACCTGCTACGTAAACTGGACTTTGGACTGGAAGAGTTTCTGGACAATGTTTCACTGAGTTATGCACATGCATTTTAACTGAAGTTTAGAATGGGCCTTTTGAACGTGGCAAAGCAACAGCAACAGTGATTGTTCTGTATGCGTGAAGGGGGAAGAGGCATGGAATGTGCAGTGTATTTTATACTGCCTAATGACCTATGTCGAATAAAGGTATTGTTGACTGATATATTATAAATGGAAGTGTGTACAGCGCTCTGATGCATTTGTGCTTGGATCACGCTATATACAAATAAAAAAAAAATCCTACCCTTTTGTTCTCCAACTACATTCACCTTTCACACAATCTTTTCTCGAGTGGCCCACATCTGATCCCTCATCTTGGCCGTCTTGAATCACAACTATTCCAGAGTTTGCCCCATGGAGAAATATAAAATGTAATCGCCAGTCAAAAAGCCAGCATGATTTAACTAGGAGGCTGGGGCACACCTTCTGTCACGCAGCCAAACACAACATCTTATTAACTACAGACTGCTCCTCTAAACAGCTTCACAGAAACAATCTGTTTGAAGCCAAACATACCATAGAACATAACATCTTTTCTACAATGCCCATCTATGGCCCACTTTATTGGATTCACACACAGCCAACCTATTGCAAAACATTCCTTTTTGCCTTTTACATCGCCAATCCATGTGTTTATGGTATTTCACCTTCTTTAACGTCCTCTCATCTACTGGCTACCTCTTCTCATTTGTAGACCAATTTCTTGTTACCCCGTACAAGGGCACAATATGCCAACATCCAGACAAGTTAAGTGCACCGAGACAACAACAATGGTGATTTGGTGCAGTATAAAAGCCTTGTAACCTAACATAGTTGTCATGAGCCATTGGGGTGACACACACCCTGAGATACCAACCTGGTACAGACATTTCTTTTTATAGATGGCTGAAGTGTGCAATATAGGCAACACATGCTCACTAATGCCGACACAAACCAGTTTGTTGGCTTATATTGTTTGTTGGGGGTGGCAGCTGCTTCTCCCCTTGCTGGAACTCAATTTAAGACCCTTAAATTCCTATTTTGCATGTTTGTATTTTCCCTGTTCTAACTGAACCGCAATACTTTACCTGCATTAGCTGAACAGGCACTCCTGGCTTCTCACCTCTTTCCTCAGTAACACTTTTGGACAACTAAAGGTCTGCAGAGACTTGGTAAAGGCCTAGGGCTGAAAGTTTAAGGTTGTAGTCTATGGGTGCCTTATAATTATAAGGCATCAGTATTGATATGAGCTTAACAGCTGTTCTCCCTACTTTAGCGAATACATTTGTGTGAATAACTGCTTGGGATTCTAAAGTAGTCCTATAGTAGGTTACTCAACTGTGTCGTATGTTTGTACAAAAGTATTTTTTATTTACCTTAAGATATTTAAAGTGTGCTTAGTGTAGTATTGTAATAAATTATGGTTGTTATAACTAACCAGTGGTGTTTGTTTCCTTATCATTTCTTTTAAGTGTTAACTGCATCGCACTACCCTTCCTCCTTAGTTCAGCCTGACTTCTTTGTCAACCCTACTCAAGAGTGGCTTTGCTCAATTGGGTTTGTGAATAACCTTGCTAACCCTAAGTTAGCTTTTCCAAGTGCTACCCCAGGTAGTGACTTTGAAAAACTCGCCTAACATGGGATGCATTTGATTTGAATGATCCTGAAAAGTTTGATCCTATGAAGTTGTAAATCTGCCACTAATTTAGGATTTTTTCTTGGTTAAATAATTTGTATTATTACCATTAAATCAGTTACACATAAAGAACATGACAATAAACCTTAGTAAAACAGATATTTGATAAACCAGCAATGAACAATTATTTGGATAATAATTAAAATATAATAAAGACAAACAGGGTAGACAAACAAGATGGACTGAGGAATAGGGAACGGTGGGGGTAAGAATCATGTAAAATAGGAATAAAGCAATTAATAGTAACATTCATTATCTATTACTAAGGTACAGAGCAAACACCTCCCATTTGTCTAATGAATTTAGAAAGATTGCTGCGAGAGTAAGCATGATATGTTTCAATTCTATTAATAGAACCAATAAAATTTCACCACATAATAAAGTTTATCAGAATGTTTCCAGTTACATGAAATAAGATGAAAGCCAATAGAAATGAAAATATTAAATAGATTTGGGGAGGTTATTCTGTTCATTTAACGATTAATCATTAGATTACATAAGGTAAGTGGTTCGCGAAAATTTAAAATAGTTTGTAAGCAATCCCACACTTTCTCCCAATTTACAATTAAAAACAGTGTAGCAACTCAGTGTTAGGGGCATTACAGGACCAACAGAGATTGGGAGTATTAATCGATAACTTGGAAATTCTCCATGGAGTGAGGTAAGCATGGTGCAATATGAAGATGTTTAGGGTAAGATTGGCAGCTACGGAGGTCGTAGTGTATTGTTTCAAAATCTTTTCCCAAGTATCAATGGAAAGATGCAAACCCCAATAACTTTCTCGTTCTTTAATAGTGTTAGTACTAAAAAAGTTCCTATCATCGGCTTCATTCAAAATAAAATATAATTGGCAGCTTTAGTGGAAAAATTACACATAATTAATAACACATTTGGAAGGAAGTTACTGTGAAGCATTATATAGAGCCTTGAAAATAGACTTGATAAGAGCATGGTAAAAGACATGATCAGAAGCAAATAGATTAAATCTTAAACACAACTGTGGGAAAGTGTCATGCCCACACTTTTGTTGGGCCTTCCATGTGTCCCTTCCCGACCATGTCCCAGATCGGGTACTAGTTTCAGCGTACAACCACCCCCCATTACCTCCTACAAGATTAGATCACCTGCTGGTGGGAGGAGTTGGGGAAGCCATCGGAGAATACGTCAGGTGAGGGGCCATCGCCTCTATCACAAATGGCAGCTCCCCTGGCGTATGTCCACACTGCAGAATCGGGCTGCCTCTGGCAGACAACTTCTACAGGCGCCAAACCTGCACAATACCCGGAACATCACCGGGCAACGTGATATGGCTTCAGCCGTCTGTACTCCAAAACAACAGACGGGCTCATCTGTTCATCACAGCACAGCATCGCAGGTCGCCGTGACAACGGTCACGCCCCTTTTGACCACAGCATCGCCACTGGAGATTGGATCCAGCAACACTCAAGCCTCTACCAACCAACGTAATGATCACGTGACACGTAACGCGTCCCCAGAAACCACGTGATATGTCTCCCAGTATATAATGAGCTCCAGGTTGCTACACGGCACTTCTCAGCTGTTCGCTTACGCCGTTTGGGAGCTCACTCTTTGTTCTTGTTGCCTTGACCTACTGTTTTTGACCTCGGATTACGTATTAAGGACTCCTTTGCTATTCCCTTTTGGTACTTTGCTTGGACTCTCTGGTTTCTTGGAAATCCTGACCACGGACTGCCTCTTGGATAAGCTTCAGTTACCTCCTTTGGGAAAGTCATGCCCGGATCTGCTTTTGACATCCTTTTGCTCCAGTTTCTAATCTCCAGGAGAAACCTACTCAGGTGTTTCCAGTGTGGCAATCCCTCTCTCTTCCCCTGGCTTCTCTGATCTCAGCCCACTGAGGGAACAGGTATTACCCCACCATTCCGGCTTTTCCATCCAGTGGTTCCTGGTAGGTGACACTTCTGCTTCTTGAGATTCTGCATTGTTTTGCCCTCTGTGATCTTGACCTTATTTATCGTTTTTCCCTTACAGCAGTCATCTTGGTTGCTTAGGGACAGAGGTGTTCTTGTTCCTCGTGACTATCAAGTCTTGACAGACTGAAAAGCTTTTATTGTCGCACAGAGCATGGATCCCTCCGTTTCAGACCCATTGACTGCCCTAGTCCAGGCCATTTCGGTCCTGCAAGCAGACATGGCTGCCGCCACAGCGGCAATTCACCAACGCCTTGATACTATTCAGAGTGAACGCCATGCCTTACCCACCAACCCTGAATTTGGGGATCCTGAACCCACGCCCAGCAGTTCCCAAAATCCACCAACTGCACCCACCCAAGTCATTGTCCCTACCCCATTCCCTTTGGCTGCCCCTGAGAAGTTTCATGGAGATATCCATAAGTTCCGAACATTTCTTAATCAATGTAAGCTCCACTTCTTGTGTAGACCTCAGTCCTTTCCCGACTCAACAACCAAAGCAGCCTTTACGTTGTCGCAATTGAGCGGCATTGGCGCTACCTGGGCTAATCCTCTGTTAGAAGAGGACAGTCCAGCATTGTATGATTTCAATCTGCTCATCTCAGAGATGACCAAAGTATTTGATACCAGGCACAAAGCACAGTCACGTGATCTGGAGTTACTAAACCTAACCCAGGGGAAAACATCACTCATTGATTACATCACCTGATATAATCAATTGGCCGTGGAGACTTCCTGGCCCGAAAATAAAAAGGTGGTTGTATTCTACAAGGGTTTGAGTGATGCAATGAAGGTTGCTTTGGCTGTGGTACCATCACTGCCCTCCCAATATCAAGATCTTGTCGATTTGGCCCTCCAAGTTAACGCCAGAAGTGCTGAAAAAAAAACAGAGTTGAGTTTTTCTTCGGGCAGACCGGTTGTACCCACGCCTCCAGCAGAACCAATGCAGATTGGGGGAATTCGTAGTCTGATCACGTCTGCAGAGAGAGAGCGTAGAAGGACAGAGAACGCCTGTTTCTACTGCAGCCTTAATGGCCACTATGTCAGGGAATGCCCAAGACGCCCCCGATTTCAGCCTCTGGGTTTTCGAAAAGCTCGCCCTTAACAATGGGGGCACGGGCAAGCTGTGACCAGACCCCCAACACGACCATGCCTACGAATCTAACAAACAAACCCATTATGGGTCAGGCTGTCCTATCCTATACCCCCGACATGGTTCACACGGTGCGTATTGTTATCGACTCAGGTTCCACAGGGAATTACATAGATAATGAACTAGCAGGTTCCTTGAACCTCCCTTTACAATCCAAAACCCGACCAGAACCAGTGCAAGCAGTGGATGGCACGGCCTTAATATCAGGACCTATTCGCCAACAAACAGCTCCCTTATGTTTGACACTTCAAGAGACCCACAAAGAACTAGTTACTTTTGACCTAATTGCCACACCACAATTCGGCATTATTCTAGGTATTCCTTGGCTTCGACTTCATAACCCTATGATTGATTGGGCTTCCGGCAATCTGTTTTTTGAATCAACATACTGTCAATCCATGTGTCTCACTCCCCTGAGGAGTGATGCTTCGCCTTCTCAATTATTAGGTGCAGTAGCACAACTCGCATTGGATGAGGTTCCACCCATTGACATTGATATACAACAACACATAGTGGGTTCCTTGGTTTCCGGGATCCCTGCAGAGTATACTGAATACCATGACTTCTTTGATAATGGTTGTGCAGCGACATTACCACCTCATAGATCCTATGACTGCCCCATCAACCTGGTTCCCAATGCAGAGATACCGAAGGGTAGAATATACTCCTTAACAACTTCAAAAGAACAGATATTGAAGGAGTATATACAAAACGCTTTGAAATTGGGCCATATACGTCATTTTATCTCCCTAGCCTTCAGTCCTATCTTTTTTGTCCCGAAACGCGAAGAAGACCTGCGTCCCTGCATCGATCAGCGCTTGCATGCCATCACCGTAAAAAATCGATACCCCATTCCCCTTATAGGCCCACTGTTAGATCGATTAACCCACGCATCTACTTAGTAGTTAACTACTTAGTAGTTAACCTGCATTTTGCCCTAAGCGTCAAACTAGATGTTAACGAGCATCACTGTATGTCAGCCCCAACCAGGTCTGCCATAACCTAGGCACCACAGTGTTACCTCGTGCCCAACATGAGTACCCTTAAGACTTACCTCTTACTCTCATACTGGTCTCTAGCCTGGACAATCCCAGTCCTCCTTATTACAATGGCCATTACTAACTCCACGCATTGCAATATGCACGAGAGAAACTTGCGCCTTAGAGCAAGATTGCCACGACTCTATGACCTCAAAAACAAAAGAACCAGCCCAGTAGGTATCATTCCAACTTTACCCACCACCATTCCTGATTCGTGAATTCCTGCAGCCGCCAAGGTTCCTAAACCACAAACCTTTCCATATCATAAACAGAAGAGATATAACCATTCGAGCTTCAGACTTCCCAAAGACACAATCTCTTCTCCTACCCTATCAGGAGCCCTTATCAATGCTAGATCCCTCATAGCTCATAATACAGAAATCACCAACATACTTACTATGGAAAACCTAGATCTCTTCGCCGTCACTGAGACCTGGCTTCACGACGCAGCAGGCCCTGCTCTCATGATTGCTATCCCAGATAACTACAACATCCTCAGAACAGACCGGCCTAACTCCAGAGGAGGCGGCCTGGCCATTATTGCCAAAACACAGCTAGATGTCAGACTTACCCCTCACCCAGCTATCTCTTCATGCAAACTCCATTCTGCCAAAATACCCATTTCCAATAGTAGCACATTGTCAGTCCTCCTAGTATACAGACCACTAGGCAACTTTGAAGAAGACCTTTCCAACCTCCTCCCCAACAGTATCAAAGACTCCACTCAGCTCATACTACTAGGTGACTTTAACTTGGGATTTAACGATGATGAGGACAAACAGGCCCATTCTATCCAATCAATCTTAATTGATTGTGGTCTCTCACAAAAAGTCCTAGCCCCCACACACATAAAATGACGTATTTTAGACTGGATAGCCAATCGCAATTGTGATACTACCATTTCTAATATCCTACCTCAAACATGGACAGACCACCACCTCATATGCTTCTCAGCCACTATAGAGCCGCCCAAACATAACAAAAGTGAAATAGCCCCTCCCATGCCAACAAGGAGTAAAAAAAGAAATCACTACTGAAAGACTACTCCCCCTTATTCCTACCAGACCTCATGGCCAGTCCCAGTGAATCTAACCCAGTCATACTAGTTGAGACATGCAACAATGCTATGACTAAAGCATTGGCCACGATCGCCCCTATCAAAGTACGCAAAAGTAAAAGAGAATCTCACCTGAATTCATGGTTTACACCCCACCTTAAAGAACTACGCATCCAAAAACGCAAACTCCAAGCTATCTGGAGGCACACGCCTACAGCAGAGAACAAAACCTTACTCGCCAACCTAGCCAAAAAATACAAGAAGGATATAATCCAAACTAAAAAAGACACTTTTAACGAGAGAATCAGCAAAGCTAAAAAGCTAACTCCAACTCCAAAGAACTCTTTTCCATCCTTCGTGAAATGGAAAACCCAATCGCCCCCATAGACAACGTCCCTAAGAACAAACTACGGTGCTATTGCATCAAAAAAGCTCTAGCAAATAAAATTACTACCCTTCAATCTAAAATTGCCACAAAAAAAGCTTCCTTGAGTCCACTTGGAACCCAAACCCCACTGCTGACTGACACACCTAGCACAGTCACACTCAAAAACTGCAAACCTTTCAGATTCACTAACATATCCATACTGGAAACTGAAAAGGTCATACTATCTTTGAAACCCTCGAACTGCCAAGGCGATAGCTGCCCTGCGCAAATTATCAAGGATGCAGCTAGAGACTTAGTACCTTTCATATCTAAATTAATCAATGCCTCCTTCAACACCAACTCGGTACCCACTAACCTTAAAGAATCTTGGGTACTGCCTCTTCTCAAAAAACAAACTTTGGACCCAGCCACCCCACCAACTATAGGCCTATCACCACTGTCCGATTCCTCCTCAAAATCATCCACAGAGTAGCCTACCTCCAGATTCAAAATTACTTAGAGTCCAACCAACTTTTAGGATCGCGACAATCTGGATTCAGACCACTACATGCTACTGAAACGGCCCTTATTGACCTCAAGACTCAAATCGACGAGTTGAAGGACAAAGGTAAAACTTCCTAGCTAACCGCACAGTGAGAGTGTTTTCCCCCTTAGCCGCAGCGGACCCAATTAACATCACTTGTGGTGTCCCACAAGGCTCATGTGTCTCCCCGACAATGTACAACATCTTCACTAAGCCTCTCTTCGACAAACTTGATAGATTGGGGGTAACCTACACCAACTATGCGGACGACACGCAGATCCTCATACCACTATTGGGCAACTTTGTCGAAGATACAGCCTTAGTAAACAAGATCTACCTCCTCATTTAGGCATGGATGGCCTCCCCCGGCCTATGCCTAAATGATGACAAAACTGAGATTCTGATATTGGGCTCCGACTCCAACCTCAAAAAACTTAGCCCCAACTATCTTCCCTTCAACATAGATGGCAACATAATCAAGGTGGCAACTGAGGTAAAAACACTAGGCTTTTACCTAGATGCCACCCTCTCCCTTAAAAAAAAAGGTAACACCCTGGCCTCATCCACAGCATACACCTGCAAATTAATTAGGACCTGCAGACCATACCTATCCAAAACTGACTGCATCACACTAGCTAACGCACTAATAATGTCGAAGCTGGACTACTGTAATGCCCTCTATGCGGGCGCCAACAAAAATGTCATTAATAAAATGCAAATCTTGCAAAATAATGCTCTCAGAGCTGCCTTGGACATACCCCACAGAGCGCACATCTCTAATATAAGGAAAGACCACCACTGGCTAAAAATCAGCGATAGAGTTCTCCTCAAAACACTATCCCTCACCCACAAAGGACTAAATAATGCAGCTCCCCCCTTACATCTCCGCCAGACTTACCAGAAAGTCTTCTAGCTACCACACCAGAGCTACGAACCATCTCCTTCTCGAAACGTCCAGATTTAGGCTCACAAAAGCGGGTGGAGCTAGCTTTCCGGTTAAAGCCGCCCAAGCCTGGAATACACTGCCTACTGCATTGAGATCTAACCTACCCTATTCAAGATTTAGACGCAAGGTGATTGGCTTTGGACAAATGACAACTAACCCGACCTCTGTACCAGGCCCTGACTCCCTGTATAGTACTGATCTGATACCTCTGATTTCGCGACTCCTGTCATGCATTGTACTGTACTACATTGTATTTTCATGTATTGACTGCACTGACTTGTATTTTGCCCTATTGTATATTGTAACTTAAGCTTAAGTAATCTTGTATCTCCTGCGCCCGGCTACCCCTGGGTTTGTGAGCGCATTATCAAAAAATAAACATAAACACACACATAAACACATCTGTATACACCAGGTTGGACCTCAGGGGAGCATACAATCTGATTCGGGTACGCAAGGGAGATGAGTGGAAGACGGCTTTCTGTACATGTTACGGGTTGCATGAATATGCCATCATGCCCTTCAGATTATACAACGCCCCCACCACGTTCCAACGATTTATGGATGACATATTCAATGATACACTTGATACCTTCATAGTCATCTACCTAGATGACATTTTGATATTCTCAGCCTCCATGCAAGAACATGTGGGACATGTAAGAGAGGTCCTTTCACGTCTTCGTTTTCACTCACTATATGCTAAACCAGAGAAGTGCTTATTTCATGTTCAGGAAGTGGATTTCTT
Source organism: Ambystoma mexicanum (assembly GCF_040938575.1). Taxonomy (NCBI): domain Eukaryota; kingdom Metazoa; phylum Chordata; class Amphibia; order Caudata; family Ambystomatidae; genus Ambystoma; species Ambystoma mexicanum. The sequence continues at coordinate 476,131,007 of NC_090941.1, read as the reverse complement.
GGGTTTTCACATATCTCCAGGGGGGCTACCAATGAACGACTCCAAGATCTGTGCGGTATTGGACTGGCCGGTGACCAAATCCATCAAGACCCTGCAGTCCTTTCTAGGCTTCGCCAATTTTTTTTGTTCTTGAAAATTTAGTTTTTATTAAGGTTTTCATTATCATAACATAAATAATGCAAGCTTGGATTTAGAAAAGTGTACATTACAGATGAAAAAAGAAAAATTTGTAATACAACTTATTCCCCTTTTCCAGCCTTTACCTCCCCCCTTCCCAGCTCCCCCTTCCTCTCCCATACCATGGTTCAGAGAGCAGTAATAACAATAGAGTCTACTTCGGTGTCTAAGAAAGGTGTGACACGGGCATAGGGCAAAATCAGGACGGGTGTGGATGACTCAACACGCCAGGGCCCACACGTCCGGGGGGCTGTTCCCGGTCTGCGCTATATCTTCACGGTTCAGGTGAGGTGAGTGGTCCGTAATGTTCCGACCTGGGGGGCCGGTCAGGGTTGTTCTGAGTGTCTTATGCTGTTTTCTCGTATTTGTCGAAAAAGGGAAGCCATAGGGTCTCTATGTTTGACTTGGATTCATCGAGCAGATGGGTAAAAAATTCCATGTCATATATTGCCCGTGTTTTTGATACCCATTCCTTCTCCCCAGGGGGTTGGGGCGATTTCCACCTTTGGGCCCAGCAAATTCTGGCGGCTACCAACATCACCTGTAGCATATGATCATGTTTAACCTTCGGACCCCCTTCCACTTCAATGCCAAACAACATTAGCCAGGGGGCTAAGGTCCTCTCCACCCCCTCCACCTCCTTTATCCAGGACAGAACCTCATTCCAATAAGTTTGTACCACCTGACACTTCCACCACATATGTATATAGTCTCCCTTTTCAGTATGACATTTCCAGCAGTGTGGGTCGTATCCCTTTCTCATTCTGGCTATCCTCTCTGGGGGTAACGCCATCTATGGATCAGTTTAAGAGCCTGGTGGCGGTATTGGGGCGCAGTTGTGGAGTGGTTGGCCTGTCTACATATCTTGAGCCACCTTTTTTCAGCGATGGGTGCACCCAGGTCCCACCCCCATTGGAGCTGGGCAGGCGGGGGGTCCCGTGGGGCGGAGAGTAGCAGAAAACCATAGAGTCATGATATCACCCCCCTGGTTCCCTTGTGTGTGATGAGGCACTTCTCAAAGTCCGTTAGGTCTCGTCTAAGCGTGTCACTCCATCTGCTTTCGGTCAGGGCCCCCTTGAGTTGTAAATGGCGAAAGGGGGAGAGTTTGGGAAGGTCCAGGGCGTCCTTCAAGTCCCCCAATGATATGAACACCCCCTCCCGCTAGAGCTGCCCAGCTCTACAGAGGCCCGCCTCGTATAATTGCTGGAACGCCAGTGGCTCGTTGATCCCCTCCCAGAGTGGGGGGCCCAAATGCAGCTCAGAGGCGAGGGCCATGTTGTGAGCCATCTAAGGTAATCCCATTCCTTCCATATGGACCACAACACCCCCAGGACCGGGTGTCTCAGAATTGCTTTGGGGATACTGGCCTTAGGGACCCACAACCACTCATCCAGTGTGAATGGGGAGAAGGGCAAGTTATCTAGTCCCACCCACTGCTTTTTCTGGCCCATCGTCAAGTGATCCACTAGGATTTGGAGCTGTGATGCCTTGTAGTATGTGTCCAGGTCTGGGAAGTTGACTCCACCCACATCTTTGGGTCGTATTAGAGTGCCATATGCGATTCTGTGGGATTTTCCCACTCAGAGGTAGCGGAGGAGGGCCCGCTTGATCTCTAGAAGGAATGACTTTGGCATTTGGGTCGGGAGCATCTGGAAGAGATCCAAAATTTAGGGAGGATCACCATCTTAATGGAGTTGAGGCGTGCCATCCATGAGAGACCGGATTTTGCCCAGCGTTCGAGGTCACGCTTGATTGCCGACCAGAGGGGGGGATAATTTGCTCTAAAAACATATGGTAGGTCCGATGGTATCTGGATGCCCAGATGACAAAACCCCTCGGGTTGCTTACGAAATGGGAGGGTTTCAATATACTGCTTCTCTACCTCGTTGAGGCGACCCACCGAGAATGCAATTGATTCAACTAAATTTACCTTATAGCCCGCCAGGGTCCCGTATTGTTCTAGGCTGTGCAGCACTACTGGGACTGATTGAGATGGGTTGGAGAGGTATAGTAGTACGCAGTCTGCGAATAAGGTTATTTTGTGATCGGTTACCCCCATCTTGATGCCCTGAATCTTGTCGTTGCTCCTGATCGCTATAGCCCAGGGCTCCATTACAAGGGCGTAAATAAGGGGGGACAGTGGGCACCATTGTCTAGTACCTCTTCCCAATGGGAGGGCTTCCGATTCACACCCATTCACCACCACTTTTGCTGTAGGGTTAGAGTAGAGCGCGGACAACCAACCCCGCCACTTTGGTCCCATCCCCAGGGATGACAAGACACCCTCCATGAAGACCCAGCTCACCCTATCAAATGCCTTCTCCGCGTCCAGCGACAGGAGAAAGGCACCCTCCGTTTGAACTTTTTTGGAGCTCAGTATGTGCAGGGTCTTGCACATGCTGTTGGCCCCCTGTCTGTTCATCACAAAGCCGACTTGATCTGGGTGTATCAGTCAAGGGAGGTAGTGTTCTAGGCATGTCGCTAGGATCCTAGTAAAGATCTTTGCATCTGTGTTCAGGAGCGAAATGGGCCTGTATGAGCCACACTCCATCGGGTCCCTGCCAGGCTTGGGGATTACCGTAATCAAGGCATGTAGGAATGTTGGTGGGATAGTTTTTGGGGTTTTAATCTTGTTGAAGAGTTTGGCAAGCGGTGGTGTCAGTACCGGTTGATACTGTTTGTAGAAGTCGGCTGTGTAGCCATCTTCACCGAGGGTCTTGCCTACTTTCAATTTTTTGATGGCCTCCTCCACTTCTTCCTCCGTTATTTCCCTTTCCAAAGTCTCCCACTCTAGGTCTGTAAGCTTAGGTAGGGGGTGGTCTTTAAGGTAGCTATGGATGTCTTCTAGTGATTCTCCCTCTTGTTCGGTATAGAGCGTTTCGTAGAAGCCCGCAAAGGACGCGGCTATAGGTTTGGCTGTCGTATGGACTCTACCCGATCCATCTCTAACCTTCTCTATCCGCCTGTCTGCTCTGTTACCTCTAAGCCTATGTGCTAATAATGTTCCAACCTTGTATCCCCTCTCATAGTATTGTTGTTTAGTACATCTCATTTTCTTGACTACCTCTCCAATTAGAGTCGCGTGTAGGGCCTGTCTTTTATCTCTCATTTCGCTGACGGGGCATTCATGGTCTACGGTGTCTTTTGTGAGCTGTGCTCTCAGAGCCTTTAGGTCGTCTCGGTGTTTGGATTCTATTAGGGCTCTCTCACGTTTCTTACTTGAGCCCTCCGCGATGAGGAGACCCCTTAAGGTTGCCTTTGCTGCCTCCCAGACGGTGGCCATGGGGACCTCTCCCCTATCGTTTGTTTCAAAGAAGGCTTCAATTTCCTTCCGTGGGAATTCCCTGAACACCTGGTCCCTTATGAGGGTGTCGTTAGAACGCCACCTGTATGATTTGGGGACATCTTGTAACCGCCATCCCATGACTAGAAGTTTGTGGTCTGACCAGGTTATTGATTCGACCGTGGGGCCACTGACCTCCCCTCCACCCTCCTCCAATATCAGTAGTAGGTCAATCCTGGTGTATGTCTGGTGGGGGGGAGAAAAACGTGTACCCCCCTGGGGTATGCCAGCATTTTTGCCACACGCCTACCCAATAATATTCCCGCAGCAGGTCGCCCATGGCAAGGTTATCTTTAGTGGGGGCCTTCGACAGATCGAACCATTTAAAACAGAAAGATCTGTTAGCACCTAAGTCCAGAACTAATTCTACTCCATTGATGTACATTTCCAAATATTCACGTCAAAGTTTCCAGATTGGCAAATCTATAAGAAAGCATTGGTCTTTACTACAAAGTGATGAACACCTGAAAGAACTCTTCCCAAGAGTACCAATGATGGCGTTTAGAAGGGGCCGCAACCTTAGGGACAGACTCGTGAAAGCTGAAAGACCAAATAAGGATAAACAGATGCTTTTACAGACTAAAAAAATGGGCACTTTTCCATGTCTTAATTGTACCAATTGCAACAATGTAATTAAGGGTAATACCATCTCTCACCCATCAACAGGCAAAAAGATAAAGATCAGAAGCTTCGCCACCTGTATAACAGCAGGCGTCATATACGCTCTGAAATGCCCTTGTGGTAAATTATACATTGGACAGACTACAAGGTCTTTGAAAGAACGAATATCAGAGCACAAGTCCACCATTCGGTGCCAAAACCAGAAATCACCAGTAGCCAGACATTTTATGGAAGCAAAACATAACATCAGTCAATTAAGATTCCAGGTCGTTGAAGTTGTAAGCAAACCACAACGAGGTGGCAACTACATAAGACTATTGGCACAAAGAGAAAAATATTGGATATACCTTCTAGACACGAAATACCCAAGGGGTCTCAACGAGGATACATCCTTGAATTGCTTCATTTAGATACTTTTTAATTTTTAGAAATTTCTGTCCTGTAGAAACCATGCACCAATAATTCATTAAGCTTTTGGATATGGGAAGACAGCAACGTCCCCACAACTGACTGCCTAATGAATGGGATAATTAAGATCACAAGGGCACCCTATTGAAATAACTAGACATTTGACAGATCAGCAGCACTAATCAAGTGGTCATAGCCATTGAAGAACAGTCTTCAAGCTACGCTACATAGTATACATATTTTTATACATTATTGCATGCTAGGACTTGGCATTGTTATTCGTAGTATATGATGGAATTTACAGCAATGTACATTCGCCACTTGTAATATTGAACAAGTAAATAGTGTGCATAACCAAGAATGTGAGGACATCTGGTACCATGTATCAGATTGTCCAGCTAATTAGATAAAGGGATGTAAATGGACATATTGTGATGTTTGAATACACTCGAACGATACAGAAGTACCATACGCATAAATAGTACCACGTGTAGAAAATGCTGGGTAAAATAACTTTGTCTTTCGACCGTTACTGTTATCATCGTATTGTTTAAACTTATGCTACTCTTAATAGAATTTTGATTATGTTGTCAGAAGATGACTTGCAGAATTTTACACATGTAAACCACCTTTACTAAGAGGGTCTCTTTACATAGCTTAAGATGGCCGCCACATTCCTCAAACATCGGGTTAGTCCGTTGTTGATCTCTACCCCCAGAACTTAGCCCGCCAAATACTAGGCTGTTTGAACACGGTCCCTCGTTTCCATGGGCACCGTGCAAACAACGAGCAGAGAGAAGTACAACTGGAAGTACTTAGAAGCTGTACAGGTACGCGCTATGTATAAAATACTATATACGTTTTTGACCGTGTGATCAATGATCCATATGATCTTGAATACTCACTAGCACCACACTGTCCTCCACAGAAAGCATTCGCACTTATGAGTTCCCGGATCTATCTGCACCCGTTCTTCCTGCTACATTAGATGCAACACAGAGAAATCCTGCACATCCGCTGGACATTGAACCCTGTCGCAACATACCCGCGTGCTCTGTCGCACTAATTATAGCAGGTATATGGCCATTTCCTTACTAACAAACGCATTATTGTACTTGTGAATAGATATTTAGTCACACACAGTGACCCATACATTAACATTGCTATCCACAGAGATTACCGGAAGTATTGAAGTACTTTTCTGTACCAAGAAAACACCTAAATCGAAGTCTTGGCACTGCAAGCATGTTCACTTCGACTTATTTTTCGCCATAGATGGCTTTTCTGCTACAACAGTAAACCTTAATAGGTCAGTACTTTTTTGATGTATAATATCCTCTTTGTGAAAAAAAACCCTTCTTTTATGTGTAGTTTGTATTTACCATGCTTAACAGTAAATCTACACTGGTTGAATATGCCCTTAAAATCGAATATGTTTCATTTGTTGAATTGAATTTTAGAAGCCATCATTATAGCTTCCATTTTTACATTACTAATGATACTCTAATTGGTTGGATTCCCATGAGAGGTGCACGGGATTATACTAGACAGTGTTTTGAAGTTTTTTTAAAAAAACATGGCCAGATAGTTCTATGGTCAAACTAAATTGAATGTTTGCACTGTTTAACACATAACATGTAGATATTTAATTTAAACAAAGTAATGCTACTTGTTGTTTATTTGGTTGACGAACTTACAAGTATACTTTCTGTTGATTTCTTTCCCTGAATGTATTATGATTAGACAGTAGATCCACAGAGGCTTCTGAAGAAGAGGTATCACCTCGAAACGCGCCAAGCCATTGAGAGTGGAATTTCCATCAACTTTTGATTATGTTGACATTATAATGTTGTTATGCGATTTCTCCTGTCTTCACTACATTTTTTTATGTATAAATAAATAGGTGTTCACTTCATCCCTGTACACCTAAAATGCAGAAACCATTGTTCTTCTGTTTGATATTATAAATTTTGTAGAATCTATTCTCTAAAGAGTGCTTAAGAACGAATATTGCTAACTATATTCTTAAGAATCTACGCCCTTGTTGCGTAGTCCAAGAGTGTGCAGGGGACGGGAGGACTCGAACTTTGGGTCCTCTTTCCTTGCTCTTATTTGCTATAGGGTTTTTGTGCCAAAACCCTCTTTTCCTCCTCTGCACCTCATAAAAGTATCGACACCACTCCTTGTGGTTTTCAAAATAATATTTTCAAACATTTCCTCTATTTGGGTGTGCACTCACTTCTCCACTAGGCCTTCGGTCCCGTCCCCATAGCGGAACACCTGTCTAGTTGGGGGACTTGAATGCGGTTAAAGTCTCCCCCAGGATCGTGGCTCCTTTGGTCCATTCGTCCATGACCTTGAGGATTTTATGAATGAATTTGGTTTGGCCGGCGTTTGGTGCATACAGGGTGGCCAAAGTAATCTGTGTGCCTTGGGATAGACCCTTGATCCCCATAAATCTGCCCCCGAAGCCTCTTTTCGTCTCTACATCTGTAAGGTGAAGTGATTTGCTAAGGAGGATCCCCACTCCTTCCTTCTTTGATGACTTGTGTGAAGCCCAGAAGTTACTGCCAATTTCTTTTCCCCTCATCGTTGACTCGTCCCCCCTCCTATAGTGTGTTTCTTGTAGGAAGAGGATTAGCAATTTTTGTTTGCAGAACATATTACTTGTGAAAGATCGTTTGTTCTGTGAGTTAAGACCCTTGACGTTGAGTGTGCCAATCCGTCCCTCAACCATGATCATTGCAGCCCATGCCCTGTAGAGTCACAATAAGTACCCCTTGTGTTAACCTTGTGATAAAGCCCCCGTTCCATGGTATGGCATGACGGTCTCCCCTGTCCCTCCCCCCGCCCCCCCTTGTTCCCTGTCTCCCTTGCCCGTTGTGTAAGGCGTTTGTTTCCATAGCCCGAGAAACATTGGGTTTAGTAAACGAACCACCAGGGCTGCTGCCCTGGCCTCGGGAGATACATTAGTATGGAGCATGTCTTCCATTTATTCAATATGAAGCAGGTCCCAGGTCTGGTTGGGTGTTAGGTTGCTTCAAGGGTCCTTTCTTTTGAGTCCCCCCCTCCCTCCCATCCAACAACATAAACCGCTTCTAAAGAAACCATGGGGCTGCTTGTACCTTGACTTTCAATATAGGACCGAGAGGGATCACCCCAGATCGGATTACCATCACGGATTACCTCTGGACAGATCCGCACCCCTCCAACCCTTTGTAGGGCGAATTCTAAACTTTTTCCATTATATCATTTAAACCAGAACTTTGCCAACTGTGGCGACATCCTGTGGTGGCGTATGTTTACCCTGCACAATGGGGAGTCCCCATGGGCCACAAAAGCAACCACATTCTGAACAACAACTATCATTTTCTCTATCTCGTTCCCCCAACCTCCCTCCGTGGTCAAGTGGGTTCATCCCGGCCCCTCGGGGGGGTGTCTGGTTTTCTGAAATTTGCGGGTGCCTTTAACTTTATGCTTTCCTTGACTCAGATCTGGACCTCGCGGGCCTCGCTCAGGGTCTCTGTCTGACCCTGTGTGTGACCCCGATGGGTTTGAGGGGTCTCCAACCAGCTCTTCCGCAGTTCTCTGAATATCGTCCTCCGTCACGAGTTGGTATTTCTCCCCATGCCATTCGAACACCAGATAGAAGGGGTGACCCCAACGGTATCGGACTCCCTTCTCCTGTAGCCAACTGGCGATTGGCCCACATTTTCTCCGCAGTTGTAGCGAGAGTGCCGACAGGTCCTGGTAGATTGCCACGTTTGAGTTGTCGTATTTTATGTCTCTTAAGGTTCTCGCTCTCTCCAGTATCCTTGCCTTGTCTCTGTAGTAGTGGAATTTTGCCAGAACCGATCGCGGGCCTCTACCTCCTCCGCCAGCTCTATGGACCCTGTCAATTAGAACGGTTTCCACAGAGTCGGTTCCCAGGACTATTCTGATGATTTCCTGCACTTTGCTCTCTAGACCGGTCTGGGTCTCGCCCTCCACCTCTGTCAGGCCAAAGATCTGCAGGTTGCTTCTCCGTTCCCGGTTTTCCATGTTGTCTAACTTGAGGCGAAGCTCATCCTCCCGTCTCTGCATCTCTCTGAACTGTGTCTCCATTTGTGTCTCTAACAGGTCTGTGGATGCCTGGTTATTCTTTACTCCCTCCATTCGGTCTTCATTGTGGAGACTTTGGCGGTGAGGTCTGCCAGTTTAGCGCCCATGTCTGTCCTCATGCCCCTAATTTCATCTAGAATCGACTGGATATTGTTTTGCATGGTGTTCATGTCTGGGGCAGAGGCGGATGAGGTGCCCGTCTCCATCTTCGGGGCCCCTGGGGTAAAGTGGTATTTCGCTAGGGTTTCTTTCCAGCTCATATGGTGTTATCCCCCCTCAGATATCCACCAGTTTCAGGCGTCTTTGGTGGTACCTTCCGGAAGTGGCGGTGTGATTAACAGTTTCCTGGGCTGCGGTTGTGTGGTGCTGCGTGGTGGGCAGGTTCCTGTGACTTGCCTTGATTATGGAGGGATCTTGTGTGGTCTGGGGCCTTGTTTCAGGGTTGCCGCTGCATTTCACCCCCTGTTGCTACCCCGCTAATTCCTGTGCCTGGGGGATGTCTTCCTGTTCCCTGTTCTGATCCAGCTAGGGGCTCGGGGAACTGTACCTGAGAGTCCCAGGTCTTATGGAAGGGGGGGTGGCCCCCAAGCAATTGCGGCCCTATATCTCGGGTCTCCTGGTAGCCGGTTCTGTGGTGGGCGCCGATGTGTTAGGGAGGGGCCTAGGTGCGCTCCCACGTTGGCCCGGTCCCATGGAGGGGCAGCTCCGGACCAATGTGCCCCTCGATGCTGAGTTGCGGGGCACCACTTACCCTGTTGTGGCAAGCTCTGTGGGGGAGCCCAGGGTCCTATAGGGGGGGCGGCCCCCCCAAGCAATTGCACCCCTATATCTAGAACCTCTTGGTGGCCGGTTCCGTGATGAGCACTGGATTGTCAAGGAGGAGCTCAGGCGCGCTCCTGCGTCGGCCCAGTCCCACAAGGGGGCAGCTCTGTATTAACGTGCCCCTCGTTGCTGTGTAGTGGGGTACCACTTACCCCGTTGTGGCAAGCTCTGCGGGGGTGACTCTGGGTGGTCAGGAGGGTCCAGGTGTGCACTCGTGCTGGTCTGTGCCCATGTGGCTCCTCTCGCAGGTTGCTGGAGACCTGTGTCGGTCTGGGTGGGCCTCCTTCGGGGGCCGGTCGGCGTTGAGTGCGGCGGCCTGAGGAGGGAGAAGGAGGAGGGGCCCGGGTGTGCTCCCGCGATGCCCCGGGCCGATTGCTGGGGTCACCGGGGGGGGGGGGGTCTGGAAGGTGTGCAGTGGGTTCAGCGGCGCTCCTCGTGGTCCGCGTCCGGATTCCTCTCTGGCCGCCCCACCGTGCAGTGTCTCTCACACGTGTGGGGCCGTCCCGGGCTGGCGAGCTAGACACGTTGCCTCAGACACTAGGATTCCCAGCTCATATGTGCTTGCGAGTGCAGCATAGAGCCGGTCCGCTGATTGCCGTTCCAGGCCAGCCCACCTTGGGGAGGTGAGCAGCTCTGCTCTGTCGGGCCGCCCGTGTTGCCGACTCGGAGGGGGGAGGAGGGAGGGGGAGCGCGAATGCTCCAAATCGAATAGCTCTTGCCGTGCGGCACCCTGGAGGCTCAAAAAGGTGTCGCCAGGGTCCTGGGGGCTTCCCACGACTGTTTTGTCAAGAATGGGGAAGCAAATGTTCCATTTTCACTACAAACTCCACGATTCTCCCGGGGCCATTCGGGGAGCTAACAGATCAGGCAGCCATATTGCCTGCGCCCCCTGGTGGCCTCCTTCGCCAATTTTTATAGGCGGTTTATTTCTGGCTTTTCCGACATCACGGCTTCTCTTACTGCTCTTACCAGTCCACAAGTGCCCTTTTTATGGACCAATATACACCAACAGGCCTTGGATAAACTGAAAGCCGCTTTTACCTCAGTCCCCATCCTTCAGCTTCCAAACCCAGATCAGCCATTCATAGTGGAGGCTGATGCCTCCTCCTTTGCTATAGGGGCCATTCTATCCCAGAGATGTCCTACCACGGACTGTTTACATCCTATCGCTTTTCATTCACGCAAAATTTACTTCCTCTGAGGTGCATTACACAGTTACTGAGAAAGAACTCCTGGCCATCAAAGAAGCTTTCAGTGTCTGGAGGCATCATCTTCTTGGAGCCAATCATCAGGTTGTTATTTTTACTGACCATAAGAACCTCCAGGATCTTGCCTCCATGAAATGTGCAAACAGTAGACAGGTTTGGTGGCATTTGTTTTTTGCAGCATACGATTTTATCATCAAACATAGACCAGGCACCACGAACCGGAAGGCAGATGCCCAATCCCGATCCCCTGTGGGCATTTCACTTCCGTGTTACCCGGACACGGTGCTTGAGAAGACACATGTAGTATGCGTCTGTACCCCAACTCCCAATCTCTTGACCTCGATTCGTCAATGGGTGACATCCAATTCTGACCAACTGAATGACTGGGGTTTGACCCTTCATGAAGGCCTTCCGTATTATCAAGAGAAGCTGTTCTTTCCAACCCCGGATACACGCAATCTGGCTCTGGAATAGTCCCACGACGCCCGCTTAACGGCCATCCGGGCCAGATGCGCACTCTCGGCCTATTGCAGAGATGGTGTTGGTGGCACACTATGAGAAAGGATGTAGATGCTTATGTCAACACATGTTCTGTTTGCGCCCAGTGTAAAGCTAGAAAAGGGCGCCCACTGGGTTACTTCAACCACTTGCAGTGCTGCCTCGTCTGTGGTATACCCTTACCATGGACTTTGTTACGGACCTACCCAGGGCCAAGGGGTTGGATACAGTGTGGGTAGTGGTGGATTCATTTATTAAAATGGCTCGTTTTGTTCCATGTTCTGGTCTTCCTACAGCCCCAAAATTGGCTGACATGTTCTTTAAGGAAGTATTCTGTTTCTTTGGTCTACCCACAGACCTTATATAGGACCCTGGCACACAATTCATGTCTAAATTCTGGAAAGCCCTTACCATCCTCATAGGTATTGACGTCCATTTCTCTTCATTTTACCATCCTGAAACGGACAGGGTGAATCAGGTCATGGAACAATACTTACGTTGTCTCACTCTCCAGAATCAGCAGTCTTGGCACCAGTTAGTACACTTAGCGGAATTCGCCTACAACAACGTCCCACACTCTTCCCTGGGTACCTCACCTTTCTTTGCTATGTATGGTCTACACCCCCGCACTCTACCAATCCCTGTTCTCACCTCTCTTTCGGTCCCTGCTGCTACTGCCTGCGCCCATAACTTGTCCCTGCTGCATTCCCAAACAATTACCCATCTCCTCAAGGCGCAGGAGTGCATGAGAGTAGCGGGCAACAAGAAATGCGCCCCAGCCCCAATATGCCTTGGGTGACAGGGCGTGGCTTTCCACTAGGCACCTGCATCTTTCTGGCTCGCGTAAACTGTTGCCTCGGTTTGTGGGCCCCTACACAGTGTCGAGGGTGGTAAATCTTGGAGCCTTTAGGTTGGCTGTACCCTCTTCTTGGCGCATTCAACCTGTGTTCCATAGCTCGTTATTAAAACCTTTCCTCCCTGCTTCTAGGCTGCTGTCGCCCCCTTCTCCAGTTTCGGTGGGCGGGGTTGAGGAATATAAGGTTAGTGCCATCTTGGGTTCCCGTGTGTCCAGGGGTCGTTTGTATTACCTAGTGGACTGGTTGGGTTTTGGCCCCGAGGAGAGGTCATGGGAGTTGGCCACGAATGCCCATGCCCCCCGTCTGGTGTCCCGGTTTCATCGTGATAATCCGTCCTGCCCACGTCACTGGGCCACGTGATATGGCTTCCGCCGCCCGTACTCCAAAACAACAGATGGGTCCTCTGTTCATCACAGCACAGCATTGCGGGTCGCCGTGACAACGGTCACGCCCCTTTTGACCACAGCATCTCCATTGGACATTGGATCCAGCAACACTCAAGCCTCTACCAACCAATGTAATGATCATGTGATGTGTAACGCGTCCCCAGAAACCATGTGCTATGTCTCCCAGTATATAATGAGCTCCAGGTTGCTATACGGCGCTTCTCAGCTGTTCTCTTACACCGTTTGGGAGCTCACTCTTCGTTCATGTTGCCTTGATCTACTGTGTTTTGACCTCGGATTACGTATTAAGAACTCCTTTGCTATTCCCTTTTGGTACTTTGCTTGGACTCTCTGGTTTCTTGTAAATGCTGACCACGGACTGCCTCTTGGATAAGCTTCAGTTACCTCCTTTGGCAAAGTCATACCAGGATCTGCTTTTGACATCCTTTTGCTCCAGTTTCTAATCTCCTGGAGCATCCTACTCAGGTGTTTCCAGTGTGGCAAACCCTCTCTCCTCCCCTGGCTTCCCTGATCTCAGCCCATTGAGGGAACAGGTATTATCCCACCATTCCGGCCTTTCCATGTAGTGGTTCCTGGTAGGCGACACTTCTGCTTCTTGAGATTCTGCATTGTTTTGCCCTGTGTGATCTTGACCTTACCTATCCTTTTTCCCTTACAGCAGTCATCTGGACCACGTGGGTATCCTGTTTCTCCAGCTGTGGCCCGAATCCTCGAACAGCAAGTGACTATTTTCTTGCTGTTGGTTGCTTGGGGATGGAGGTATTCTTGTTCCTCGCCCCTATCAAGTCTTGACAGAAAGGGATAAAGTTTTAAATAGATGGTTAATTTTGTAAATAGCATTGGAATACCATCTACGAACGACGGAAGGGTAAAATATAATTGGAAAGTACTTCTTATACCAAATACTTATATTACCTAATTCTGTTTGGTCATGCACAGTTTCTAACAATGTGATCCAAGCAGTTTTAAAAAGGTGTAGTAAAGGGAATTTTTGGACATTCAGCCACAAGGTATCTGGAGGAAGTGGAATAAGGACGGAGGAGCTTTTAATTGAGTTTGAATCTTCACCTAAGGTCAGTAATTGATTCTCATTATAAAGGAAAATAACAATTTGTTGAAGTATACATGTCTATGATATGTTTGAAATATATATATATATGTATATACATTCAGCTTTATATATAAAGATTAGAGATATATTAGACTAAATGGTTATATCGACATATTTCAAGGTATTTGATAGACAAAGGACACACCAAGTCATCCAATATCAAGGAACATTAGAGAGAGAACATCCATTGGTTAGAGGTAAAGTTTCAGATTTGTCATAATGGAAATGGATTTACATAAGACATTCATTTTTGATACCTTACAAACAAGTACAAACTATATAAATAACCATTAAGGGTATGGCATACCATTGCGATTTTCCCTGATTGATTCTGAGTGTAAACAAAGCACACTGGTTAAACTTGCTAAAATCTCACACTTTTCCTTTCTCCTGTCCCAACCAATGTTCCCACTGTTTCCTCTAAACATCCTATTTTTCTTTATGGATAGCAGCATATGAACGATATATTATGTGATCAAATGTTAATGTTTATGTCTTCACTCACTTTCACTTGAAAATCAATAAAGAAAGCTTCTCAAACCAAAAATTAAAGACCCTTTATGTAGGACATAGGAGAAAGATTTGTACCTTGTAAATTTTTGCTTTTACATAGAACAGTTCTATTAGCGTAGGTGTGCTTGCTATTGCTGTGTTAATGTATTCCAAAGCCAATAGATACTGTCCAAGTTTATCAAAATGTTGTGCCAGGAAATAGCAAACCCAAAGCAACGTTGTTGGGGGTTCCTTTTCACCATTTTCTAAAAACACAAAGACACAAAGATTAGCAAAAACTTATTAGACTGAAAACTGTTCTGAGTTTCTTAGCATTTTCTTTTGTAAAGGACTCAAATTGCGCCTAAGAGGCTACATTTAAAGTATTAAAAATTGTTATGAGTTGCAGAATTGTTGGGAATTGCACGAAGCAGCAAGTCTTACCACAAAGGCTAAAGCAGTCACACGTTTTCAGGGATACTTCATATCCAGTTACAAGTTCTTGAATGATGTAAACCTATTTGTTACAGAAATGAATGTTTTAAAGGATTGTTCAGAGAGCACTTCTTTTAGCTAAAAGAATAAACAGCTGAAACATGCAATAAGCATACATGATACAAAACTGTACAAAGCATCAATTTATCGATTTTGAAATAAAATCGGTGTAAAGGAAAGTTAGCACGTTTTACAAAACCTGCAATTTTTTTTAAATTCAAACGTTTTTGAATACTGATGTTTAGCAAGTCCCCACAAGTCCCGCTTTGCCGCGAGACCCTCAGACTCTGGGTGGACCTGTATCCTGCTTTCTCTTCGTTCGTATTGCTGCAGAACTACTACGGCCACAAGGTGAATGTTGCATAATAATTGACTTTAAATATAGCATCACTAGCTATATGGACTTTTCAAAACAGCATATTCTTTCTTTTGTTTAGGCTAAGCAACAGCTTGGAGGAGGAGCTATTTAAACGTGCCTGCGTGCGCGCCACACGCGCGCAACCCCGCAAGTCCCCACAAGTTCCGCTTTGCCGCGGCGTCTGGCAGGAAACTTTCTTTTACTTCAATTTGTGGGGTCTTTTGGGCTCCTTTTGTGTTTCGTTACTGGCCGATTGCTCATTGCTCCTCATGTTTCACACACTCAAAACGGGCATGTTCAAGGGGCTTCAGCCTAATGGTGCTGCAGTAGCAGCAAGAAATCTAAAAGGGTCTGCTCTAAGCGCTACTTCTACCCCAAAAGCTTTGTGTAAGAAAAGAGGAGTTAATATCACCCTCAAAAGACCAGTACTACCTGATATCCGCAAATTTTGTAAAGAATCGCTAGCTCATTCTTCGGATGTCTCACAGGCAAAAGAGATCACCTCTGACTCACATCTAATGCCTCGCGATGAACTTCTTTGCAAAATGAATATTCATCCACGTCAAATGCCCCTCCAAGTCGTTATTTCTCCCTTGACCCCCGTTGACCAACTATTTGTATCTGCTTGTGCCGATGTACCTATCATAGATAGCGCATCGTGCGCAAGACACATGGGCGAATTAAACGCTATTACGGACGCAAGCATACTTGAAAATGTACCGCCCACTGCTGAGCTTGTAGATAAGCATGCTCCGGCTTCTGATGTTGCTATAATTGACCTTAATCCTTCTAATTCTTGTTTTTCCCCTCGTTTGTTATCGGATAACTTATCCAGATCTCCTATTATGTTTCCAATCACTTGCTCCTCAATTTCTAACATTTCCTATTGTGGCACTACCCCGCGCAAATGCGTAGCCTCTCAACCAAATAAGGACGCAATTATGATTTCCTCTACGTATGGCAGCCTTGCTCAACCCTCAAACTCTGAGAATCTGAATGATAAACAGGGTCTTAACCCTGTGATTCACCAGACATTGCCCAATACTAAAAATTCAGCTCTTACTCAAATTGCCCTGAATGCCCTACAAATGTTCTTAACCACATTGATTAAACTTTACGACACCTTAGATGCAAGGTTAATTTCTCAAACAGCAATGTTGGACAAAATTCTAACATATCATGCGAACAAGTCAACGAACCAGCCATATCAGGCCGTAAGCTCCAAACTGACTACTGCCACAAACGCCATGTTACCTATGTTTGAGCACGCTGCTCCTGTTCATCATGCAATAGCTACACAAACATCTATTTTTGAGAAAAGGAGCCTGCACTTACCACGGTTTGAAAAAACCATACGTCCAGTGGAGGACGTGGTTGAATTTGTATGTCCTGATACCGGTCTATAGCTTGTCAGTGACGACAACCCAAGAGGGCCCTCTGACCAGTCCATACCCCAGACATCCTCCAAGGAACCTTCTGACAAATTGCCCATGAAACAACGAAAGAAGTTGGCGGCCCACCCAGGCACAATTAAAGCCAATGCAGTTGTGCTGCCTTCCCAGAATCAAGAAAGTGTTTCCTCTGCTCACATATGTTCCACTGACCAAAAGAATTATACCATCTTCTCAAAAAATAAAAAGGGTTTGTGTCCGACCATCCAAAACAAGCTACCCAAAAACGTGACTGGTACATCAAAATTAATACTGCCAAATCAAAATTATTTATTAAGAATCTAAGTTTGGCCATAACGCAATCAATTGAGTCTACGCGTGTCATTTCAAAGAAATATCTTCAATTAAAACAGTGCAAAGTTACTAAAAAGCCATTATCTATCAACAAGTCTCCGGTGCTGTATGCACCCCTTGATCAATTGGTGGAGGTGGCGATTACTCAATCGAGTCCTGAGATTGTTGAGCCTACAAATTCTGAAAGACATTCAGTAGAGGTTCATACCTCCCAAATGGCATACAACCCAGTCCCAGAAACTGATGATACACATCGACAAGAGATCAGAAAGGCGGTTGACGCTTATATGAGCAAACTCTCTAAAAAATCTGTCCCTTTAACCAATGTGTTCAATCCTAGGTTGGAGGATGTGCAGCAAAAGGTTAGTGAGCCATCCACTCTAGGACTGAGCAACATTCAACTGCGTAGTGCACAAATAACACTCAACTGACTTCTCTTAATGATCTGCATGCTCTGCTTGCCTAAATCACGCCAGAAATTATTAAACTGCTACAGTCAGTTGTTAATTCTAATGCCAACCCATGACTTCGCACATCAAATCCTTATCAGAATCCTCTCATAAATTGTCAGTGTCATACATCTATACAATCTAATTAGCTAGCATGTCCATCTGATGTTATATCCATCTCTCTGATTAACTGGAATACGAGAGGCTTTTTGCATTTGATCAATAATGACCTTAACCTCCTTACATCCCATAACATACTTCTGTTCCAAGAAACTTGGATGACTTCGCCCCCAATATGGGATACCTAGGATGCATTTCTAAATCCAGCTGAAAGGGGTTTATCTGGTAGACCGACGTCTGGTCTACTGGTTGCGATCAAGAGGGAGATTGGAATGGTTGCACAAGAATGGTGTTTTCCCAACAAATATATACAAATGAGCAAATTGTTATCTTTGATGTTGGATACGCCCTGATAAATGTATACTGGAACTCGGTCGGTATATCTGATGGTAGTTTTTTAAAAGCAATAACAGATGTTCTAAATTTAATCGCCCTTGACAAATCTATTTCAAATATCATCATTGCAGGTGACCTCAATTGCGATTGCATGAATGTCAAAAATGCCACCAAATCAAAGGCATCCAAATGGTTGGCTCTTGCATATAATCACAATCTATTGATGCTCAATGGAGCGTTCTCATCAGATATGCCACCCAAACCCACCTGGAAGAGAGGTCTGAGTTAGTCGATTATTGATTATGTTTTTGTGAACACCCAATTGTTCTCAGAATTAGATAACTTCCATATAGTTGACAATCGCAACAGCGACCATAATCAGTTGGTAGTCGCTTGGCCTGGTCTCTCCCACGGCAGATCTATGCCTACTAACGCCTATACTGACAACTTGATTGTGAATAACAGGGGGAATCACCTCTGATGGTCACCTCAATCACTCTGTGAGCTAAATGGAGCCTTGGAAAACCAACAACTGAATCAAATCATACACTACCCTCACCTGATGCAACTTTTTAAATCTCCAAGAGCAACCAGTCATAATGTAGTTGTAGGACCAAAACTCCATGCTTTCAATCTTGAAATACAAAATCTGAAAGCTCACACTCGAGCCTCGAAAAGACAAGTCATGAATATTTCACCTGCCCTTAGAGCGTCCTGTTTGAAATCAATTAAGACCAGACATAAAAATGCGCTCAAGTCTATTCGAGCTCAAGCATATCAACTTGATGGTGAAGCCTTGTTGCAGTCTTTTCAGTCTAGAAACACTGCAGGTATGTGGACTCTAATAAATAAAGCTAACCATCAAACCCAAAGCATTTTACAAGCAAACTATGTAACTGACCTCAAGTGGATTGCTCATTTTCGAGAACTCTATGCCCTGCCTAAATATTCACGAAGCATCACATCACAAAGGCACGACACCTTCCATCTCACTTTCGATATGGAAGACATTGAGTTTTACATAAAAAAGATTAGCAATTCTGGTGCTTGTGGTCCAGATGGTCTCTCAAACCAAATGCTCAA
Source organism: Ambystoma mexicanum (assembly GCF_040938575.1). Lineage (NCBI taxonomy): Eukaryota > Metazoa > Chordata > Amphibia > Caudata > Ambystomatidae > Ambystoma > Ambystoma mexicanum. The sequence goes on along the minus strand of NC_090941.1, from coordinate 476,112,376 downwards.
AAAACATCCTGAGCTTTGGGCAACTATTTTACACAGGATATTCACATCTATCAATCTCACTCAGTGCTTGCCTCCTTCTTGGACACATTCCATCATAGTCCCGATCTATAAAAAGGGGGATCGATCCTTGCCATGCAGCTATAGACCAATAGATCTATTAGATGACCCGGGCAAAATCTTTGCAAAGATCATACTACGACGGGACTTTAATAGATGGACTATTGAAAACAATCTTAGAGATCCTTTGCATACAGGCTTTGTCGCCGGGCTTGGGACCTCTCCCAATCTCATGACTATCAATACACTAAAATCTAAATATGCGGCCAAGAACCAAGTTCTATACTTAGCTTACATTGATTTTTAAGCCGCATTTGATTCTATAGACCGGTCTATACTCCTTTCTAAACTAGTCAAACATTATTGTCCAACATCCATATTGAACTTAATTATGCTTCTACATTCCCATACCACTATTCAAGTTAGGCTCTCATCCGCAGGTAAATTATCATCTATCATCAATACTGCTCGAGGCCTCAAACAAGGATGCATTTTGGCCTCTTCAATATTCAATTTCTTCTTTCTTGGGCAATATCTTGCGATCCACTGAGGGAGATTCATCATAACTTGGGCTTCATATTATAACTCATCTTCTCTATGGGGACGATCTTCTTCTTATATCTAAGACTCCTTCTGGCTTGCAAAAATTGTTGAATAATTTGAACTCATATGTGTCTGCTAACAACCTTGTAATCAACACTCAAAAGGCCCAAATTATGATATGCAAACCTCACATGAAAACGATAGTTAGAACTCATAATTGGTCGCTACAGGAAGCAACATTAACAGAAGTTCAGCAATACAAATATTTGGGCATAACCATCCAGGCCTCCAATTCAAACCAAGCATTGAATCATGATATACATTCCAAACTTCGCTCTTTAACTTCTCAAGCGAAAGTACTTAAAAAGAAATATGGTAAATTCACCCTAAAACATGTTGTCACATTCTACCAGCAGAACGTTGTTCCCATCTTAAGCTATGGCTTTGAAGCAATGCTCCCAAGAAAATCGAATTGGTGGTCTCTTCTAGAAGCCAAATTTTGGAAACAGTTGTTACATCTTCCCAAAAGCACACCATTACCACTGATACGGTATGAATTGGGCATTCCATCCTTAGAATCTCGTGTTAAATGAAGATGTGTACTCTGTTCCGAAAAGCATTATTGGGTGTTGATTCTGGTGGACTGTTGAATATTTTGACCAGGCATCTCCTAGCCCAGGAACATACTTTCACTAAGTCCTGGTGCAGTGTGGTCCTGGAAACCTCAGCAAATGCATCAATTTCTCTCGAATTGATCCCATCAAATCCGGTTCGAGCTAAGAAAAAACTCTTTCTCTATGATTGGATCCAAACTCGAAATTAATGCCTAGGATACAAAAATGTTGATTTACGACTTCTTGGTAATAAAGCTCTGCATGTAACAGCATCTTATTTACTAAAATGTCCGTCTCCTCATATTAGACACCGATTTCTCAGGTTTCGCCTAAAGCTATACCCTACCACCGAGATCCTAGCTAGACAAAACCTGATACTACCAGATCAGAATTACTGTCGTTTTTGTTCTAACAGAATTCAGAAAGAAACCTTAGAACATTGCATCTTGTATTGTCCTATGCTAGTTAACCAAATAATTAAATATTTTAAAAAATGCAATCTATCAAGATATGATCATATGTCTATGAACAATATATGGTCTAATATAACAAATAATCCCGATCTGGGAATGTGGGTGGCCATAGTTCATTTTCTTGATGCGATTCTACCCAATATGACATTGGAGGAAGGGATTATGTAATTGTACCTTTTACTTTGCTGTTTAACAACTATGTCCACTTTTTATTTTTTTTAACAATTTGTTTTATTGACAACATACATATAGGGCTGAACGAAACGGTCCGTTCCATCAGTAAGACACAAAAAATTAAAGAAACAGGTTGTCAGTTTTTCCAATATTAACTCCCTTCCCACCACCCTCCTCCCTCCCACCCTAACCCAATGTCAACATACCAAGTTTTGAGAGTTCACGAACAATAGCAGCTCTGGGGAGAACTGTTGCTTGCCAAGTACCAATTAGACGAATCACTTGACACAGTGGGTTCAGCTTGTGAATTAAACAGAAGAACAAGTTACTTCTTACCTTGTAACGTTCTTTCGACGGGATGTTCCTCCGACGTATTCCTCATCTTAGATATCTCCTTCCTGCTCTGCTGGCCTCGGAAATATCTCCTTCCAGCTCAGCTGGCCTCGGAAAATTTTTCTCTAGAGGGCGCTGCGCGTCAACGTCCTCCGAGTCGATGTCCCTCGACAGCCGCCGTATCAACGTCGACGTCATCCTGCCTATAAAGGCCGCGTGCAGCGTCCGTTGCTCAGTTCTGTTTTGTAGCCCACAATAATACTTTCTGGACTAGACTAATCACCCTGAAGGAGCGTAAGCTGCAACCACAAGGGAAGTAGAACTGCGGGGATGGATGGGAGGGTCGATGAGGAATACGTCGGAGGAACATCCCGTCAAAAGAACGTTACAAGGTAAGAAGTAACTTGTTCTTCGCAGGGATTGTGTCCTCCGACGTATTCCTCATCTTAGATAGGCTCCCATAGCAGTATTCTATTATTGGAGGAGGGAGTACTGACTTCACGCTGTCTTCTATTGATGAATAGAATGCAGTACAGCCCTTCCAAACCTAGTCTCTTGACTGGAGGAGGAATCCAAATTGTAAAATCGTGTAAAGGTATGGACAGACGACCATGTAGCGGCCGCACAGATGTCTTTAACCGGCACGCCTCTTTTGAGGGCCGAAGAAGCTGCGATACCTCTGGTCGAATGGGCCCTAAGGTTTTGAGGGGGCTCTTTCCCTGCCAGTTTATAACATTCCAGAATGGCTAGAATGATCCATCTGGAAATGGTCTGCTTAGTTATTGGTAACCCCAGCTTGTGACCTGTGTAACCTACAAACAGCTGGTCTGCCTGTCTTATCCTGGCTAGTCTACTGATGTAAAAACTTAAAGCCCTTGTAGGGTCTAGACTGTGTAACCTCTCTTCCTCTTTCCCCGGATGAGGAGGAGGATAGAAAGATGGTAGGGTAATCTTCTGAGTGATATGGAATTCAGAAACCACCTTTGGGAGGAAATTAGGCTTCACTTGCATGACAACTTTGTCTTTGTGAAATATTGTGTGAGGGGGTTTACAAGAAAGAGCTTGTAATTCGCTCACCCTTCTAGCAGATGTAAGTGCTATTAATAAAACAGTTTTAAGGGTAAGGAACCTTAGCGAACAAGAATGGAGTGGTTCGAAAGGTGTGCCCATCAGGAAAGTTAGTACTAAGTTTAAATCCCATAGTGGAACTTGGAATGGTCTTGGGGGGATAAACATTGGTTAACCCCTTTAGAAACTGTATTACCAAGGGTAACTTGAAATAGGATGGTTCTTCCGCAGTGCGCTTAAAGATGGATAGCGCTGCGAGATAGCCCTTAACGGTGCCAACTTGAAGGCCTGAATTCGCCAAATATAGAAGGAAGGACAAAACCATTGGTGTACCACATGAAAAAGGGTCGACCTTCTGTTCTCTACACCAGCTGCAAAATCTGTTCCAAGGGCAGCGGTATAAAGACTTTGTTGCTGGCCTCCTTGCCGAAAGCAACACCTCCATAACTTCATCAGGGAGGTCCCAATCCTTGTACCTCAACCTTTCAGAAGCCAAGCGTGAAGGTTGAGGGTTTTGATGTCTGGATGGAGAACCTGACCTCCCTTCTGTGAGAGTAGGTTCTCTCTGAGTGGAAGTCGAATTGGAGGGCAGATGGACAAGTCTAGAAGGTCCGGGTACCACGTTCTCCTGGCCCAATCCGGGGCAATTAGGATCATGGTTCTCCGGAATCTTCTCAACCTCCTGATCATTTGAGGAATGACAGGGACCGGTGGGAACGCGTACAGAAGCGGAAACTCCCAGTCCAGTATGAACGCGTCTCCCAGAGCTCCTCTCGGGGGAAATTCCCTTGAGCAGAACAGATTGCATTTCCTGTTGACGCTGGTGGCGAACAGATCCACCTGAGGGGTTCCCCAAAGGGCGAAGATCTCTTGAAGGACTTCCTGAGCTAGTTCCCACTCGTGGGAGACTGTGCTCTGCCTGCTCAGAGAGTCCGCTGTCAAGTTCTTCTCTCCGGCTAGGTGAACTGCCGATAGAGAGATTCCTTCTTGGATTGCCCAAAACCAGAGCTGCATCGCCTCTCTGTACAGGGGTAGTGATCCTACGCCTCCTCTTTTGTTGAGGTAATGCATGGCCACTGTGTTGTCCGTCATTATCAGGACGTTTTTCCCTTGTACAGCTGGCAGGAACGCCTTCAGCGCAAGTCTGATGGCTCTCAGCTCTAACAGGTTGATATGTAGTCTGGACTCCGATGGAGACCAACGACCGCTGATGGTCAAGTCGTTGGCGTGGGCTCCCCACCCCGTGAGTGAGGCATCCGTGACTACTGTAATCTCCGGCCAGGGTTGCCAAAACTGTTCTCCTTTCAGAATGTTCTCCTGACAGGCCCACCACCGAAGGTCTCGAGCCACCCTGTCGGGAACCTGAAGAAGATCTGTCATTTTCCCTGAGAATTGGGACCACTGAGTCCTCAGTGCCCACTGGAGGGATCTCATTCTCAGGCGAGCCTCTGGCACTAGGAAAATGCAGGATGCCATGAGGCCTAGCAACCTCAAAAAGTCGAAGGCTGGGAGACGTTGGGCACCTTGGAAATTGGTAACCATCTGTAGAATATCTTGAGCCCTCACCTCTGGTGGCGAGGCTTTTCCCAGGGAAGTGTCCAGGATCGCTCCTATGAATTGGAGTCTCTGTGATGGTATCATTTGTGACTTCTTTAAATTGGCGGAGAAGCCCAGTGTGTGAAGGGAGTGGCACATGTGATTTAGCTGGGTCTGAGCTTGTTCTGAAGAGACAGCCCTGGTCAACCAATCGTCCAGGTAGGGGTAGACGTGAATCCCTTCCCTCCTTAGACTTGCCGCCACTACCGACATTAACTTGGTGAAGACCCTCGGGGCGGAGGTCAGCCCAAATGGCAGCACTCGAAATTGATAGTGAGAGTTGCCAATTGCGAACCTCAGGTATTTCCTGTGTTTGAGATGGATAGGCACATGGAAATAAGCATCCTGAAGGTCCAGAGATACCAACCAGTCCTGGAACTGAAGGGCCTGGAGGATCTGAGAAAGAGTGACCATCTTGAATTTGTCTTTCCGGAGGAATTTGTTCAATTCTCGCAAGTCCAAGATGGGTCTCAGTCCTCCGTCTTTCTTTGGAATGAGAAAATAAGGGGAGTACCAGCCCTTGTTCCTCTCTGCTACAGGTACCGGTTCTATGGCACCTTTCTCTAGCAGGTCGAAAATTTCCTGCAAGAGGAGCGGATCTGGAGCTTTCTGAGAGCTGATCCCCGGTGGATGACTCTGAGGTATGCGTAGGAGAGGCAGGCAGTAACCTTGGGCAACTGTTTCCAATGCCCAAGCATCTGACGTGATAGCCTGCCATTCTGCCAGATGTTGAGTCAACCTGCCTCCTACAGGTGTCCTGGTAGGGAAGTCCTCAGAGTGGTTTTGGAGCGGCTGATGCGGATGCCGATGGTAAAGAGGCACCTGCTGTTGCTGCGGCTTTTGAATATCTACCCCGTCCACCTCGGGTAGTTCTTCTTTGTCCCCTTTGAGCCAGACGTCCTCTACCTCTTCCGAATGCGGAGTAGAAGCGAAAGGACTTGCCCCTCGCAGAGGTTCCTGTGGGACGAAAAGGTGTCTGACGGATTGCAGCGCCTAGGGATTTTGCTGCTGCTTTTGAAGTTTGCAGTTTCTCTAAACTGTCATCCGCCTTTTTCCCGAACAAAGAAGAGCCATCGAATGGCATGTTCAAGAGCCTGGCTTGCACATCAGGGGCAAAACCAGACTTTCCCAACCAAGCGAATCTCCTGTTTGTTGTACTTGCCGCCATTGCTCTGCTGATACTCTCAGCCGAATCAATGCCCGTCTGGAGGGATTCGCACATAGGGTCTTTACCGTCCTGTATGATATTCAGGAACGCCTCCCTTTCTTCTCCCTCCGGGATGCAGTCAGCCGCAGTAGAAGCACACTCCCAAAGTGTATGGCTGAATCTAGCAAGGGTGCAAGTAGCATTAACAGATTTTAACGCCATGCTACATGCCGATAAAACTTTCTTTGCCATAGCATCATATTTTTTATCGTCCCTGTCCTGTGGGACAGTAGGATAAGCCGTCTTGACATCGGTAGAAGATGCTGCCTGTACCACCAGACTTTCTGGGGATGGGTGTTTTGACAAAACTTCTATTTACTGTCGGGACGACATCTGGGGTTTCCCAGTTCGTCATAATCTTCCTCTGAAGAGCTTTATGAAAAGGCACCAAAGTGTCCTCCTGTGGGCCCTTGTCAAGAATATCCGTAAGGTCATCCTGTTGGAAAGATTGTGAGGGTGCAGACCACCCCATAAACTCTGTGATCCTGGCCATTAAGGCTCTATAGGGGGTTTCAGCATGCTCCCCCGGGTCTGGCCTAGCAAACTCCACCTCAGGGGAAGTGTCTAACCCACTTGCCTCATGTAAGGAATCATGAAGATCCTTTAACCTGCGTTCTTCAGAGGAAAATTCCTCTCTAATTGGGGTTACAGGTCCCTGCAACTCAAATATGTCATCCTGTTCAGACAATTCACCCTCTTCCATAATTGAGGACATAGTTCTCAATTGTTCTGAACTCATAAAGGGTGTAAATCCCATTTCCAGGGCAGAGGGTGCCAAACTTGTCATAATCGGCCTCGAAAACGTCAATGTCGTTGACGCCGACGTCGAAGGCTTCGAGCATGGCTTCGAAAACAAAGGCGGAGGCCTCGATGACCTCGACAGAATTGGGATTCTACTCGACAATCTCGAAGCCATCGACATCGAGGAACTGGGGATAGTCACTGGGTGTGTCGTGACCGTGACTTTTCTTGGCATCGACGCCGGTGTCGACGCCGGCGTCGAGTCGACAGACCCGTGTGTCGAAGGTCCCTTTGACAACGGCGTCGAAGACACCGACCTCGGCGTCGACGGAACCTTCGAGGAAGGTTTGGAGGTCATAGTCCTACTCGAGAGTTCGAGACGCGCTCGAGAGGTTTTCTTTGCCGGGTACTGCGACTCGCTGCGTTTTTGACCTTCGGGTCTTTCGACCAGAGCATCGCTCTCGGCAGTCTTCGAGGGGGTCGAGGCCGCTTTCTAGAAGACGCTCATCATATTTTTACAGAATCCCTCCCATTCAGCCCGGGAACTATGTTTCGTGGGGCAAGGGATTCTTTTAGGCAAAACAGAGGAAGAGGAAGACAGAGAAGGGGATCTTCGACGTCTCCTCTTCGAGTGCTTCGATCTCGAGGAGTGATGGGACCCACTCCGAGACCTGGAGCGCGAATGGTGACGAGGAGACGAATGTCTCGACTTCGTCGACGAAGAAGAAGCTTTAAAAGTCTTACCTTTCTCCAGCTTCCCCCTACGCTCCTTCAGGGCCTTAGCTGTCATGGACATACAGTCCTCGCACTCCGAACAATGGTGTTCAGCTCCCAAACACCACAGACAAACTCTGTGAGGGTCAGTCAGCGACATCTTTTTCCCACAATCTCGGCATTTTTTGAAGCCAGATCGAGGAGTTGTCGGTTCCGACGAAGAAGCCATCGAGTACGGATCGAATAACTCGAGGTAAATAGATTAAATCCTGACAAAAAACTGAGCAATGGTATTTCGAGGCACTGAGTAAGCGCGGAAAAACGGAACTGAGCAACGGACGCTGCGTGCGGCCTTTATAGGCAGGATGACGTCGACGTCGATACGGCGGCTGCCGAGGGACATCGACTCTGAGGACGTCGACGCGCAGCGCCCTCTAGAGAAACATTTTCCGAGGCCAGCAGAGCTGGAAGGAGATATTTCCGAGGCCAGCAGAGCTGGAAGGAGATATCTAAGATGAGGAATACGTCGGAGGACACAATCCCTTCGAAGGATACAATCACAGTCTCAAGGAAGAATGGAGATAGGCATCTCGTGGAGGCAACCTAAAATACAGTCTACAGGCGCACAGAAATACAATCCTCGTGGAGAAGAACTGCAGTCCATTCTTGCACAAAGTCCGTCATGGTGTCGTTAGTTATTGCGGTAAGCTTTTCATATATAAAAATCGACCTGAGTTTGCAGAGCCATTTCTCTTTGGACGGGGACAATGCACTTTTCCACTTTTGGGCGAGCGCTAGCCTCCCCGCTCTCAACATGGCCCCAATGACCTTAGGGAACGCATTCAGTTCTGTCTCGGGTGCGGGGGTGCCCAGGAGGATTTCCAATGGCAGTAAGGTCGGGCAGAACCCCTCGATTTCCTTAATCCAGCTAAGTAGTTCCGACCAATAGACCTGAATGACTGGGCATTCCAACCACAAATGAAACCATGTGCCCCGTTGGAGACACCCTCTGGGGCAAAAGGGGGACACGTCCCTAAACATTTTGGACAGGGTGGCCGGGGGGCGGTGCCATGAATGGAGAATTTTGAAGTTATGTTCCATAGCAGACGTATACAGAGAACCCGTGAAAATGCATTTGAAAATCGCCCTCCACGTATGATCATCCAGAGGCATGCCCAGCCTGGTTTCCCAGATCTCTTTGAAAGGTTGTCTACCCTCCAGGTCCGCTGTAATCAAGACACCATAGAGCCTAGATAAGGAGCCTCTCTGCTGTGCTTTTGGTCAGGATAGTCTCGAAAGGGGTGAGGGGGTGTTTGAGACGATCGGCCCAGCGAGGGTGGGTCAAGATCCCCTTCAAGCGTAGGTATTCGAAGACTGAGGGAGGGTTGTCCGCCAATGCTTCGGCCAGTTTATCATATTTTATAAAACCCTCCTCACGATACAATTGAGAGATTCTCTCCAGGCCCATGTCTGACCAAGATTGGGTGTCTCAGAATCCCTTGGATCCCAGATCAATAGGGGGGCCCCAAAGCGAAGTCAGGGGGGATGGCCAAGAGGATAATTGTTTGTTAGCAGCGTTAGGCTTCCAAACCGCCCAGAGGGCCGCCAGGGTGGGATGAGTTCTGAGATGTGGGGGGAGAACCCTAGGAGGGGCCCACAAAAGGTCTCTAACTTTTCTCGGGTGGGCATGAATGACCTCAATATATGTCCAATATGTTTCCATGTCATCCCTCATATGTTCCAACATTACTCGGAGCTGGGCTGCTTTATAGTAAAGCCTGAAGTCTGGGAGACCGAATCCACCCTCTGACTTTGGTAGGGTCAAAGTGGAAGTCTTGATTCTCGTCCTTTTGCCATTCCAGATAAATTGGAGGACCCGGGATTGGAGAAACTCAAAAAAGGCCTCGGGTATCACCACAGGGAGTGCCGCGAAGAGATAAAGGCGGCGGGGCAAAATATTCATCTTCACCGTAACCATGCGCCCCAGCCAAGAGAGTGTAAGGGGAGCCCATCGTTGAAGGTCGCTACTAACCTGAGCCAAGATCCCCGGGAAGTTGCATTGGTATAGTTGGGAGAGGTCTCTGGGGATGGTGGTGCCCAGGTATCTGGTGGATTCCCACTCTATTCTTACCCCCAGTATTTCGGTGCTGCCCTCAATCTCATGTTCCCCTGGACCCATGGGCATTACGCTAGATTTGGACGTATTTACCTTCAGTCCCGAGAAGGAGCCGAAGTAGTGTATGAGATCAAATAATCGCGGTAGGGAGACCCGGAGGTTGATTAGGTAGCCCAGGATATCATCTGCGAACAAGGATAGTTTAAAGCCGCAGACGCCACACCGTATCCCCGTGATCTCTTGGTCTGTCCTGACTGCTATAGCCAGGGGTTCCATCGCCAAGGCATATAAAAGGGGAGAGAGGGGACATCCCTGTCGGGTGCCCCTGGAAAGGGAGAACGGCTCTGAGGTGCCTCCGTTGACCAATACTCTCGCTGAAGGGCCGTTGTAAAGTGCTGCGATCCACCCACAGAAGTTGCCTCCCAACCCCATCTTGCGGAGAACTCTGCCCATGTAGGGCCACTCGACACGGTGGAAGGCCTTTTCTGAGTCTAACGAAAGAAGGTAGCCTTCCACCTCCTGTCTTGAAGCTTCATGCATGAGATCGAGGGTTTTCCTAATGTTGTCTGATCCCTGGCGCCCCGTAACAAAACCCACCTGATCGCCATGTACTAGGGAAGGAAGGAGTTTCGCTAATCTATTTGCTAGGAGTTTAGCTAGGATTTTAACATCAGTGTTGAGAAGGGAGATGGGGCAATATGATTGGCATTGGGCGGGATCTTTTCCTTCCTTAGGGAGCACTACAATCAAAGCCGACATCATCGTGGGTGGGAGGGAGCCCTGATTCAGCGCGGCATTGAACATCTTAGCCATGAATGGGGCAAGCGTGGACCTATATGTTTTATAAAACTTGACTGTGTAGCCATCGTCCCCCGGGGCTGTTCCGCTTTTCAGCGAGGATATGGCATCTATTATTTCTTGTGGGGTTATGGGCAGCTCCAATAACTCAGCTTTGTCGGGGTGGAGGCCCGGTATCGGGAGGGAGTTGAGAAAGCTGTCAACCTCGTTCCCATCACCCACGGATTCCGAGCTATACAGCCTTTCATAATATCGCCTAAATTGTTCTGCGATTTTACTATCCCGCACTGTCGAGTCCCCCTCCGGGGTGTGGATGGAATTAACCCTTCTGCTGTTTCTGAACTCACAGAGCCTCCAAGCCAGTATCCTATCCGCCTTTTCCCCCTTTTCCATATATTTCTGTTTTAAGAAAGAGAGTTTCTTCTCCGTCTGTCCCACAAGGAGGTCTGCTAATTTGGTTCGTAACCTCTGCAATTCCTCCCATTTCCCAGGGAACATCTGAGTTTTTAATTTCCCCCCTGGTTGTATTGCCTCTATCTTCTCCCTTAGTGATTTCTCCTCCCGGGCTCTTTCCCTCTTTTTCCCCGACCCTATCCCTATGAGGGTACCTCTGATAGTAGCCTTGAATGCCTCCCATACTCCCATGACCCCCACCTCACCGTTATCATTGAGAGAAAAGTAGTCCTCGATGGCCACCAGAAGGGATTGGCGGACCTCTTTGTCCTGCAGAAGAAGGTCGTTACACCTCCACCGGGATCCTACTGCTGGGGCAGGGGGGAGGCCCAATCTAATCTTTACCATGTTGTGGTCAGTCCAAGGGACAATCTCCACTCCCGAGTCAGTGACCTCCCTCTGAAGTGAGGTCTCAACCAAAATGTAGTCAATACGAGAGAAAGCTGCGTGAGGCCTTGAGTAAAAAGTATAGTCGGGATTCCGACCCTGCCTGCAGGTGCATGTGTCACTCAGGCCCAGTTCCCTGTTCACTTCGTGAAAGGCCACAGCAAGTCTCTCGTGAAGGCGCATGTTCGGGCAGGGTTTAGCAGACTTCCTATCCCTCTCGGGGCATAGAACCATATTAAAATCTCCCCCAACCAATAGGGTACCCTCCGAGAATGATATTATTATTTCTTTCATTCCAACCCAGAAGGTATCTTGTGCTTCATTCGGGGCATAAATACCCACCAGTGTAAACAGCCAACCCCGCACCTCCCCCTTAACCATGAGAAATCGTCCATCTGGATCTGATTTCAAAGCTTTAAGCACAAAATGGGCCCCGGGGGATACCACCAAGGCTACTCCTCGCTTCTTTACCTGAGAAGATGCCGTGAATACCTGATCAATAGTTTTAGCCCTGAGCTTTGGTTCCTTGCCCCGAACCCAGTGAGTTTCCTGTACAAATAAGAAGTGAAGCCGGAGCCTTGCAAATTCCCGCACCAACAACGATCTCTTTGTAGGCGAGTTGAGCCCCCGCACATTTAGCGATCCCGCTGTCAAGTATTGGAGCAAATCATCCATTAATACACTGATAAAAGCTCGTAGCTCCCCTCAACAAACAGCAACAGTTCCTGCTCCCACAGTGCTTGTCTACCCCATTAGACGTTCGTGAAAGCTCTGGGGGTGCGTAGTAGACCCCAAAACTTGGCATTCCATAACTGTAACCCCAACATCCCAACCCCCTTACTTTCCCCCCTCCTCCCCCCTCCCCCCTGATCGCCTGGCAGGTCGTTGGTGTCATCCTATCGCCAACCAGGCCACCATTGTCTCCCCCGCCGGGCTCAATAACTCTTGATTAACAACAACTCGAGCCCCCCCCCCCCAAGGTCGTCCTTGGGTATAAACAATTGTTTCCCCCATCCACTCACGAAGTCGATTGCACGCTTTTTCATTAATCACCACGGTCCCTTTCATGTGTCCGGGAGCCCCGGGGATGCCGGGGCCAGTCTCCTGAATTTCCTTTGGCCACGAACCCTGCGTCTTTCCCTTGGGGCCCTGGTCCCTTTTAGGCCTGTTGGAGCTCGCTCACCCTCCTGGTCACCCAGCTCCATATTCGGACCGGCTAATAGTTCGCTTGACACTCTCTGGATGTCGTCCTCCGTCACTAGGGCGTATTTATAGCCTTCAAGCTCGAAAGAGAGTGAGAAGGGGTATTCCCACCTGTACCGGACCCCCTTGGACTGGAGCATTTTTGTCAGCGGAGCGCATAGTCGGCGTCTTGCCAGTGTGAAAGCCGACAGATCCTGGTAGATTGAGATCTGGGCCCCTTCCCACTCCACTGGGCCTGTCTTACGAGCCAATTCGAGAATCTTGCTTTTCTCAGCAAAATAGTGAAAGCGAACAAGAATGTACCTGGGGCCTCTGGAGGAAGCGCCTGCTCTGTGGGCCCTGTGGATAGTGGGCACATTCGTGTTGGCCCCTCCGAACAGCAGACCAACCACTGCGCTGACGGCTTTATTGATATCCGCTTGCGTTTCACCTTCGTGCTCCGGGAAACCTAGAAAGCGCAAGTTACACCGACGTTCCCTGTTTTCTAAGTCATCCAACTTTAAGGAGCATTTCTCTTCTTTCAAGCTCCGCCAGGCGCATATTGAATTGGGTCTCGAAGATATCGTTGGAGGCAGTGTTATTCTCGAGCGCAAGAACTCTATCGTCTATTTTGTCAACTTTCTTGTCCAGGGTGTCCAGTCGCAGCGCTATATGTACCCTGAAGCCTCTGATTTCCTCCAGGAGGGCCGCCATGCCCATGGTGACAGTGCTGGTGTCCGCCGCTTCCTGGTGTGTCCGTGCCGCCATTTCAGGACGTACTTGGGGGCCCGGGGACGGGCGGCGAAATCTCTGTAGTGCCTCCTTCCAGCTCATAGCCCCCCCCACGGACATCTCTGACTCGAGGGGCCTGCCTCCAGAAAGCGTGTGTTCAGTGGGGCCTCACCGCCGGCTTTCTCCAGGCAACGGGGGGACCCGGCGGCACCGCTCGGGGCCCTCCCCGGACGTTGCAGGGGGCTTGCGTCTGCCCCAGGGGGAGCGGGTCCAGCTACATCCAGGGTGCGTCCTGCCATCACTACCTCCCTCCGGCGGAGAATGGGGAAGGCTCCAGCCAGCGTCGCTCGGCCTAGTCACAGGCCGCTCTCTAGCCCGGGCTCCGTGTAGTTTCTTGTGGAGCCGCGGTGCCGAAGGGGGGAGGGGTCACTCTCCCTCCAAACTTCAACGGGTCGCGGTTTCGCAGCGGCTCCACTGTGGAAGTTCACATTTCGGGGTGATGTGCCCACCAATGTTGGCAAGGTGGGGTATGTGTAACGCTCACCTGATTCCCACGGAGGCGCAGGTCTGGCTTCGAGTGCTGATGCTTCTTCAATGGTGAAGCGCAGGACTCTGAAGATGGACAGCAAGGGCCCTCAACTCTGGCTTCTCCGGCTCGCAGGAATATTCCCCTGTGCGTGAAAAGGGAGTATTACCTACTGACTGAGTTATGCTCAAGCCTCCCACTCTCTTCCAACCCTCCACGATACCCTTCCACGATTCCCCGTGAAGTCTCACCTTAGGGTCTGAACGGCTAAGCTCTCTATCCTGCTTCTGACGCAGGGGCGCGTTGAACCCAGTTACTTCACTGGATTGAGGTTGGATGGGAGTTCAGGTAAGCTTGATTATACTGGTAAGGCTCTGTAAAAGTTCTGTTGCAAGTTCAAAAGTCCAAGCTTAATAATAATGTTCATTGTCTTTTTGCAGCAAGCGCTAATGTTTATGTCCTTTTTTCCCCTTAGGGGCCGGGGTTCGGAATGCCGGAGATATGGCACCGACCCGAAGTGAAACGTGCAGTTCCAGTAAATGGCAGGTTAGTTCTGGATGAGCGCTCGGGAACTGACTTTGCATACGCTCATTCAATGTCTTTGTCTTTTTTGCCCATAGGGGCCGGGGTCCGGAAAATGCCTGGAAGCGGCAAGACCCGAAATGAAATGAGGTAAGTCTTATTCCCTTCCTTCTCTCACCTCTTATTCTTGTCTTTTTCTCTAGGCTCTGGGAAGTGGCTGTGTATCCGGATGATCGCTGCTGAAGATGGAGGAACCCAGGAAAGGTGAGTGAAATGCAGCGCTGCAGCGATCGTAACGAAATGCTTTTAAAAATAATGTCTTCCCTTTCAGGATCGTCGGTGATGTCTCCGTGGTGCAGATTTAGCTGGTAAGGTCTCTTGTCTCCCTTTGCAGGTGACCCAGGATGCTGACAGGCGTGGCTGAAGTCCAGAAGCAGGAGCTGACACGGGGAGCGTCCAGCTGCGACGAGCAGAACAACGCGAAGCGTGAGTTGCTGATCGGGTGTGGTTTAAATAGCTTTGGAAGAAGTCCCAAGTGTGTATCCTTCCTCCGATCAGGTATGTATCCTTCCCCGACCACACCCGGGTGGAAAGTAGTCCCACAGGTAAAGTAGTTCCATTCAGGCCTCAAGAGGGCCTGGATGTGGCAGCATGGTCTGCATCAGGTAAGTGCACATGAAAACACTTGCACACATGTATAGCTTTATGAGCCTGGCGCCTAAGGCGCCAGGACAGAGGTCCAACATGAACCTGGCGCCTAAGGCGCCAGGACTGCGTCCAAAGGGCCCCAGCTTGGGCCCGCTGGCACTCCCCTGGGGGAAATGATGCCTGCCTCTGGGGTCGCTGGGTCGGACCTGGCTCCTTGGAGGTAGGCATCATGACAGTACCCCCCCTCAAGGCCCCTCCCAAGGTTCTTCCCTCCGGGGGTTTGGGCTTGTTCGGAAATCTCTGGTGAAACCTTTGTACTAATCGAGGTGCGTGGACATGGTTACTAGGCTCCCACGATCTCTCTTGAGGTCCATATCCCTTCCAGTCAACAAGATAGAAGAGTTTCGACTTTACCACCTTGGAGTCTAAAATGTCTTTAACTTCGAATTCTAATTCCCCTTCAACTTGAACTGGATCTGGAGGCTTGGACAATCGGGTTCCTGGTTGTACCGGCTTCAAAAGTGATGCATGAAAAACTGGATGAATACGCATGTTGGACGGTAGATCCAGTTTAAAGGCCACTGGGTTGATTATAGCTTTGATGGGATAAGGTCCTATGAATCTGGGATTGAAGGTTTGCGGGCCCTTGAGGGGTAAATGTTTTGTTGCTAGCCATACCTGGTCTCCTACTTGGTAAGGAGGAGTTTTACTTCGGTGCAAATCAGCGTTTTCTTTATACTTTTTCTTGGCTTGCTGTAAATGAGTTGCAGCTTCTTTGAAGGCTCGGGTTATTGTGGAATGCAGATGATTTACTGCGGGCATTTCCAGGGTCAGAGGTGGATCTAGGTCAGAGGTCCGAGGATGGTGACCATACAAAGTATAAAAGGGGGTTTGTTCGGTTCCAGAATGCACTGAATTGTTGTATGCATATTCTGCGATCCAAAGGATGTCTTTCCAATTTAACTCGGATTGGTGTTAAACATGCACCGAAGATATTGCTCGAGAGTCTCATTGGTTCTCTCGGTTTGTCCGTTGGTCTGGGGGTGGTGGCTGGTGGATAACCGCACATCTATTTGTGCTAGTTGGCAACACTTCTTCCAAAAATGTGAGATAAATTGACTTCCACGATCCGAGACTAATATGGAAGGGAAACCATGTATGCGAACTATATTCTCCAGGAATTCCTTGGCCAAGGTGGAAGCTGAAGGCAAACCCTTTAAAGGGATAAAGTGGGCCATTTTGGAGAATAGGTCCACAATTACAAGGATTGTGTTGTAACCAGCACAAGGAGGCAGATCTGTTATAAAGTCCATTGACAGGGTGTGCCATGGCGCCGGTGGAATATCCAAGGGTTGAAGTAGGCCGGCTGGCCTTTTCTTTTGAGCCTTGTTTTGGGCGCAAATTCCACAAGACAGTACGAAAGACTTTATGTCTTTTCTCCAAGAAGGCCACCAGAAGTGGCGTTTGATTTTTTCCTCTGTTTTAGCGATACCAGGGTGTCCTTCCATTAAAGATTCATGATGATGGGCAATAACAAGTTCTTGCAATTCTTTACTTGGCAGAAACAACCGCTCCTGGAAGTAGGGTAAGTCATCCTTAACGGTGTAATGAGGACCCTTTTGACTCCATTCCAGTAAGGTTGAAGAGTCTAGAAGTTGTTTTACTTGCGTTTGGATGTCCTCAATAGTTTGCAATGAAGTTAAGCCTAAGATTCTTTGCTCAGGTATGATGGGCACAGGTTCTAAGCTCGAATTAGGTTCTTCCATGCCAATCCGGGATAAGGCGTCCGCTTTTCCATTCTTGCAGCCAGGGCGATAGGTAATTACAAAATCAAATTCCGCAAAGAATAGAGCCCATCGGAGTTGTCTTGAAGATTGAGCTTTGGCCGTTTTTAAATACTGTAAGTTTCTGTGGTCCGTAATTACGGTGATGGTGTGTCTTGCCCCGAGAAGGTAGTGACGCCAAGCCTTGAAAGCAGATTTGATGGCCAGTAACTCTTTATCGGTGATTGCGTAGTTGATTTCAGGAGGAGAAAATTTTCTGGACCAAAAGGCCACTGGGTGTAGTTGGTTAGTTTTTGGGTCTCTTTGCGACAGGACAGCTCCCATGGCCGAACTGGATGCATCGGTTTCCACTATGTACGGGAGATCTGGGTGCGGGTGCTTCAATACAGGTGCAGAGGTGAATTTGGTTTTCAGGTCCTGGAAGGCTTGTTCGGCCTCAAGAGTCCATTCGAAGCGTTTGTTTTTCTTTAGGAGAGCGGTGATGGGTTGGAATGTTCGGGAAAATTCCGGGATGAATCTTCGATAGAAATTGGCAAAGCCGAGCATGCTCTGAACTCCCTTCACCGAGCTTGGAGATGGCCATTTGAGGATGGCGTCCACCTTTCGAGAGTCCATTCGGACTCCTTGAGGTGTCAGGATGAATCCGAGAAACTCAACTTCTGTGGTATGAAAAACGCATTTTTCGAGTTTTGCAAATAATCAGTGCTGGCGAAGTTTCTCAAGAACTGCCCTAACATGTTTTCTGTGCTCAGATTCTGAAGAAGAGTACACCAGGATGTCGTCAATGTAAACAATGACACAGACATCGATAAGTTCCCGAAGAACATCATTCATAAAGTACTGAAAGGCGGCAGGTTCATTGCACAAACCGAAGGGCATCACCTGATACTCGAAGGGCCCAAACTTGGTGCGGAATGCAGTCTTCCATTCGTCGCCTTCTTTTATGCGCACCAGGTGATAAGCTCTTTGGAGATCTAACTTGGTGTACACACAAGCGTCTTTCACCTGGTCGATAAGTTCAGGGATCAAGGGCAGAGGATAACGATTCTTAATCGTTATTTGATTTAGGGCGCGATAGTCTATACACGTTCTAAGGTCGCCTTCTTTTTTCGGCACAAAGAACAGAGCTGAAGAGACAGGAGACTTGGACGGGCGAATAAAACCATTGGCTAGGTACTGATCTAAATACTGACGCAAATGCAGGTTCTCAGGTTCCGTAAGAGCATAATCCTACTATAAGGTAGTTGAGCATTGGGTACGAGATTGATTTGGCAATCATAAGACTGATGGGGAGGTAACGTGTTAGCCTGTTCTTTCAGAAAAAACGTCTTGGAATTCTTGGTATTCTGACGGTAGCTGTACAGGGGTGGAAGTTGCTGAGGCTAGACCAATAGCTGGATTTCTTGGATAACAAGTTGGTTCACAATCAGGAAAACTTATCTTCTTTGCTCGCCAGTCAATTCTGGGATTATGTGTTTCTAACCAAGGAATTCCAAGAATTACTTGAAATTGTGGGGCCTTGATCACATCAAACACGATTGCTTCCCGATGTCCATCCTGACCCACCAGTGTCACTCCAACAGTGGAATGCGTTACAGGCCCTGAGGCTATTTCGGTTCCATCTACTGTAGTAATGGCATCTTGGGTTACTTTCGGGCGGAGAGGAAGCTTAATCCTGGACGCCAATTCACGGTCTATGTAATTTCCAATAGCTCCACTGTCGATGTATGCTTTTATTGCATGCAACTGCTGAGGGTGTTTTGGGTCCACGAGCACCATTGGCATGACAAAATGCGAGGTCAAAGAGTTTGTTTTCAAGCTCTGCAAGCGGACCCCTACGCTTGCCGGGCTAGGTCGTTTCCCGAATCAGGTGTCACTAATTCGTTATCAGTAGCTCCAACCACCTTCTTAAGCGGTTTAAATGGACAATTACGAAGAAAGTGACCGGAAGTCCCGCAATACAGACAAAGTTGCATTTGCTGCCTTCTCTCTCGTTCTTTCTGCGTTGATGTTCCTTTAACACCACCGATGTGCATAGGTTCAGATACGTCGGTACTCTTGGAGTTAGCATGGGTTTTGATCGGTGCTCGGTTTTCATACTTGAACCGATCTGCTTTTCTATTTTGAAGTCTGTGATCAAGTTGAACCACCAAGTCAATGTAGTCTGCGCAGACCTGGGGTGGGTTTACTATCTGAGCTAGAACATCCTTAAGCTCTCCGCGCAGGCCTCGATGAAACAATGTGATCCTTTTGCTTTCTGGCCATCCAGTTTCCACAATCAGTCTGTTAAAGGTGGCTATGTAGGACAGAAGATCCTGATTACCTTGTCTTAAGGATAGCAGTTCGATATCAAGGGCCTGTCCTTGAGAGTGTCGAGCGAACAATCTTTCCATGCTGGCCTGGAAGCCCTGAAAATTCTGGAGAATGGGATCATCCTGATTTACCAATGGAATAGACCAATCGGCAGCACTACCACTGAGGTAAGATAGTATAAAGGCTACCTTAGTCTGGTTGTTAGGGAAGGCTCCGGGTCTGCATAGAAAGTGTAAACGACATTGGTTCATAAAGACGGCATATTTCTTGGGATCCCCCGCAAAACGTTCAGGCGGGGCCAAAGGCATGTGTCCAGGTAGATTAATTTGTACCGGGTTACTCAAACCCATTGATGTGGAAATGTCTCCGGAATTAGGTAAAGGAGTGTGCCCTGCCTGGGCCTGTAATAACCTTTTGGCTAGGTCATCTGTTCTTTCCTTGGATAAGATCAGTTCTCTTTTGAGAGTGTTAGTCTCCTGGCGGGCTGAGTGCACCTCTGCCTGTAATTGCCCCAAAAGCTGGGCCAGCTGGTCAGTCTCGGAAGTCTCCATAGCGCCCGGGTGGGAAATTGTGGGTAGGATTCTCGTTCTGTAATGCTCACCTGATTCCCACGGAGGCGCAGGTCTGGCTTCGAGTGCTGATGCTTCTTCAATGGTGAAGCGCAGAACTCTGAAGATGGACAGGAAGGGCCCTCAACTCTGGCTTCTCCGGCTCGCAGGAATATTCCCCTGTGCGTGAAAAGGGAGTATTACCTACTGACTGAGTTATGCTCAAGCCTCCCACTCTCTTCCAACCCTCCACGATACCTTTCCACGATTCCTCGTGAAGTCTCACCTTAGGGTCTGAAAGGATGAGCTCTCCAACCTGCTTCTGACGCAGGGGCACGTTGAACCCAGTTACTTCACTGGATTGAGGTTGGATGGGAGTTTAGGTAAGCTTGATTATACTGGTAAGGCTCTGTAAAAGTTCTGTTGCAAGTTCAAAAGTCCAAGCTTAATAATAATGTTCATTGTCTTTTTGCAGCAAGCGCTAATGTTAATGTCCTTTTTTCCCCTTAGGGGCCGGGGTTCGGAATGCCGGAGATATGGCACCGACCCGTAGTGAAACGTGCAGTTCCAGTAAATGGCAGGTTAGTTCTGGATGAGCGCTCGGGAACTGACTTTGAATACGCTCATTCAATGTCTTCGTCTTTTTTCCCCATAGGGGCCGGGGTCCGGAAAATGCCTGGAAGCGGCAAGACCCGAAATGAAATGAGGTAAGTCTTATTCCCTTCCTTCTCTCACCTCTTATTCTTGTCTTTTTCTCTAGGCTCTGGGAAGTGGCTGTGTATTCGGATGATTGCTGCTGAAGATGGAGGAACCCAGGAAAGGTGAGTGAAATGCAGCGCTGCAGCGATCGTAACGAAATGCTTTTAAAAATAATGTCTTCCCCTTCAGGATCGTCGGTGATGTCTCCGTGGTGCAGATTTAGCTGGTAAGGTCTCTTGTCTCCCTTTGCAGGTAACCCAGGATGCTGACAGGCGTGGCTGAAGTCCAGAAGCAGGAGCTGACACGGTGAGCGTCCAGCTGCGAGGAGCAGAACAACGCGAAGCGTGAGTTGCTGATCGGGGGTGGTTTAAATAGCTTTGGAAGAAGTCCCAAGTGTGTATCCTTCCTCCGATCAGGTATGTATCCTTCCCCGACCACACCCGGGTGGAAAGTAGTCCCACAGGTAAAGTAGTTCCATTCAGGCCTCAAGAGGGCCTGGATGTGGCAGCATGGTCTGCATCAGGTAAGTGCACATGAAAACACTTGCACACATGTATAGCTTTATGAGCCTGGCGCCTAAGGCGCCAGGACAGAGGTCCAACATGAGCCTGGCGCCTAAGGCGCCAGGACTACGTCCAAAGGGCCCCAGCTTGGGCCCGCTGGCACTCCCCTGGGGGAAATGATGCCTGCCTCTGGGGTCGCTGGGTCGGACCTGGATCCTTGGAGGTAGGCATCATGACAGTATGGTTTGCTCCTCACTCCGGGGGTGTTGGGGGGGCTCAAGACCCTCAAACGGTGCCCATCGGAGGAGACGAGCTGAGAAGCGTCAGCACATCTCTGCACCCCCTGGTGGATCTCAACTATGTCCACTTTAATGATGAAACGTTACATTGTATCTGATTTTTTTTCCCCGAAAATTGTGGTTTTGTTGCAACCAAATTGGACAGTGCTTGTATATGTTATGCTGTTTTATATTTAACCAAATATTTGTACATTTCTAATTTTGTACATTTGAAAGGATGATTTTATTATCCATATCAAATAAAAACAAATAAAAACAAAAAGTACTGATGTTTAGTGATGCGCTTTGATCAGAAACACTGAACAAATGTCACTTTGGCAGCAGAGGCATTCCCACTACTGATAGTTTTGAAAATGTGACACGGTATGACATACATTACTCACCGTAATCGTAGTTCTGGTGGTTGTATCTGCTTAGATTTGCATGCTGTGCATATCGTCCGACATCTAGTGGTAATCGTGGAGTATTACATCTGTTTTTCGAAGATTGAAAAGAGACTTTGACATGGGCATGACTGTAACACTATCCCTGATGTGACCTGTAGTGTACCCAAAATCCTTCATGCGTCAAAGTCCCTGAGTAGATTTTTGTTCTGCCATGAGTGAGCCAGATACAATGCGTGAGTGAGTAGATAAGTAAAGAAGGTGTAAGATGGCCATGTTCCTTCAACTCCAAGAGGGGATGAAGGGTTGGCGCATGTGAATCTAAGCAGATACAAGGACCAGAAATATGTGTACGGTGAGTAATTATGTCTTTGGATGCTTGTGAATCTGCTTAGAATAACATGCTGTGCATAGACTATCGAGCAATACCAGGAGATGGTGGTGGACATTGTGAAGGAACAGTAGCATATGTCTTAGCACCGCCTGCCCCACGTGAGAATCAGCCTTAGAATGTGTGTCTAAGAGGTAATGCTGAGTGAAAGTGTGAACAGAACTCCCTGTAGCTGCTTTGCAAATAGAATCAAGAGGAACATTTGGAATAAAAGCTATAGTAGCTGATGTACCTAGAGCAGAAGGAACAAATTACTGACCTGTAACTGTTGTTCTCCAGCATAGGTCTGGCATGGATTCACAGGCTCCTGAATATTCCCCGTCGTCAGGCTGGGAATCCTCGGTAATGAAAAAAATCAGTTTGAGTTTCTGAACTGTCTTTCTACTAATAACCAATCACTGGTCTCTGGGTCATACTGCCCCCAGCCAATGACTGCCTTCTACCTAAGCCCCTCCTCTGGCAGCCATCTTCGGATTTGGTAGCACGTAAAGTGGCAGTAGGACCAAAAGAAGAGCAGCAGAGGGGTTGGAGGGAGGGTTTGCATGTGAATCCATGCCAGACCTTTGCTGGAGAACAACAGTTACAGGTAAGTAACTTGTTCCTTCTCCAGCACAGGGTCTGGCATGGATTCACATGCTCATGAATACAAGAATACATAGCAGTACAGACATGCACAACCACAGGAGGTGGCAAGGCTCAACATTAAGCATTTCAGCAACTCAAAATTAAGCATCTCTTACCTCCTCTCCAGACTCACCTACAGGCGAACAGGTTGCGCAGCACTACCTGGCCGACTCTGGGATCCTCCCTGGAATCCCGGTCGACGCAGTAGAATCTCGTGAAGGTGTGTGTCGATCTCCACGTCGTAGCCCTGCAGATGTCCAGCAGGGGCACACCAGACAGGAACGCCGTAGTAGCAGCAATCTCTCTGGTTGAATGGGCTCTCAGACGGCCAGGCTACGGTCGGTTTGTCAACCGGTGACAGTGCATAATGCAGCCGGAGAGCCATCTGGAAATGGTCGCCTTCGAGAGGGCCTTCCCTTGGTTCACAGGCCAAAGTTCACAAACAGCTCTGATGCATTCCGAAAACGCTTTGTGCGTTTCACGTAGAACTTCAGTGCTCTAGCCACATCCAGCGAGTGCAAAGTCCTCTCAGCCGGTGACGAAGGTGGCAGGAAGAAAACAGGTAACACCAAGGGCTCGTTGAGATGGATGTCCGACGGCACCTTGGACATGAAAGAGGGGTGCGTCCTCAGCACTTCCCTCGTTTCGTGGAATGTCAGATATGGCGGTTTACAGGAGAAGGCCTGGATCTCTCCCACTCGTAGTGCGGAGGTGATGGCCACAAGAAACGCTGTCTTCCATGATAGAAACTTCAACGGTGCCGAATGCAGAGGCTCGAATGGCGGGCCCATGAGCCTGGTCAGCACCACGCTGAGCTCCCACGCCAGGGCAGGAGCCTTCACAGGCGGGAACGAGATGAACAGTCCTTTCATGAACTCCTTCACCAGGCGATGAGACCACAGAGATGACCACCCCGGAGTTCTGGTGTAGCGGGAGATAGCCGCCAGATGGATTTTGATGGAGGCGTGCGCCAGCCCAGTCTTGGCCAGCGACAGCAAGTATGGCAGCACTTGAGGGGCTGTAATCCGCAGAGGGTTGATCTTCTGTGCACGGCACCAGACAGAGAACTTCTTCCATTGGTGTCCATAGCACTTAAGAGTCGAGGAAACCGTGGCCGTTGAAAGCACCTCCTTGCAGTGTGCCGGGATATCGTACCCTCCGAACTCTAGTGCTGCAGGTGCCAGGCCTGCAGGTTCAGTGATCCCGGGTCGTGATGGCGCCTCCTTCCCTGGGGAGAAGATCCACGTCCGTCGGCAGTTTGACTGGGGGGGGATGCTGACATGTAGAGAAGGTCCGGGAACCAGATCTGACTCAGCCACGCCAGTGCGACGAGGATCATCCTGCACCGGGACTATCTGAGTTGACTGATGAGGCGCAGCAGCAACGGCGACGGTGGGAACGCATACAGGAACAGGCCGTCCAAGGGGAAAGAGAATGCGTTGCCCATGCTCCCCGGCTGGGGAAACCTGCTGGAGAACCTCTGCCACTTGGTGTTTGTCGCCGTCGCGAATAGATCGATCTGGGGATTGCCCCATCCTGCCGAAGCTCCCACTCGTGGCAAGAGCGCAGCTCCCTGCTGAGTGAGTCGGCGATGGTGTTCAGATGGAAGCCAGATGGAAGGGTACCAGGAACATCCCGTGGGCAATGGCCCAGTGCCACAGATCCTGCGCTTCCTTGGATAGGGTTGGGGATCTGGTGCCCCCCATGCTTCCGAATGTAGAACATCGTGGTGGTGTTGTCGGTGAAGACCCTCACCACCCTGCCCTTGAGGGATGGGAGGAACAACCTAAAGGCCCAGAACACAGCTCGGAGCTCCAGGACGTTGATGTGTCGTGACCTCTCCTCCGGGAGCCAAAGGCCTCTTGCATGGAGATCTCCGGTGTGCGCTCCCCATCCTTCCAGGGAGGCGTCCGTCGTCACCGTTTCCTGATGTGCCGGGGTCTGGAAGTCCATGCCTGCCGCTGGATGCGCGCGGTTGCCCCACCACCGGATCACTTGGCGGAAAGTCTAGTTGAGGGAGATCTTGTCCTCGAAGCTGCCCGTCGCTTGCATCCATCAGGCGTTGAGGAACTCCTGCAGTGGACGCATCCGCAACCTGCACAGACGCACAGGTAGATGCACGATGACATCATGCCGAGCAGGGACATGATGGACCTCACCCTGGCCACTTCCATGGTCAACAGCCATTGTACCTTGCCCAGGATGGCTTTCGTCCTCTTTTCAGACGGTGAACCCATCCGTTCCACTGTGTGAAGTCTGGCTCCCAGGAACAGGGCGTGCTGCGACGGTACCAAGAAGGACTTTGCGAAGTTGATCGAGAATCTCAGTTCCGTGAGCTGGTGGACAGTCTTCGCTGTGTGATCGATGGCGAGTTCTTTTGACTTTGCTCGGATGAGCCAATCAACCAGATAGGGGTATACGTGGATCCCCTGCAGACGCAGCCGCACAGCCACCGGTGCCAGGTACTTGGTGAAGACCCTTGGCGCTGACCTCCAAAGGGCAGGGCCTTGAACTGGTAGTGCCGCCCTTGGACCACAAACTGTAGGAACATTTAATGTCCTTTTCGTATGGGGATGTGGAAGTAACCATCCTCCAAGTCCAGCTACGACAGGAAATCGCCTTCCTCCAATTGTCCCAGCACATGCTGAAGGGTGACCATCCGGAACTTCTGGGACTTGATATATTTGGTTGAGGCGGTGAAGGTCTAGGATGGGCTGTCAGCCGCCGGTCTTCTTTCGGACAAGGAAGTACCGCAACTATACTCCGGAGCCCCGCAGCCTCTTTGGGACGAGTTCTATCGCGCCCTTTCTCAACATTGCTTGTACCCCCAGAAGCAGCTGATGCACATGGTTTTCTTTCCTGGCCACAGGTGGGAAACGGGGACACTTTCTTTGGAACTCCAGGGAGTGCCCGTTGGCCAGGGCGTCCAGCACCCAATGGTCGGTGGAGATGGACTCCCACACGCTGATGAATTTCGCCAGCCAGCCTCCCACCAGGGGGCTCGGGTGGGGGCCCGACGTCATGGCCGGTTCAGTCTTGTTTCGCCGAGGCCTTGTCACCGTGGCAACGATGACAATGGCCTCCTGTCTTGTTGCGGCCTCTGTAGGCTTCCTGCAACGAGGAGCGGGCTGCCTGGCGGTACAACGAGGCACTGCCGCCGAATTCTTTGGAGGCACCTTGGGACTTGCTTCCGGAGGTCAGAAAGGACGGCCGTCGCTGATGGAGAGAACCCAGGGTCCGGACCGTCTCGGAGTCCGCCTTGATAGCTTGCAGTGACTCGTCCATTGCCTTGCCGAACAGGTTGTTCCCGTCGAAGGGCATGTCGTCCAGTACCCTGGTCTGCATGTCCTGACGGAAATCAGTGGCTCTGAGCCAACCACGCCAGCGAAGGCAAACACTGTTGCCCATCTGGCGAAAGCCAGTGTTGGCGATGTCCGTGGCCACCGTGATGGCGTGGTCCGACGCCACCTCACCTTCCTGCAGGATTTCAAGGGCTTCTGCCCTCTTGTCATCTGGGAGGAAGTCCAGGATGGGAGCGATCTTGAACCACAGCTCCCTGTCGTAGCGCGGCATGATTGTGAAGGCATTGGCCACCTTGATGGTCGTCGCTGCTGACGAGATGAGCCGTCGTCCCATGGCATCCAGCTTCTTCCCCCTCGGCGGGGAAGTGGAAGTTGATGCCGTTGCCCCAGCCGATTTCTTCTTGGCCACTGCAGAGACCACCGAGTCCAGGGACGGCTGTGGCCAGAGGCACATAGGAGCGGAGTCCGGGACCCGGTACTTCTTCTCGTACCGGTCGCTCTTCACCGGGGCCGTGGATGGGTTCTTCAGCAGGGACAGTCCTTCGTCCCAGATGTCATCCAGTAAGGGGACTTAGAGGACGGTCTTCCTCTTGGCCTCCCGTCATTGGTAGAGGACCCCTTCCTTCTTCTGCTCTTCGGGGCATAGCTGGAAAAGCCCTGATGCCCTGGCGATCATGGCGTGAAAGGAGCCAATTTCGTCGGGGGGGGGGGGAGGCCCAGGCAGGGGGTGATGGGAGGTCCGTCCCGTCGTCACCACCGTCGTTGTCCGTCCCTGTCGTCCACGTCTTCGTCCCCGTCTCACCCCTCGGAGGAGGGGGTGGGGGTGAAGGCTGGAAGGGAGGTAGAGGATGGACTCGCCTCCGCTTGTTCGGTGGGCTCCCCGACGGTCCAGGTGGCGCTGCATGGTACGCTGGTGGTAAGGGCAACCTTGTCCTTATCTCCATACACAGGGTCTGCAAAACTATCAAGATTGCTCCAGAATTGTCTTGTGGCATCGGTTGCGACAGGAGCAAAGACTGGGGCGTGGGTTCCTTCGCTTCCTCGCCGGTCCGCGGTTCCACGTCGGCCCCACCATTGCTCTCTATGTCTGCCTTGTCTGGATCCCTCCCATAGGCTCAGGCCTCCTTGAACTTCTTGTCCAGGATCTTTTTGACGCCAGCCAGCTCATCCTCGGAGGTGGTATCTGTGTTTGTTAGGGCTACCGTGCCCCCCCTCTTTCTCATCCCGGGGTTTCACGGGGGTCTTCTCAAAAGGCTGGAAAGAAGTTTCCCTCCTGGGTGGCAGGGAAACTCTAGGCCCGGAGGTCGCCTCCACTGGGGTAGCCTCCGCAGGCTTCGCCAGGGCCACCACGGCTCCTTCAATCGAGGCCTTAGCTGGGTGAATCTGGGCCTTCACAACCTTTGAGGCCTTCACCGTGGGGGGAGGGTCACTGCCTCGTTCCCCCTTGGCTGTCTCCGTCGGGATCGACCGGGGCTTCTCCTGAAGCTTACCCGGGTTCTCCGACTTCCTTTTCACCGAGCCAGAGCGTTGGCTCGAGGATGACGGCGTCGGTGACATTGTACCCTGCCTGGCAGCTGAGGAGCCCAGACCAATGGCGCTCCCGGTGCCCGCGGACTCACGGTGCTTAGCATTTTGTTGGGCCCCCGTCACTGGAGCGCCCTCAAAGGTCTTAGAAGACCGCTCAGACTTCTTCTGCTCACCTGCTGCTGGGCTCTTCCCCTCCAGCCAGTTGGTGAGCCGTGTATGATGATCCTTCATTGTCCGGATGGACATGTTCTTACAGAATGCACAGTCCTCCTCCACGTGCGATTTGTCATCGTGAAGGCAGTAGAGGCACCGGGAGTGCTCATCTTCCTTGAAGACATTCTGTAATCCACATCCAGGGCAGATCCTAAACAGCTTGGATCCAACAGGCGTCGTGTCTCCTTTGTCCTGGGCCATGACCACGCGGGGTAGGCCTCAAAGATCTTCCGGAATCCTCCAAGAAGTGAAAACTCGACGAAAATTCACCCTTGAGGGGCGTAGAAAATTTCAAAACGGGTCCCCGTTGATTGGTGGAGCTTGAGGCTCGATTGAATGCAAAATATATGAGAATATACTCTTCAATAAAACACAATACGCAGTAAAAGCTCGAGATCTACAGCATGAGGACTCGCAACACTTGAACGTGGTAAAAATCTGAAGATGGCTGTCAGAGGAGGGGCTTAGGTAGAGGGCAGTCATTGGCTGGGGGCAGTATGACCCAGAGACCAGTGATTGGTTATTAGTAGAAAGACAGTTCAGAAACAAAACTGAAACTGATATTTTTCTTTACCGAGGATTCCCAGCCTGATGACGGGGAATAGTGCTGGAGAAATTAATGCTACTAACTGTAGTGTCTAGACTACTTCTAGTCCTTAGTCCACTATCCTCGATCCTTGTCGGGTGTCCCCCAACATGGGAACAGTACCGGAACCTTTGGCAGCGAAAAACTGAGCTTCACCTTAAAATGTAGTACAGCACGCGGCCCCGGGCGTGCAAACGCCCCTGAGACCCTGCCCTCAGGCACCTCACCTCAGTCCCCTTCAAAATTGGTTTTATTGGTCAATTTTGAGTACATGAGCAGTTACATATACATGCAACATGTTTGAAACAGTTAGCTTGTAACCACTCATGACTAGTTAAGCATAAAACGATGGATTTGACTATAACCCCCCTCGCCAACCCCCCTAGGAAGACACGACTAAATACAAGTATCAGTTTTTCACTCATGGGCGCTTTATGTCCTGGGGGATCCTGCCGCTTTGTGAGATCTTGGGTCATTTGTAGGCCTCCAGGAACGGCGCCCATTCCATTTCTCTAGTTGGGGACATGAATGGCCCCGTAATGTTTTCCATTTCATAAAGTTCTCTGGCTTTCTGGGCCCAGGTATGTTCTGTGGGGAGACTTTTGGCTTTCCAACTTATTGTGAGACGGACCCTGGCGGCAAGCAGTAGGAAATGGGTCATGTGGGGAACTTTCATAAGCCGCCTTCTTGCTCTTCCAGTCCAAAAAGCACCAGTCTTGGGCCGAGGTCCCTATCAATTCCCTCTATGTTCTTGATCCATGTAAGCACCTCACTCCAGAATGTCTGTGACTTTGGCCAGGACCACCACATATGCCAGTAGTCAGCGGTGTCTTCACATTCCCTCCAGAACTGTGGGCTGGTCTGCTAGAATATTCTGGAGATCCTTAGTGAATGGTATTGCCACCTATGCAGCAGCTTGATGCCATGCAGTTTAAACTGGGCCGGGATCAATGTCTTTTGCGCTGTTGTGGACATTTTACCTCAGTCCCTTTTAACACATCGGACGCTTTAAATACCTGGCTATGCTGAAGGTGGGTTGGAAGTATAGAGGAAAGAGGACTAAGGACTATGAGCACTCTAGTCACAATACTGAGTAACTTTAATTACTCATACGTCCAGTACCCTTGTTAGTCTCAAATCTGAGTTACTGCAATAATAAAAGAACACCAGTCACGCAAACAAATATATCACAAGAGTTTCAAACAAATATATCACAAGAGTTTATTCATGCTTAAGTGGATTCCAAGCTCATCTAGAACTGCGGGCAGTCATAGAGAAAGTGAGGCCGTTACATGGGAAACAGTCAGCCTTAAATACATTTTGAAACAACTTCAGTTCTTTGTATTGCTGGCAGTTCATGACTCGCGAAATGTGGGCATTTACCATAGAAACACATGGAGCATCGCTCTGCGTCATCATCATGTAATTTACTGTTCTCAGACCAGAGGGTTCATCCCGTTCTCAGCACAAGGTAATATCCCAGGCCTATCTTTGACACTGTTTGTCTGACACCAAAAGGGCACTTCACAATTTAGGCTCGGTAGTTTAATTATCTTTCCCTTCCTAGAACGTGCATGGTATATTATGGTACATCAGGTTTTCTAAACAGGGGCCGCGTAATTAGCTCTGCAAAGCAGAAGACAGGAAGGACTATAAACTATCCTTTATCTTGGTCTGTCCGTGGCTGCCTGCTCAAGGTTTGTAATTGGAACATTCCATTAGCTAAGCATTCTTCGCAGAGATGTGTTTGCAAGCCTTTCGGCTGTGAGCATTTTTCTGCATGGGGAAATGGAATGAAAACCTAGAAAGTGAGAAAAATGCAATCTGAAAGCTGCATTCAAATGTGTGTGTGCCTACGTTAACCTATTATAACACAGAAGGGGTGCATTTTCACAAACCCTACTTTTAGCCCAGGCTAACACATTGACACCATACATCATCAGAATCATATATATTGATAGTCATAAACTGGTTGATTTCCACATCCTGCATGACCAAGGCATTAGTTGTATCGACAGAAGTATAAAGTCCAGGTGTCAATTTTTCCAGAGCCCTAGAGCAGCAGTTACCTAGCACAGAACCTAACACTGGTAACGATTGTATGCAACAGCAACAGAACAAGATTTTTCCAACGAAAATGGAAAGTGCAGAGAATATCTTCCAACCCCAGGTTCTAAGCAGATCGCAGGCCCATGTTCCAATGTTCCAATCACCTTCATCAATGTGAATTTCAGAACCCATTTATGTAATCGCTTGATAACTTGAAAGACAGTGGGGGCGGAGTCAGGTAAAATACACAACATGGTGGCATCACCATTTTTCATACACCTCCACGCTCAGCTAAAATGAGGTCTAAAACCATTCTATTCTGTAATCTAATGGCTCTTTGTTCTAACGTCATATTAAACATTATGTCAGTAGTTTCATTGATAGTTTTCTCTAATACTCTGGCCAACATTCAAATATCGCAAGGATGTATTATTTATCCACAAAAGGGAATCATGGATTTTTCTACATCCCCTAGCATCTGGAGAGGTGTGTCATCATCGATCCTCCTCCTAGGGCAATGTTTCAATATATCTGTAGTTTAAGTTATGTAAACCCATGGCAGTAGTATCCCCAAGTAACATGTTCCCTGCCAATCTTTGGGTAACCATGGATACGCTCGTTTCCCACAGACAAAGTAAATGGACACTCGATTGCATAAGGGCCTTGTCTCATTTACCAATACTGCAGTGTGCATACATTTGTCATATGTACTCATATATTGAGAACCTTCTTTCTTTAAACAGAGTGGTACAGTATCAGGATCTACTATTTTATTTATCTTGTTTTGCAAAAACACAAACACCACAATATACACTTTTAATCATCACAAGCAAAAACCATTAAACAATTGAACAACTTCCCTATCCCAACTCCCAACTCCAACCTCCCATCCCTGCGCCTAACCTATACGTTCAACCACGAACACCCTTGTGCCGGTGTCTCACCATCTGCGACTACAGATTCACTCATGGGTATCTCCGCTACATCTCGACTACCATGTCCAGAGGTGGCCAAGTCCGCTATAAGCTGTTTCCACATGTCCACTCCCCCCTCACTCCTGCCTCCCCCTCCCTGCTGGACACTTCCAGCGACACCATGGTTTCCACATTGGCCCATTTCAGCAAGTCTGCCCACAATACATTCACTATTGGTCTTGTCCGTACCTTCCATCCCATTGCTATTCTCTGTTTCGCCAGAATATACGCTAAATCCTTTAACTTACTCACACGTTTAGCTCGTCTGGGTCCTTTGGAGAGCCCACGTCCAACGTGATCCCCGCATTCGCCATTAGTTGCGCCACCTCCCTCCAGAATCTACTAATTTCCACACACGCCCAAAACATATGCACCAAGTCAGCATTTCTCTCAACACATATTCGGGCATGCTTGGTCAACTGCTTGATTAAACCTGGCTATCTTGTGCGGCGTCAAATATGCCCTTTGTGTCACATATAGCGGGATCTGCTGGAATCTAGCGTTTCACGATACCTTCTTATGATATCTATTTACTCTGTCCCATTCCCCATCTGACAGTGGCGTTCTTAGGTCCGCCTCCCACTTGCCCTCACTTGATCTATTTCTCCAACCACCGCGGACCTCCATAACTCATATGCGTGAAATCTCATGTCCCCCTTCTGATACATCATAAAAGGAATCGATCACTCTATTCGGTTGCATGAGCGTGTCAGGGTCTGGCCATCTCTGTTCCAAGCATTTCAGAAACCTCACGTGTGTGATATACGGCCCACTTTGCATCCCAGCATCAGTTACTAGTTCTTCGAATCTCTGGGGTTTCCCTTCTTTAAATACATCTCCCACTGTCGCTACTCCTATAGGTTCCGAGCTCTTCCGTACATTTTTCCTGGTCTGCGCATCTGCAGCCGCGAGTGCCGTGGAGCCCAGCAGCAGTAGTGCTCTCCGCCACATGTTGCAGCCCAGGCGCAGCAGAAGGTGCTCGCTGGTTTTGTGTAAGTCAGGCAACCATATCACTTCCTTCAGAAAGAACGGCCTGCCGTTTTCAACAGCCTCAATTCAGTAGTCGGTTCATCTGACAGCCACCTGGCTACATATTGCAACTGACTGGCTACACTTCAAAGTTGGGCAATTTAACGCCTCCCAGTTCATATGAGTTCTGGAGCTTCCACAACACCACCCTGTTCCTTGAGTTGTGCCAAATGAAGCTCCAGGATACACTATGTAGTTTACTAAAAAATGTTCTTGGGATTGCGAAAGTAGTGCTGCCCGACCCATCATGGTTAGTGGCAACCTCCCCCAGAATGTTATGCTCTTCTCTATCCACTCATCGCTTTCTGTGTGTTGTGCTTATGTTCTTCCTTGGGTTCATGATATATATCCAAAACCCAGGTACCTGAAAGTGGTCAGCTCCCATTTGATAGGCAACACTGGCAAGCCACGCATGGGCTTCCCTCTGTAACCCCCTAGAGGGTATAGACTGGATTACTGGGGGTTTAACGATATCCCGGACACTGAGGCGTATCGTGCCAGCACCTGCAGGACGTATTGTAAATTCTCTCCTGGATAACTGAGATACAGCAACATGTTATCTGCATAAAGTGAGACCAGATGCCTACCGTCCTGTGTGCTTACCCCAACGTCCCCAAACTCCGCCGTCAAGTAAACCGCCAGTGGCTCTAGTGCTAGTATGAAGAGCATTTGGGACCATGGACACCCCTGTCTCGTTGCCTTGCTTAATTGCCACCTCTCTGAGATCACGAAGCCCGTTTTGATTCTAGCCATCGGGGCATTATATCATATTTCCATCCACCTTATATACGTGGGTCCCATGCCAAAGGCTTTTAGAACCGCCAGCAACCAGGACCACTTCACTGAATCAAATGCTTTCACCGCATCCAGCAAGACCACCGCCACTTCTTCTGTCTTCCCTTTAGTGTAATCTATTATATGGTGCAGCCTCCGCGGGTTGTCGGTAATGTTCCTGTGTGGAACATACCCTGTTTGGTCCGGGTGGACCTTGTACTGCCTGTATGGGCTGGTGAGCAGCCTTATTTTGATATAACCATGTCAGAAGGAGGCCAGGCTTGTCCCCTTCTACGTGTTGTTGCTCAATGTATCTCTTATAGCTCAGGTTACCCACCCACTCCCATTGTGCTGTACATTCCTATTGGAGCCGTAGCGATTCTCTTGCTTCGTGTGTCCCACTTCCATTCTTCATCATGTCTTCTAATTTACGGTCTGTCTTTTGTAATACTCTATTTCCCCCTTGTAGCCCTTTGGATTTAGCTACTGCCTCTCCCCGCACCACCACCTTGAATGCCTCCCACGGCAACCCAGCTGAACTTACACTATTATGTTATGTTATGTGTAAAATACTCCTGTACCGCCAATCTCATGTGGTCCCTAAACCCTGCATCTTTTAGGGCTTCAACTCTAAGTTGCCAAGTAGGGATCCTTGCGCGTGATCAGACTGGACTCTAGCTTTATATTCTGCGTGTGTGAATTCAAGCATAATCTCGTCGCCAGCAAACATGTAATCTATTCTTGTATAAAAGTTCTGTAGGGCTGAATAATGTGAATATGTTCGATCCAGTTGGTTTAATTTCCTCCATATGTGAACCAGCTTCAGGTCCCACATCAGAGCCCTCAGTGCTTTGGCAGCTGGGGTTGGTTTAGAAAACTTATCGTACAACCCATCTTGTGACAGATCTATTGTCCAATTAAAGTCCCCTCTTGGAGTATAGTGCCTTAATAAAAAGCTGTGGTATCAAATCAATTCAATAAAAAGCTGTGGTGCTTTTATTCTGGGCGCACGTATTTATGACGCATATCTCCTTGTTCTCAACCATGTCTCTGACAATTGCCATCCTGCATTCATTATCCACTACAGTTTGGAGGACCTTAAATGGGACCCCTGGTGCCACCCAGGTCAGGACCCTTCGAGCATACGTAAAGTATGCCATACCCACCGTAATACCCCTCCATTTCCTCATTAGTGTGTCCAATTTATCTCTGGCAAGGTGAATCTCTTGTAGGAGCGCTATATTAACTTTCTGCCTCTTGAGATATGTAATGATTCTATTCCTCTTCATTTAGCTGTTCAACCCTCTGACGTTCCATTTTACAATCCTTAGATCACCCATTTTCATAAACTGCTTCAAATTCCATCCCTCTACTCCCTCCTCCTTCTCGCATCCTTTGTGTATATATGTAGGCCCCCACCCTCCAATACCCCCAACTCCCCCCACTGTCTCCCTAATTGTTGCCCAGCTCCATCCCTGGATCTCAGGCTACCCTGCATTTAGTCCTTTTCTCAGTCTGTACCGATAGTCGGGGCTCCGCAGGAGGATACCGTCCAACCAGTATCTTAGCTAACTATCAGGGGTGATAGCCTGTCTCCTAGTGCTGCACAGTCCTGTGCATACTTGCTTCTCCTGCTTTCAAACTACTAGTAGGCTGCACTACTTTGCATATTTGACCCACTTGAGCATAGTCCACCCTGTTCTCAGAGCCACGTTAAATTTTAATTACATTATGCAGCTGCCAGTCTTTCGCTCAGGCTTTACCCATCAATGTACAGTCTGTCAGCAGCCCCACCATCTGCAGGCACGGCTCTGCCAGAACACCCACTCACTTCTCCTGGCTCTTGTCCGACTGGTCATCCGCAACCGCTGGACAGTTCATCGAGTCCAACCACATAGTCATCTCCTCCGGGGTGTCAAAAAAACATGCTTTATCCTAATGCAGTACTTTCAGCTTCACAGGATACAACAACATATACTTAAATCCAGCCTCGCGCGACCTTCTTTTCACGACACGTAGCTCAGGCGTTGACTCTTTACCGGGAAGGTGTAATCCGGGCACGCTGTGATATTTGCCGATGCTCTGCTCATCGTTCCTCCTTTACGAAAGTGCTCCAGAATTTTCTTTCTGTCTTTATAATTCAGTATCTTGGCGATAATTGGCCACGGAGGGGCTCCCGGTGGCGGCTTTCTAATCTGGGCTCTGTGCGCTCTCTCCACGTTGAACCCCTGGGTGAGCTCTTCAGCGCCTATTTCTTGCAGCAGCATGTTTTCTATATAGTTTGTCGGATCTGGATTTTCGACTCCCTCCGGCAATACCACAATGCAGATGTTGTTTCTGCCTGCACGTCCTTCTGCTTCCTCTACTCTGTTCTCCAAGTTACGCACTTGTTGCTTCAACGTGTAGACATCCTTGGCATTGACCACACAGGTGTACGATTTGCTTTCACCCTTTTCCAGCCCACCTGTGCGCTCGGATAGCGCTTTGAGGTTGACGTCCACGCTGACGGCATCTATCTTGAATTCTAGCGCCGTCTTCAGTTCTGCAATGGAGGTATCGATCTTAGATCCCTACAATGACTTCAGCTCCGCAATAGATGCCAGGATCTGGTAATCGTCCCGTGCTGGAGTTAGCTCTCCTTGTGTGCTTCGCTCCGGGGTCTTTGCTTCGGCTGCTGACTGGGTCGCTCTGGCAAAGATGTCTATTGGTGGTTGTTTTGCTTTTGGTTTATTTGTTTTGGACGCTTTCTTGCTGATTTCTGAACCACTGTTTGATTGTCTTGGCCTGCGGTTGCTCGTGTAGGCCACTGTATCTCTCTGCAGAGCCTCCTGGCCTCTGTTTCAGCGTGGCCCCCTTCTGCATCTAGTGACCAGCGCTATGCCGATGTCGGCCACAGTAGCAATGTTCTTTGCCAGCTCAAAGTCTGCATCCGCAGGGTTAATGTTTTAATCTTGTGCCTTGCATGAGAGCGTTGTTCCTCCAGTGTTGTTATTTCAGTATTCCTTGTCTGTTACACCCCACCACGGCATCTTTTCTGGCACCGAAACCGCGTTCCCAACAGGGCACAGTTTGCGTTGGTGGAAAATAAGTTTTGGCAACCTCCTCGTCTAAAGACCAAGGGGAAGGTGCATTCACTGCAATAATGTGTGTTTTGCAGTATCTCCGGTCCTCCATAAACCACGTGCACCGCAAATTCATCGGCCTTCGCTCCAGGCTCTCTGCCCTCTACTATTGTTCTATTACGGGCGCCATTTTGCATCTGCGTCACAGGGTTCTCTTTCATTTTTCAATCCCCAATATCTCAGCATTCGCTTCAATATCTTCCATGACAGGACAGTCACCGTGAGCCTTCAGTCTTCATGCAGCAGATGTGCACTTTTCATCCCAAGTGTGTCAGTTTCAGCATACTTACAGCGAATGATAGTGTAGGATCAGCAGGCACTCCAGTGAGACACAGCTTATCCCATGGCCTCTTAGCCACGCCCACCGTATCAGGATCATGGTTAATGGTGTAGGATAGTGAAGTTGCTTCCTTATTCCCTACTGATGACATTCTAAATGATATCATCGATTGGTAGGTTCTAGACGTCTTATCTGTATGTTTGATAGAGGCAATATTGGTTGTGCTCTTATTAGCAAAGACAGAGAATCCTAGAGGCAGTAATACTTGTCGGGTAAATTCATTCATGTTTGTCCCATCAAAGTTACCAGTGGTACTATCATTCCATCTACCAAAGAATAATTGACAAGGGTAGTGGATATATGTACCAACCTAACCCTTTCTCACCATGTTGTGGGAGGTGAGAACATACCCAGCAATTTGTTCTGTTTAGGATAGCATGTGTATCATTCATAATACGTATGAGGGTGTTGTTGAGATACCCCTCCCTGTGTTCGAGATCAAGGGGATGAAGAGTATGTGAGTGCACATAGAGAGGAGACAAGGTACTGGTGCTGATAGTAGGTAACAGTATGTTTAGAGGATGCGAGCTTTCCAAAAACCATAGCACAGGTATCAGTATGAGCATAATGCATACTAAGATAACTATGATTATGCATTTGTACCTTGTGGATCATAGACCTTTAGTCGTGTATTTCCCAGTGGCAATATTTTACATGTCCTTGTTTATACGTGCCCCAAACAGTGGCATCGTTTTTCAGTGTCTGTTACAAAGCCTCACTGAAACAGGCTCTAAGTTCATCCGTGGGTGGCACCTGACCATGTGGCCAATCTTGCTTGTAATCTTATTGTAGTTAAATCAGTGTCTGTTAGTCTTCTTTTCCAAGCCCCCTTGTTGCTCCAAAATGAAACTTTTCTGTGTCTTTGGGGGGTGGGGAGGGAGGGAACAATCCGTTTCTTGTGGGTGCAGTATTCTTACCACACTTTCCTAACTATAAAATGTCATCCTCTAGCTAATTCAGTGGTCGAAGGTGTACCTAGTCACTCCAGGCACAGAGTGATCCGCGAACAACGGATCGGTATCTGAAGAAGAAAGTGATGAGTGCTGGACGATCAGATTGCTTGGTGTCAGGATCAGGACCAGGACAGGGGGTGTCACTGAAAGGCACACTTGTGGTTTCAAGATTTTTGCCCTCCTTCTCCCATTTGTCATAGGGCAAAGGCACTTGCTTCAGGTGTGCTACATGAATCCATTGCTTCTTCCCCTCCACTCGAACAGCCGTCTGAGTAGCCAGTAGTACCAGACAGGGACCTTTCCAGCGAGCAGCAAGACTGGACTTTCGCTCAAAGTCCTACACAAGTATGAAGTCCCCAGGTCAGATCCGGTGACCAGGACCCTCGTATTTCCAGGCAAAGCTGCTCAAACATGTTGGTGAATCAAACGCAGGTTTTGAATCAATTGGTCACAATAATCAGTTAATAAAGGGTACTCAATGTCAGATAACTTTCTAGGTCTAGGTGCGTTCCATATATCAGCAGTTATCCCCATGACTATTTCATATGGAGAAAGTCTGGTTCTTTCATGGGCAGTGGTTCTCATGGATAACAGAGCTAGTGATAGGGCATCAGGCCATTTCAGTTTGCTATGTGCACATACCTTCGCTAGCTTGTTCTGAAGGGTGCAGTTATGGCGTTCCACCAAACCGGCACTCTGAGTATGTCTCGTGGAATGAAATCATTTATCAATTTGTAGCGCCTCACATACCTGTAGTATGACAGCCGCTATAAAGTGAGGTGTATTATTGAACCAAATTACGCTGGGTAATCCAAATCTAGGGAAATACTCTTTCAACATTACTTTTGCAGTGGGTATAGAAGTGTGATCCTTCAAAGGGAAAGCCTCAACCCATTTGCTGAAGGCACATATCACTACTAACACATACTTATAATTTTGGCATGGCTCCATCTCAATGAAGTCAAAGTGAATCACTTCAAATGGCATGGAAGGAGGTCCAAAACTATCCTTAGGTGCTGGTGTTCCCTTACCAATGTTGTGTTGTAGACAGTTCTGAACTAGTCGCTTTGCAATTTTGGGAATGTTTTCATTCTTCCAAACTGGGTCTAGATGTTTACAAAAACCTTACACACTGATGTGAGCTGGCCCATGTGCCATAGTAACTACAGATGTTACATAAGCGTTGGGCAGCATCCATCTCTGTTTCTCGTGATCAACCCAACAACCCTCATTATCCAACCCTGCTGGGCCAGAACCCCATAGTGCAATTTCCTCTGCTGTGGCTTCGGCCTGAATTTCTTTCACGCTACTAATACCCTCATCCATCATCCCACTCTCAGCAACCCACCTAGCAGGGTATAACACATACATTCTTGACTGTGGGTCTGTGGCAGTTTGCTTGGCTATTTTGTCTGCAAATGCGTTCCCTTTCCCAATATCATCAGTCACTCTCTGGTGTGCTGCGCATTTCATTATGGCTAGTTGTTTAGGGAGAGCCAGTGCTGATAACAATAGTACTATCAAAGACCATGTTGAATCTTAGTACCATAAGATGTTAAAAATCCCCTCTCTGCCCATAGTCTCCCAAAGTTGTGAGCTACTCCAAAGGCGTACTGACTGTCAGTATAAATATTTACTCCGAGCCGCTAGGATATCTCACAAGCTCTATGTTAGGGAGAATTCTCCAGAATGGCTAATTTCCCTTACCTACTGAGTCCCTCAGCAGCTTTGCTGGATTTCTAGGATTTATTTTTTCACCTGGTAAGAGTGTGAGCCTTTTTTCCCCACTCTTACGTGTGTTTTGCTGTGCGTGTTTAACATTCTTGTGTTCATAGACTGTGGAGCATCACCTACTCCAAAGGCATCATCTTTTTACTGTGTGTTACACAGCACCTTCAGTGCCGTGACACAGGGTTGTCTTTTAGACTTCCCAACTCAGACTCCATTTTCTGGGACTGACTACTGTCTCCCAGAACATGTAAAGTTGCTGTTGACTTTATAAATCTCTCTAAAAATCCACAGACCCAGTACAAACTATCCTACATAGAGTACTGGAAAGGGTTAATATGTATCCCCTTTTGTCTGTTTCTCTTGGAGCATTGTTTCGCTCCCTTTTCATCAACACATGGCTGGTGGCAGTGGTAACTACCCTATTTTTCCTACCGCGGTTATCTTAAATAACCTTGGTATTGTTTTAGGCTATCTTGGTAGCCTCGAACTTAAACCCGCTGGACCATATATGTTTTTATACGGTTCCGGCTGGGTTTATTCGCCATTTCTTTTTGAAAATGTCTTTGTCGTGTTTTACTCTGCATGCCAAACCAGGTTTGGTTCCTTTGTTCACCGTCTTTTTGCGGGCTTCTCCGCAGAAGCCCTCCTTAGGCGCCTGAAAGTCTGGGTAGGCAGGATGTGAGGGAGGGGTTTTAGGACCCCCGCCATGGGTTCCCTTGGTAACCGAAGTCGCACTCCTGTTTGATTGGCTAGGTGACTGCCCTGCCAGGACAGCGACCCTGCTGTGTGATTGACAGCCAGGCTGTGTGAATGGGGGAAAATTGCATAAAAAGCAGGTCTCTGGGTCTGGAAAGGCAGAGTCGCCACTGGAACGAAAGAACCGACGAGGAGCTGACGGGACCCCTACAACGACTGAATCGCCCGGTGAAGCCCTGCTGCAGGTATGAGTCTTCAGACTCCAACAACAGAGAAGATCTACCAGGAATCTTCTTCCCCTGAGCTGGTGGGACCAACCAGTTTGCCCAAACTGCAAGCCAGGACTCCCTCCTCTGGTTGAATTTGCTGTACAGAGCTACAGTGAACTGGATAGCCAGGAAGGTCGGACCTTGCTTGTGTTTTAAGGAGTGCACCTTTTATTCGCTGCTTTGCTCTGCTGCTGGTTTGTTCCCTGGGCAGTGCAGGACCCTCTAGTCTTCCTACTTCATGTCAGTCTGACAGCCGCTTCAGGAACTGTGAGCCTGCAGGACCTGTCAGGAACGTCAGCCTCAGCTACAGCTTCTTCTCCATTTAAAGCTACTGTGCAAATCCGGTTGTTCGTTTCGTCCAGCCGTGGTGAAGGTGTGTGAAACCTTTTGCCAATCCGAGGGCTTGTCCTTCTCTACTCTTTAAACTAACTTTTCTGCCGACCAACTTTGTCTGGAACTCTTGGCAAAGACTTAACCGCGAACTACCCTGAACTGTGTGATCTTGAGCAAAATACTTTTGTCCTATTGACTTTGGCCCTAAGCCTTTTTGATTTGATTCCATCAATGTAGTTCCTCTTTCTAGATTGCCCTGCTTACTTACCTGTTGGTGCTGCTCAATTTGTATCTAACTTTGTCTTTCCCTCCCTTTTAAATTGTCGGAGTGCCATTTTGCTCACACTTCATTTTTTTAGCTCAACTTGTCCAGAATTTATTAGGAGTGGTGTGGTATATTAAGAGTGTGATTTTTAAACTGCTTTACTTTAGTGAGATGTTATACAACTGATGTGTAAATAAATGTATATTCTTTCACTCAGAAACCTTGAGTCAGTGTTTGTTTGAATCATAGTTATTGTTGTCCTTTGTGTAACTATTGATACTGCTCACTTGCTCTTGAGATAAGTCTGGCTGCTCAGCCATCGCTACCACTTTACTGTGTAGTACAGGCTTGTACCAAAGGTGAATGTGTACTGTCACTTGTAGTCTTAATTGTGTGTGGGGTTCCCAAAGGGTACTGCATATAATTCTGCCTAACGCTCTAGTCAAAGCAATTATTTCTGCAGCCTGGGCAGAATTGTGAGGAATTCTCCTGCTTTCAATAACCGTGTCTAAGGTGGTAATTGCATAAGTGACGGTAGAAGTGCCGCCTGGGAGTTTGAAACGTGAACCATCACAAAATATTTCCCCATCAGGGGATGGTAAGGGTGTGTCACTTAAATCAATCCTCCCCTGGGTGTCTTGTTCAGTGACAGAGACAATCATGGGTCCTGTCATTAGTACTGTCCTCATTTAGAGGAGGTAGAAGTTCGGCCGGGTTCAAAGAACAGCATCACTTAATTTTGATGTGAGGTGCAGATAGAATGAGCTCATATCTCGTGAGCCAGGCAGATGTGAGATGCAGAGTCTGTGTTCTGTTCAACAGAACATCCACTGAGTGAGGCACCATCATTGTTAAGGTGTGACCCAAAACCATGCCCTCACTTTGCTTCACTGAGGCAGCAGCAGCAACTGCAGCCCAAAAACAATTTGGTGCATGCAAGAGGGCCTAACGTGGAGGAAAAATAGGTGCACAGTCTGCTTCTTCCACCATGTTCCTGTGTCAAAACAGCCAAAGTGCATCCATCTCTTTCATGCACAAATAACACAAACTCCTTACTATAGTTTGGTGTGCCCAATATTGGCGCAGAACATAGCGCAGTTTTGAACAGATCAAACATTTTGACAATCTATATCCCAAGGTAGAGGTAACGCTACATCTTTTCTTGTCAGTGTCAACAAACAAAGGTTTAATCAAAAAGTGAAAAAAGTGGAATCCATTGCCTGCAATAGGAAGCCAATCGATAAATGTCCTAACCTCTTTCTGTGTATTTGGTATCGCCATATCAGAGATGCTTTGTATTCTTTCAGGCGCAAGGTGCCTTCAGTCCTTCGACAGGAGATAGCCTAAATAGGCGACCTCCTGTTGACACTACTGACATTTCTTTAAAGAGGCTTTATTACCATTGTCAGCTAGATGCTTCAGTAACAAAATAGTACCCTCCTTGCAAGCGCTTTCTGAATCTACAGCAATATGTAAGTCATCAATGTACTGAATCAGTGTGCAAGTGGAAGGCCATTGAAGCATATCTAGTTGTTCCTTGAAGGCCCTGCTATAGATGCTTGGACTCTCAGTGTATCCTTGCGGTATTCATGTGAATGTAAAGGAACATCCCCCAAGGGAAAATGCAAACAAATATCTGCTATCTGGGTGAATGGGGATGCTAAAAAATTCATTTTTCAAGTCAATGACTGAAAAATGCGTAGCCGTTGCTGGAATCAGTCAGAATTGTGGTGATGTCGGGAACAATGGGAAACTGTGGTGCAACCACCTTATTAATTGTGCATAGATCAATAACAAAGCGATAGGGTAATGCATTGTCACCTTTCTTATAAACAGGCAAAACCGGACTATTACAGAGATCTCCTCAATTACACCTTGATGCATCAAATCAGAGACAATACTTTTAAGTGCTTGCTCACCATCAACTGAAATTTTATACTGTGGAATGCGAGGCAATGTAATACCGGATTTCAAAACAGTGCGCACTGGTTCAACTTCTAAAATCCTAACATCATTGTCATTCACTGCCCACAGATGTGTAGGTACCTGGTGAAACTCACTGGGTACCCACTGGGTAAAGGCAAAGCCATGAATTGAGAGGTGGAATTCTGCTGGGGATAAATAGTCAATTATACTCCATC
The DNA here is from genome assembly GCF_040938575.1 of Ambystoma mexicanum. NCBI lineage: Eukaryota > Metazoa > Chordata > Amphibia > Caudata > Ambystomatidae > Ambystoma > Ambystoma mexicanum. Next base: position 476,069,644 of record NC_090941.1, on the reverse strand, counting down.
TGGAGAGCAGTTAATCACTGCATGCAATTTCTTCAATAAATTTAAACCCAGCAGATTTTCACCACAGTTGGTTGTCAGTAGAAATGGATACAAGTCAGTGAAAGGTCCTAGAGAAATCGGCACTGGTCTAGATACTAGACTTACTACTGGAGTGTGAAAACTGAGTTTGTCTATTATGAGTTATCATGAGAGAAGCCATTATGCATGCATTTATGCATTCATTTCCAGTGCATTCGTTTTTGCATTAATTCTGCTTTCACCTAGAATAGGCCACGTGAGCACATGGTCCATGTTAAGCTATAATGGTTCCATATTTGCTGACAGCCATGCATTTATATGTAATTATGTATACTGGTCATTTTAGTATAGTGCTTAAGAGTGTTTCTAGGATCTAGACAGAAAGCTGCCCTGTCTCTGTCCATTCGGGATAGGTTTTGCTGTGCGCGCGAAGATTTGTTGATGTACAGTGCGAGGGGTGGAACGATAACAATTGTCTTTGCCAGTAGCTGCTTGGCCTAGTAGAGATGGCCTTGGCTGGCAGAGTTGGAGGAAAGAGGGACATTTGCTTTGCTGAAAAGGGGAACTCATGTTTTGGTTCTGCAGACGAGACTGCTGTCTTGTGTAATATTAACGATACAATGTCCTGTCCCTAGAATGTTAGAAAGAGACATGTCACTGTGACTTGTACAGTCCCTGTCATAACAAATGTCTGCACGCACGAAGAATAGACTTGTTCGTGGGCAGACATGCTGTCGAAAACACTTACTTTGCAGTGAGAGTCTGTCTTTGCAATGTATAACTGTGGGGGTCTCTGATGAGTAGATTCTGTCTGGCTGTCTTTCAAGAGAGCAGGAGTTCGGCATTAGGAGAGAGCAGCAGATGACTCAATAGATCAGAGGGGAATCTCACTCCGCCGTCTCTTGGATGATTGAGGACTCTGATGGGTGGGAGTCATGATGCGTGTGGCTGGGAGAATTGCTGTTAGAGAGAGCTAGCGGGAAGAGGAGCTGTCTCATTATTAGGAGCTTGTATGTGGACAGGGAAATGTTGAGAACTAGTAGGGGTATTCCTATTATGGTAGAGATCCAGTAGCATAGCTCAGCTGGTCTGAGAACTTGTTGCAAGGAGACAGGCTGGAATGGCTGGGGAAGTTGCAGTAGCTTGCACCTATGCTTAAGGAGTGGTGATTTTGCTTGCTTATGTAGTAATTTGCTGTGATTATTGTCATGCAATGCAAGGCATGAATAAAGTGTATTATTTTATGAATTGAACCGATTTCTGTGTCTCTTTTCATGGTTTGTTTGTTTGTTCCATAGCGTAGCAATTTTGCTGCAGTTTCTCAAATGCATCTCAGTAACAGTGCACCATTCTGTTTGTAGTCTCACAGGAGTACCTGAAAACCCTACCAATACATTGTTTTGCCTTGACAGGGAAACATCTGGAACCTTTGCGTGGTCAATGGAGCATTTTTTGCGCTCCCATGTCCACCAAAAAGGTGTGTGCCCTATCCCCTACTTTCATTTCTACGTAGGGTCGTTTCAGGCCTACGGGGATAGGAGTAGTTTCCAGAACCTGCTTCGGGCTGTCCTAGCGGAACAGAATGTTATTGGATGTAAAATCTTCAGTAAAATATGTGTGTGAAGCATTGTCAAAAACATGCGTGCTTCTAGTATTTTGCTGCCCCTCCCGATTCCCTGCATTGTTATCATATTGCTGGTTTTGGGAAAACTGATTTCTATTTGGTCCTTGCATGCCATTGCTACGTGCTCTCGGCCTTCTACTGGGCGTTCCATTTGCTCTCTGCTGCAGGATCGGACACTGTGCCCTCCAGTGGCCCTCCTTCTTACAATATGAACATTGGTTTATATTTACAGTTCCTGTTTGTGGGGTGAACTGTCCTCTTGGTTGAGCATTCCTGCCGCGCGGTCCTCTTGCAATCTGTTACAAAAGCACCCTTGTTTTTAAGTCAACCCTTTCCTCTATTTTCTCCTTCTCACTGTTCACTCTATTCTCATAATACTGGGCCATATGGAGATCTTCTGACTGTGACTTAGTCTGCCATGCACTTTTAGAGGCAGTGATTTGAGACGGAATGTCAGGCAATAACCCATGTACAAATTTGTCAACAATCTCTTTCCTGGTTCTGTACTCAAATCCTGCCCACTGAAATCTTAAAATACTTGCTTGGACCTGTTAAAATACTCAGTGGCTCCTTCCGTCTTTCCTTGCATGCATGCGGTTAATTTATGCCAAATTATTCTTTTCTCATGCACCAAGGACATAAGCTTGGTCACAATGTGGTTTGGCAGCATTAATATGCCCTGTGAAGGTTTCTCCCCTGCTTTTCTTGACCTGTCAGCTAGTTCTAGTGCAGCCCAAGTATCGCCCATAACAGGTGCATTGTCTACTCTTCTAATCTGCTTCCATATATCTGTCATGATCTCTGCTTCCAAAAGATCAGGACTTGCCCAACTCCCTTGGAAGCAGACCCATAACCCCGGTTCCGAGTGCCAGCCAGTCCCAATTGGGACCTTTTGGACCCTGTCCTGGCGCCAGTGGCACCAGGCTCATAAAGATGCCCAGTCCCAGCGCTGGAAGCGCCGGGCTCATAATGCTTGGGTGGACTTACCTGCAGCAGACCATGCTGCTTACTTACCTGCCAGTTGAGCCCCTGATCCTCTTCTGTTTGGGACTACTTTTCCTGTTGGGTGGGGCAGGAGCCACTCCCTAGGTTCAGAACACTGGAACTCTTCTGGAAAGCAGGAACTCTTTTCTTACCTAGGCGAGGCTGTGGAAGGAGACACCTAAGCACTACAAGAGGCTATTTAAACCACACCCGAAGGATGAATCTTGCTTTGCGTTATTCTGCATTCTCTGCAGCAGAACGCTCATCGTGTCTTCAGCTTCTGATCCTGGGCCTAAGGGAACAAAGGCTTATCATCCTGGAATCCAGTCTTCAGCAGCACCTGTAAAGACAAAGAAAGAACAGGTTAGCACTACGGTCTTCAGTGGCAGCGCATCTCTTACCTGGTCCATCGGCTGTCACCAACGCCTCGCGCTGCATTCCGGCATCTGAAAGACAAAGGCTTACCTACTCTTCGCATGCTCCGGAGGTCTTCACACTGCATTCCGGCATCTGAAAGACAAAGGCTTACCTACTCTTCGCATGCTCCGGAGGTCTTCGGCGCTGCATCCCGCATCTGAAAGACAAAAGAAGGTGCGTTTAAAGACATTGGGCAACTTTATTACTCACGTGCCATTACTCCTTCCCACGCCGAATCCAGTGGGTATTCCAGCACCCTTCAGCTTCTCTAAAGCTCCGAACTTGTACCTGCAAGATAAAAGGGACAGTTAGTGCGCATCGTGAAGCAGGCTACAAGCGCTTACTTACGTGCTTCCAGGCACTTCTATTCCTCACGCGGGTTCGATCCTCAATTCTCTTCAGCCCGCCATCCGCCATCGCCGGAACCCTGCAAAACAAGAGATATCATTACAAAAGACTTTTAAGACATTTGAAGTGCCCAGAACTTACCGTTCGTGCAGTTAACGACGGACAGCAGTCCTCTGAGGTCAAGAGGCCTGCACCCTTATCCAGTGAAGAAACTGGTTACGGCACCCTGCCCCGAGGCAGATGGAGAGCTCGGCGTTCACTTACCTAAGGTGAGGGCGTTAACCTTTGGGGTTCTACAGGAGAAGAGAAAGGGAAGAGGAGAGAGGCACCCAATAACCCCAGTTCATTAATCCCATATTTTCTATCTGCAGACATCTTACTCTTCGAGTCAGACATACAGTGCACAGAGGTCCAGCCCAAAGAGCCAACCGTGTGTTACACATCACCTTTGAAGATACGGCATTCACCCAGTCAAGACCGGCGCCTCTGCGGGAATCAGGTGAGCGTTACAATATCTGCCGGTAAAATCACAGGTAATAATAAGTTGATGTCACCTAAGGTGAAAACCGACAAATTCAAAACGGATTCTATTTCTTTGTAGTACCCTGTAGGATTCTTCCTAATGTCTGGGATAGATTGTTTAAGGGTGGTAACCTCTTGTCGAGAGAATGGAACATGAACAAATTGTGAGATATAGTATTCAGGAATAGTCGAGGTAACTGCACCGTCGGCAGCAAGTACCTCTACTTTAGGTACAAGTGTCGGAGGAAACTCTCTCATGGGTAGCTGTGTAGTGGTAAACTCTGATCGCTTATTCAGGAGCAAAGCCAGATCAAGAGACAATGAGAGTAGTGCAGTGTCAGTAGAAAAAGCGTGTTAATAAATTACCATTACATCAGCAGGACAGCATTATTTTTTCTTCAAGCATTCATCTTGTAAATATTCAACCATAACCTGTAATATTTGTATTTGTATTTGGCTTATTTATAAAGCGCAACCAGGCCAAGTTTTTTGATCATGTTACATAAGAGTACAGTTACATTAGCAAGCAGTAGGCAAAAGTTACAATAGTTGCGGTTACAAATAAATACATACATTGGTATTACAGGTACAAGCATACATGTTGCAATTATGGCGGTGGGCCGAAGGTGAGACAGATAGTGATATTATTTACAATATGTACAGTGGGTAGGCAGTAAATCTAAGAACTAGGATATTAAGCTGTCAATGGGTCCAGGTCATGAAGCCAACGTTTGGTGTTGCGTTTAAATAGGTTGAAGGAGGTTACAAACCTGATTGGAACAGGTAGTGTGTTCCATAGCTTTGAGGCTTGTACAGGGAAACTAAGTCCTCCCGAGTTATGGAGTTTGAATCTTGGTATAGAAATAGTGTTAACTTGAGCTGTTCTAAGTTGTCTTGTAGATGTGTGAGGGGGAAGTTGGTTAGAGATGTAGGATGGTGCGAGGTTAGCCCTGGCTTTGTGGGTAAGGGCAAGAACTTTGAGGGATATTCTGTGCTCTATTGGGAGCCAATGCAGATTACATCTAGTCTCAGAGATATGCGACTTCTTAGGGATGTTGAGGGCTGCCCTAATGGCGTTATTTTGAATTACTTGTAATTTGTGAATATCTTTGCGGCTAGTGCCTAAGTAGAGGGCATTACAATAATCTACTTTGGACAAGACTAACGTTCTAGCAAGAGTAATGCAGTTGGGAGTGGAGATAAACGGCCTACATGCGGTAATAAGTTTACACGTGTAGGCGGCTGAAGATGCTACTGCATTGGTTTGTTTGGTGAAGGATAATGTGGCATCGAGGTAGATACCAAGGGTTTTAGTATTATTAGAGACAGGGATTGGGTTACCATCAATAGTAAACGATTTGAAAGCAGTATTTAGTTTTTTTAGTTTAGCGTGAATACCAAGGATAATCAACTCCGTTTTTTCGTCATTGAGACAAAGTCCATGGTGTGCCATCCACGCTTGTATTACTGCGTATATTTCATTGAGGGTTTTGGTATCAGTTTCATAGTCGCCAGAGATAGGAATGAGTATCTGGGGGTCATCCGCATAATTAGTATACGTGACACCCAGATAGGAAAAGATATCAAAAAGGTGCTTCGTAAATACATTATAGAGCACTGGGGACACGCAAGCGCCTTGCGGGACACCACACGGGACTGGTAAGGGTTCAGCCGAGTCAGTAGGAGAAAAGACCCTCATGGTTGTTAACCAAGAAGGGGCAGTGGCTGCGTCGGAAAAGTGAGCTGCAGATTTCAGGTGGTGGCAAAGCGTTTGGTGGTTGTTCAAGTCAAAAGCTGCTGACAGATCAAGCAATAAGAGCAGTGATAGTTTGCCATTGTCTTTTAAAATTTGAATCTGAGTAGTGAGATCTATTAGGGCAGTTTCCATGCCATGTCTAGGTCGGAAGCCGGATGACCTTAGTCCCAGAAGATTGTTTGGTTCTAGATAAGCCTGTATTTACAGGTAGGCTGCTCTAAATAAGCCTGTATTTGCATGTAGGCTGCTCTATCTAGTATCTTTAGTAAGAAGGGTACAGTTGTTATCGGCCTATAGTTAGACGGGTTGGCTGGGTCAAGAGTGGGTTTTTTGATTAGTGGGATGACCCAGGCATCTTTTAAGTTATCAGGCACTACTCCCGTTTTGAAGGAGGCGTTGATAAGGTTAGTAATGAATGGTGCCAGTTCATGAGCTGCTGCTTTGATAATCGGAGCAGGACAAGCGTCGCCTTGGCAATTCGATGGTTTAAGTTTCCCAATGATGTTTTCTACTTCCCAAATTGAGAGGGATGAGAAACTAAATGGTTTACAGGTTGGCTCGAAGGTAGGTGACTTGTTAGGAAGTTGTTTGTGATCAGGGTCAGCGAGTAACAGGTCTTTTTTCGCATTGATTTTAGATTGTAAACGGGCTATTTTATCTAGAAGTGCCTTCTGGATGTTGCTGCATCATAGTGCATCTGTGACACATTTATCAATAGGGGCAATCGGGGATTCTATTTCTTTTAGAATCTTAAAAAATTATTTTGTGTTAGATTCCGCTTGTTCGATCCTTTTGTTATAGGTGTCTTTTTTGGCAAGTATAATAGCTTGTTTATAGCTAGAAGTTGCTAGAATTAGTCAATTTTTATTATTTACTAAAGAGCACTTTTTCCAATGTGCTTCTGCAGTTCTCTTAGTTTTACGTAGTTCTCTAAGATGCGGCGTGAACCATGTATTCAGGTGACGTTGTGGTTTAGGTTTCCGCAATTTTAGGGGGGGCGATGGTATTCAAGGCTTTCAGTATTGCCTGATTGTAAATGACTACTAAGACTGTGGGGTAGGAGGTGGCCAAGTTGTCAAGAAGGGGGAAGTAATAGCAGTAGGAGTTTATCTGGTGTAATGATATGATATGATATGATATGATATGATATGATATGGTATTTGTAACGCGCCTATACACAAGTGTTTCAAGGCGCGACGAGGCAGGGAGGGAGGGAAACAAGGGGAAGACAGACAAACGATCCTACTAGGCCAGGTGTCATTCAGATCGTGCAAGTGCAGAGGTAAGGGGAAAAGGAGAAAGTGGAGGGGGAGGAGGTGGGGGGGGAAAGTGCAGTACAAGGTAAGTAGCGTAATAAAATAATAAATAATAAATAATAAATAAAAGGGCCAGCTGGTGGCAAGTGCGAGGTAAGTGCAGAGCAAGTGCTGGGAAGGGGGCTGTAGGGATGCAGTGACAGTCCCACAGTGCAGGAGGAGCCAGGGAGGCAGTGCAAGTGGAGAGTGGCTGGGCCCTGGACCGAGGTCACAGAGTGGCCCAGATGCAGGTTTAGTGCAGACTTCAGTGGGGAGTTTAGCAGGTTTAGCAAGGGAGAGGGAGAGAGAAGGCAGAAGCGAAGAGGAAGGTTTTGAGGTGCTTCCGGGACCGGAGATGGTTCTCCTCAAGTTTCAGGGAGGCAGGAAGGCTGTTCCAGAGGGAGGCCCCTGCTGCGGAGAGAGATCTACCCCCAGCTCGTTGCTTCGAGAAGCGGCTGACCATGAGGGAGTTGGAGACGGATGAGCGAAGGGCTCGTGAAGGCAGATATTTAGGAAGAGAGAGTTGAAGGTATTTAGGCCCCAGGCCCCAGAAGGCCTTGTGGACAATGCAGAGGGTTTTGAACTTAATCCTCGCAGCCACTGGGAGCCAGTGAAGAGATTTCAGTCCTGGAGAGATACGGTCCCTGGGCTTGAGGCCAAGGACAAGTCTCGCAGTTCTGTTCTGGATAAGTTGCAGAGGGCGGAGAGTGGAGGCAGGCAGATTAAGATAGAGGCTGTTACAGTAGTCCAGCCTTGAGAGAACCAGGACTCGGGAGACAGTGAGCTTCTGGGGGAAGGAGAGGAAGGGAAGAATACCTCTGAGGAGGTGCAGCTGGTAGTGTGACTTCTTAGAGACGTCAGATATATGAGGAGAGAAGGAGAGTGTGGAGTCGAAGATGACCCCGAGGTTTTTAGCTTTGCAGGTAGGGGCAGGAAGGGGGCCAAGGGAGGCCGGCCAGAGAGCTGCAGGAAAGGAGGGAGTGGGTGTGCCGATGAGTAGAATCTCAGTCTTACTGGCGTTAAGGCAGAGGTCGTTGGCGGCACACCATTCCTGGATAGCAGACAGACAGTCGGAGATGAGGGAAGGAGAGGAGGAGGCCGAGGGTAGCCTGAAAATGAGCTGGGTATCGTCCGCATAGCACTGAAAGTGGGGGCAGAGAGCAGCGATGCGGTGGGCAAGGAGTGCCAGATACTGGTTGAAAAGCCAGGGAGAGAGGTTGGATCCCTGGGGGACACCACAGGTGGAGTAAAAGATGTCAGAGAGGAAGGAGCCCATTTGGACCTGGGAGGGTCGACCGGAAAGGAAAGAGGTCAGCCATGCCAGAGCCTGACCAGTGATACCCAGGTTATCACGGAGACGGTTGAGCAGGATGGCATGGTTGACAGTGTCAAAGGCAGAGGAGAGATCGAGCAGAATGAGAACACAGGGAGTGTTGGAATCGAGGTTCAGGAGCAGGTCCTCACGGATGTTCAGGAGAGCAGTTTCCGTGCTTCTGGCCGCTCTGAAGCCGGATTGATGGTCATGAAGATTACCAACATATTCAGCATGGAGGTTAAGCTGGGAGATGGCCAGTTTCTCCAGGAGCTTGCCCAGGAAGGGAGTAAAGGAGATTGGGCGATAGTTGGCCGGGCAGGAGGGGTCGGAAGAGGGTTTCTTGAGGAGGGGGTGCACAAGGGAGTGCTTGAGGGGGGATGGGAAGACTCCAGAGGCGAAAGAGTGGTTGCAAAAGTCAGCTAGGGCAGGAGCCAGGGAGTCGATGTGGTCCTTGATGGTTTTGGAGGAACAGGGGTGAACCTGTTTAGACGAGGCTTTCATAGATCGGACTTGTCTGGAAACCTCATCAGCAGAAAAAGGTGGAAAAGCAGAGAAGGAGGGCGGAGGGGTGGCTGCAAGAGAGCAAGAGGAAGAGCCGGGAAGAGAGGGAGGGAGGAGAGAGGAGGAGAGCGAGGACAGGATGTCCTGAGTTTTTGAGATGAAGTGCGAGGCCAGTGCAGTGCAGAGGGCCTGGGAGGGGACAGGAGAGGTAGAGACTGCAGCAGGGTTGGCCAGCTCCTTGCAGATTTTAAAGAGTTCGGCCGAGTTGTTTGATGCCTCAGAGATGCGGGCTTGGATAAGGGCTCTCTTCTTGGTGAGAACGGAGAGCCGGTATTGCCTTTGGAGCAGGCGGCAGGCCAGTTTGTCAGAGGATGAGCATGAAGCACGCCATTTCCTCTCTGCCACCCTGCACTTGCGTTTTAGGGAGACGAGATCCGAGTCATACCAGGAGTTACATTTGGCTTTGGGCTTCAGGCGGATTCTCATGACGGGGGCAAGGATATCGAGAGTATCAGATATAGAGGAATAGAGCATGGAGAGGGCTGTGTCAGGGTGGGAGTCAGCCAAGGGGGGAGAAGGGGGCGAGAAGGTAGCAGCGAAAGCCTCAACTGACACGCGCTTCATGGGTCGGATGACCGAGAAGGTGGGTGGCAGTGAAGAGGGTGGCTTTGCCTGTGGGGTAGGGAGGGAGAGGTGGGAGGATAGGAGAAAGTGATCGCTCCAAGAGAGAGGAGTGGAGAGAGGGAGGGAGAGGGGAAGGTCAGAAGAGATCAGAGCATCAAGAGTGTGCCCTGCAGAGTGAGTAGGCGCAGACGGGAGAATAGAGAGTGAGAGAGAGTTGCAGAGTTCGCGGAAGAGACCAGTGGGGGGACAGGAGGCATCGAGGTGGATGTTGAAGTCACCGAGAAAGAGGAGTTGGGTGGTTGAGGACAGGAGTGAGGAGGAGAGGTCAGCCCACTCAGAGAGGAAGGAGGAAATTTGACCAGGTGGCCGATAGATAGTAGCCACGGTAAGGGAATGGCTAGGAGAGAGAGAAAGTCGGCAGAAAATGTCTTTCTTATTTCTAGTGCGGGCGTGGCTGGAGTGATGATAGGAGCAGGGTGTTGTGTGTTGGCTTTGATGGAAAATGTTATTTTATGATGATCTGACCAAATACATGGATCATTGGACAGAAGATAGATCGAGCAGTTAAAGTTGGTGAGCCAGTCCAATGTTCTTCCTTTGATATGTGTGGGCTCATGAATAATATGGCTATGACCCAAGTCTGATAGGGCTTTAGCTAGATCACGGGCATTATTATTCATGGGGTCATTAAAACCAAGGTTGAAGTCCCCTAGTAGGATAGTTTGTGAATTAGGTTTAGTGTCGGTGGATACAAGGGATACAATATCCTCTATGAATGAGGAAATGGGTCCTGGTGGTCGGTAGATAAGGTGCACTGTTTCTGTGTGGTTAGGTGATAGTGGCAGTTTGATGGACAGGGATTCGGCAGAGGGAATTTGAGCATCCTGAATGACTAATGTCGTAGGTGTTTCTGAAGATGAGGGCAAGTCCGCCTCCCTTCACTTGGTTGGTGTTTCTATCGCATTTTATGATAGCATAGTCATTTGGTATAGCAAGGGCCAGAGATGGTCCAGAGGCTGCATTAAGCCAGGTTTCCGTAACTGTGAGGAGATCAAGCTTTTCATGAGTTATTAAGTCAGCGATGTCCAGTGCGTGGGAGGATAGGGACCTAGCATTCACCAAGGCTGCTTTGATGAATGTGTCTTTTGCAGGAGTTTTTTGCGATGGTAGAGATGGGCCATGTATGGTGATGGGGGCTAACTTGCTGTCTAAATCAGTGGCCAGATTAGCCAGAGTACTGTTACTGCGCCGAAGTTTGTTGCTCTTGTGGACGTGTGGTTGGGGGTTTTTGAATCGCAATTGTGCTCCTAGTCTGGAGTTTCTAATTGAGATGCTTGGGTGGTAAGAGCATGGTAAGGTTGGGGCGTAGTTGTTAGTGATGTTGTTACAGGATAGGGATGAGCTATTATAAAGCTTCAAGTATGGACGTTGTTTTAGTGGGGTGGTTCTAGAATTGAGTCTGAGGTGTCTATTAGTAATAGCACAAGGTTGATTGGGAGTTGGTCTGGTAGCAAAGTGGCGTATCCAGAGTGCTGGATCATCCAAGTAAGGGTTGGCAGTGTCCATCGTAGTAGTCCACAAGGTGCGGGTAATAGCTAACTTAGGTGTGCTAGTGTGTGTGTGTTGGTTAGTATGTAGGTAGGGCTGGCCTGTCCAACGTCGAGTGTAAATGTACATTAGGTGAAGGAGTGTGGTCAGGCACCAATACATAGTGGAAGTAAGCTAAGCCAGTGGGCAGGGATGGAGGACTCAGAGTGTGTAGGTGGTACTATGTCTGAATGCAATGGATGGCATCAGGTGATGGCATAAGGCTAGTGGCACAGGCAGTACATAAGTTCAATTGAGAGCACGTAGTTCAGATTAGGCAGACTGGCAGGTGTGATGGCTAACCTTAATTCATTTAAATACAAGAGGTGACACGAACGTGGCCGTATGTAATATGTAACATCAGGTGACCACAGTTGGCTACCAATACATAGAACGGCACATGAGTTATGTTAGATGTAAGTTGGCAGAGAGTGTGAGTGCAGCTAAGCATACAGGCAGCGAGCATATAGGCAATGATGGTAAAGTATTGCAGTAATTAAGCATAGCGCATGGAGACGGTTCAGGCAGTTTCTGGCGCTTAGTGGATTAATCTACAGAATGAGGTCGAGTAGATGAAGTGGAGCATGGGTGCCGTGAGTGCTGGGTGAGCAGGGGAGTCGCAAGAACAAACTAAGTCACATGCTTTTATGTCGCCAATGTAATCAACAGTTATGTGCACAGCCAGCCAGCAAGCACAGTGAGGGTGCGCATGTAATGGAGACAATAGCGAGGGCATGGTCTGGCGGAATACATATAATTGTTGCACATAGGTAATTACCAGCTATCAGTCATCGCTATCATCGGGACGGCGGCAGAGCTAATGTGAGAGGTTGGCCAGAGGTTGGCGCTCAGGCGGTGAGCAGTATCAGGGTGCCCAGAAGCTAGGAAGGTGCAGACGTGCAGGGCAATTGGGCGTTGGTAGATGCGCATAGATTGGAGCGAGGGGGGCGGGCAATTACAGTGGGGTGGATCATCAAGCACAGATACAACGTGCAGTGGGGCGCGGGTGCACAATAATGGCAATATGAAACTTACGGCGACATAGTCTTATCAAAAGTCATTTGCAGTTTGTTTACTCACGGGCCCCCTGAGCGAGGCTGAGTTCACCGTTGTAATGGGTCAGGAATCCGGCAGGGGGTCTGGGCGAACGGCGAGGAAGGCTGAGGACAGGCGAAGACAGGAATTGGCCTTATTGTCCTGGGCCTTGATGGGAGTGGGCCGGCTTCGCCTACCGGCTGGGGATAGGCTCTAGGAGAGGGCTCAATGGCCAATCAGAGCTGAGAACAGTCAGCTATGCCCAGTTAGGCACTGGGGCTCGTCGAGGTATGGCAGGCGGCCATCTTGGAGGTGCAAAAACCTCATGGTAGCTAATAGTGGCAGTGGCAATCAAGCAGCTATTGGCATCAATATTATAGCATGCAGGCTGTGTGGGTATTTTTGCAGCCTGGCAAATCGGTAGGTGCAATTAGCAGCAGTGAAAAACGATTCTTGCACGGGGAGAGGTGTTTACCGGAATTCAAGGGCAATTCAGGTTGACTCCAACAAGGGGGACCACTGCTCCTGCAGGGTTCGGGAGAGCTCCTGCTCCTCTGGTGTGGAAGGGGATCTCTTCCACACCAGAATACCTTTCGTTGCACAGCTGGAGAGTACTGGCTAAAAGTGTCATGAATATCAATAGGTTAAATGGAGGCATCTGAGATCCATATAAGAGCGTCTCTTGTGCATATACGCATTTCTCCACTATTTTTGGTGCAGGCAAAAATCTTTTCTGTACATATAATGCTTGTTGTGCATCATTATCCACAACAAGCATTATATGTACAGAAAATTTGGTGTAGGTGGTCTAATTCCAGTTTAAAGAAAAATAATTTTGACATGTGTTCGCGCACTTTCAGTAAAGTGTCTCTAGTGCTAGATAAGTAATTCAAATCCTGCAATTCCTGTGGAATAGCAGAGCCAGTCGGATCGCCCCAAACCTCAGCTAGGTATTGTCCCATTTGTTCCAGAAATATCTTCTGTTCAGGAATACCCCCATGATCTGCTAAAGAGGCTGAAGCAGCTGCTTCGTCGCCCCCTTCTATAAATATCTCTGTACCTCTTTCTTTTGTGCAGTAGGTACTGCACTGCGAGTTACAGTTCTCTAGTCGCTAGGGATATTTGCAGGTGCTAAAAGAGGAGTGGCAGAAGTAGTCGGTGGCAAAGATGGGAGTAAATCTTGTACATTAGGTATCAGAGGTCAATCACCAGAGCGTGTGTCTGGTGCTGGTAATGGGGGCTGTGCTGGTATGGCAGGCGGAGGGACATACTGAGGAGGTGCAGTAGGATCTGTTCTTTCATTCAGTAACTTATTTATCAATTTGTCATGCAATTCTTCTGAAGGGTATATTTTCTGCACTTCTAATTGGAACCCTCTATCCATGCTTCTAACAGCTTCCTATTGTTGCTGTTGGTGATGCGCTAAATCTCTACCAGCTTGGGTAATGTGTCTATATGCAAATTTCTCTCAGCTTTTGAGGCGTTGGATGGCTTCCTTGCGCCAATCCCTAACGGCGTCAAAGGCAGCAGGCCGAGCCTTTTTCCTTAATAGTACAGACTCTAGATTTTGATTTCTAGCAAGTTCAAAACTTCCCAATTCTGCCCATTGAAGTTCAGCTTCATGTCTGGTCTGGCGATGCCAAATACTATTAAACACTGTAGCTCCCAAACCAAATTTCAAATACATGCCATATGCCGATGACTCTTCAGTTGGCGCCGGTTGACTATGTTCCAAACCATTCGGTTTTCTTCCCCCGCAACAAAGCGTTGCCCCGCAAGATAACTTACTGAATCCAGGCATATTTTTAAAACAACAATTATTACCTGGTCAATATACTGTGCAGAATATTTGTCTATCAAACAAATTACCCCACAATCCCAGTTTGCAACAAACTCCCCTGATTCAAAATTCAATCAATCCCCTATCAAACTCATGGCCGGTGTACTTCCCAAAAGGCGAAAAAACTATTGGTCTGGTGCCCTTGCTGCGATGACCTCTGGGCGAAGTGGCGAACAGAGATCACAAGTAGCAGACTGCGAGCAACAGAGTCTCAGTGCAGGGGCTCCCTGATACTTGCTGGTCCTCGTCCGTCCACCTTGTCCTAGTAATGCAATGGGTCGTCATCAGAAGATGCCACACGTTCCAGGTGCCATCTGTTAGTCTCAAATCTGAGTTGCTGCAATAATAAAAGAACACCAATCACGCAAGCAAATATATCACAAGAATGTATTCACGCTTAAGCGAACCCCAAGTTCATCTAGAACAGCGGACAGTCATAGAGAAAGTGTGACGATTACATTGGAAACAGTCAGCCTTAAATACATTTTAAAACAACTTCAGTTCTTTGTATTGCTGGCAGTTCATGACCCGCGAAATGTGGGCATTTACCATGGTAACACATGGAGCATCGCTCTGCATCATAATCATGTAATTTACTGTTCTAGGACCGGAGGTTTCATCACGTTCTCAGCACAAGGTAACATTCCTGGCCTATCTTTGACAATGTTTGTCTTACACCAAAAGGGCACTTCACAATCTAGGCTCGGTAGTTTAATTATCTTTCCCTTCCTAGAATGTGCATGGTACATTTTGGTACATCAGGTTTTCTAAACATGGCCCATGTAATTAGCTACGCAAAGCCGAAGACAGGAAGGACTATAAACTATCCTTTATCTTGGTCTGTCCGTGGCTGCCTGCTCAAGGTTTGTAGATGCAACATTCCATTAGCTAAGCATTCTTCGCAGACATGCGTTTGCAAACCTTTCGGCTGTGAGCATTAGTCTGCATGGGGAAAAGTATTGAACATTTAGAAAGTGAGCATAATGGAATCTGAATGCTGCATTCAAATGTATGTGTGCTTAGGCTAACATATTATAACACAGAAGGGGTGCATTTTCACACCCTTTACTCCTTCCTTGTGTGTGATTCCACCGAAAAAGACCATTTGGGAAGAGCTGTGACATCCTGTCTCATACTTAAAAAGAAGCAAAAGGTTCTTCAGATCTGCCTGCCCGAACTCTGCATCCCGCCTGGAGCTGGTATCCAGGGAATAGTGCTTTCAGAACGCAGACGGAGTGGCCCAAGTAGCCGCCCTGCTAATGACATCCCAAGAAGCAGGTTTCTGAAAGGCGACAGCCGTAGCATTTGCTCTGATGGCATGGATATGGAGCCACGCAGGAATCAGCTTCCTCATGGCCGTATATGCCTCTGAAATGGCCTGGACCATCCAACGGGCGATAGAAGCTTTGGAAGCCTGGATGCCGTGAGACGAGCTCCGAAAGTTGATGAACAAAGCCTCAGACTTCCTGAAGGGGTTTCATCTGGGAGAGATAGAACTTGAGCACTCTCTTTAGGTCCAAGGAATACAAAGCGCTTTCAGCCTCCGACTAGAGGGTTCGGAAAGAACACTGGCAGGCAAATGTCTGGATTCAAATGGAATGTAGAGACCGCCTTGGGCAAAACGTTTGGAAGATTGAGCAAGATGACCTTGTCGTTATGAAAAGTGGTGAAGGGCTCGCACGACGATAGAGCCTGCAGCTCGCTGACCCTCCATGCCGAAGTGAACGTCACCAACAGCACTGCGAGTGGCACCAACCTGATGTCCACCAGGCTTGCCCTGCAAAGCCGCAAGAACCACAATGAAGGTCCCAGACTAGGTGCGGCTTATGTACCGGATGAAAGAGCCTGGACAACCCCTTGAGGTGTGCCGTCATCATTGGGCTGGCCGCTGAAAAACATGCTCAGGGAAATTCTTGTAGGCACCAATGGACGCCAAATAAGTGCAGCAGGTGAACACAACAAACCAGATGTGTGGAAAAGGCTAACATGTCATCCAGGGAGCAGGTCAGGGGGTCCAGCCCCTTGTCGTGAGCCCAGTGGCAGAACCTAGTCCACTTGCTCTTGTACTGAGATCGCGTGGACGGCTGTGTGGCCTCCTGTATGTTGTCCCAGTTGTCGTCTGAGAACTGGGCGTGGTGCAGTCTCAGCTGGTCAGGAACCAGGCTTCTAAAATACTCCACTGCCCCGCCTTGCTATGGAAGGAAGCCCCTGCTGGGGATCGGGAGATGGACAGGCCCATGAGAGCACAACTGCAGCAGATCTGAGAACCAAGCCATCAACGACCATTGGGAGCAATCGGGATGAGGCTGGAGCCCACCAGGGCTCGGAATTTGCGCAGAGTCTGCTGGAGCAATGGAGGAGGAGGAAACGCATAGAACCTGCGGCTGTACCAGAAGACCTTGAACGCGTTGCCTTGAGACCCCTGACCCTGTCTTGCCCATTAAGAGGAGATGCGAATAAGTCCAGATCCCGAAACCACCATCTCTGGAAGAGGGGGAACAAATAGTTGATGTGTAACTCCCATTCGCAGGTGTTGAACCCGAGGCGTCTGAGTTGATCCGCTTCTGCATGGTTGTCCCCAGAAGATGGACTGAGGAGATAAATATCCCCTCTGAGAGGGCCCATTCCCAAATTGACACCGCCTCCAAGCACAGGAGGGGGAAACCAGTGCCACCCTGCTTGTTCAAGTAGAACAAGTAGAACATTGTTGTGGAATTGTCGGTCCTGACCAGAAGCGCTTTGTCCCTGATGAGCGGTAAAAAGTCCCTGAAAGCCAGGCCCACCGCCCTGAGCTCAAGCAAATTGATATGAAGGAGGGCCTCTGTCCTGGAGCATGCACCTTGAACTCAGTAGCCCGCCAGAGTAGCCCCCTAGCCCGAGAGGGAGGAATCAGTTATCACCACCAAAGTCGACTCCGGCAGGGTGAAGGGGGATCCCACTGCAACATTGCAATCCAACAGCCATCAGTGAAGATCCAGGATGAGGGACAGGGGAATAGGAATTCTGTCTGACTGCCGCGGTTTCCTGGTCCCATTTGGCCGCCAGGTGAAGCTGGAGTCATCTCATCTTGAGGTGGGCGTGCCGAACTGTGAGCATGCACGACGCCATCAGGCCCAGAAGGTGCTGGAACCACCATGCTACGGTGGTCAAATTGGCCAGAAAGTGCCCTATCACCTTGCTGAGGGACAGCAGCCTTTCGGACGTGGGGAATACTTGCTGCACGGCTGTGTCGCAGCGCACTCCAAGAAACACCAGGCCCTGGGCGGGCGTCAGCTGCAACTTCCGACGGTTGAGGGAGAATCCCAGCTGGTGAAGAATATCTGCCAGTCGTTGGCAGGAGTGCACCGCACCCGCGGCCGAGCTGTCCCTGACCAGCCAGTCGTCCAAATAGTGCTATGAGTGATGGCCATCCAGGCAGAAGAGACACCACCGCATTAATCAGCTTTGTGAGCACACAAGGGGCCGAACTGAAGTCGAATGGCAGCACCCTGTAATGAAAGTGATATGACAATCGTGTACCGCAGAAATGTCCAATGCGGCTGGTAGATGGGAACATGAAGGTACACATTCTTGAGGTCTAGGGAACACATCCAGTTCCCTGGGCATAGAGACTCGGCTATGTGCACTGGGGAGATCATCTTGAAGAGTTCGAGCAATAAAGATAAGTTGGGGAATGACAGGTCCAGAACTACTCTCAGGCCAGCCTGGCTTTTCTTGGGTAGCGCAAACATCCGCGAGTAGAAATCTGAGCCCCTGTCTAACTGGGGAACCCGCTCCAGTGCCTGCATGTCCAAAAGAGTGAGGATCTCCTACAAAAGAGCCCGGGACCCTATCTGAAGCAGGGGAGGACAAGGTAGAGGAAAAGGACGAGGAAGACTGAAGCCCGTGGAGACTATCAAAAGAATCCAAGGACTCTTGAAACAACGCTTCCAGCTGTCTGTGAAGCGAGCCAGCCGGCCCCCTACAGATGAGCTGTGTTCCCTGACTGTTACGTCATTGTTTTTTGGCGTGTGAGGCAGGAGCAGATGAGTGGGAAAAAAAGCAATGTCCTCTGCTGCTTCCTCCTGTGGCCACTGGGGGAACTGTCTGGTCGCAGTACACCACGGTCCCGAAACCCCTTGCAGCTGCTGAAGAAATGGAGTTTGAAGTAGGTCCTGACCTGGGTCTGAGAGAAGGATTTCTTCCCTGGTCTGGATGGCCAAGGACTTAGCAGTCTGAGTAGAGGTCTTCTTTTTCATCAGCTCGTCACCCATGGATGGATGAAAAAGGTCTGTCCCCCCAAAAGGAAGATCGAGGATCCTCTCTTGCACATCCGAGGATAATTTAGTGGCATCCATCCACGCCGTCCGCCTCATCTCAACCGCCAGGCACAGGCCTCTGCTGACTGTTGATGTGGGAGACAGAAGACTCCATGAGGTCCTGTGCAACTGCACGGGCCTCAGCCAGGCTGGCCTTGAAGGAGGCCTATCTCTAAAGGGGCCAGTCAGGCAGGAACTCCCCAATCTCTCGCCACAACTTCTGGTTCGCCGTGGCTAGGAGGGTGCTGGTGTTGGCCTGTAGCAAGTGCAGCCTGGCATTGAGATAACGCTTGCCAAAAGACTCCTTAGAAAGACAACTGGAGGTGGCCCCTGCCGAGGGCAATGGCTTGGAATACAAGGAAGCCGCCGCCACAACTAAAGAGTGCGTCTGATTGTGGGAGGCCAGGAGGACTGATTCCCCATCCAAAAGCTTAAACCTGCTATCCAATTGTTCATCTGGGCGTTGACCCTGGGCTTCCCCAGACCTTCTTAGCCACCAACAAGACATCTTTCTAGGGGGGGTGGATGACTGAACGGCTTGTGGCATGCTGGGCCAGAACCTCCACCAACACCCTCAACGCCTTGGGGGCCTGCTCTCGCTTGGGGGCCCCCACAAGTACTCTGCAAGCCCTGAAGGTGGTCATAAAATGCCTTCACTGATGCCAAAGGCTCTTTGTCTTGTGTGTCGTCATTGTTCCACCACCCTCTTTTTTTCCAGACAGAGGCGAGTCTGGGTCCTGAGACACAGGAGCTAAGGGGTCCCTCCGTGATCCGCTCAAGAAGGCGGCTGGGTATTAACAGGGAGGAGGCGGTGTTGGTGGTACAGGAGGGGGGCTCGGAAGTACCGACAGGGCCTAGACCGGAGGAAGAACAGACTGTGGCACTGGCACTGCCGGAGGAACCGGAGGAGGACCCAGTGGAGGAGTCCTAGGAGGCACAACCTGTGGAATGACCTCCTTGATGATGCCCTTGAGAAGCCCCGTCATCGGGGGAGAGCGCTTGAGAAAGAGCCTGAAGAAGCAATCCCTGCATGCCTCAGCCGCGCTGGGTCTCCTTTCCTGATTGAAACATCTAAGAGCCTGCAGAGACCATCCACCTGTACAATAGGGCCTGCCGCCGCTTCCCAAGGGAAGGGGACTAGAACCTTCCTGCAGGGCCCGCTCTGTAAGCTAAGGACCCAGGAGAGGCCCAGAGTCTGAATCCAAGATGGTGGCTTGCCTTGCAGGCTCTGCCGCCTGCTTGTCTGCCATCTTTGGGCCTGGTGACACGCCCTGGGAGGGCAGGTGTGCAGGCCCCATGCCACGTGGTGACTCAGACATGAAAGGGCACTCCTTGGCTCTAGACCCTGAAGCAGCAGTGTCGACCTTGGAGATGGCTCCGGTAGGCTTGGTGCCTGCAGCCCGCTAGTCGGTAGTCGCATTGCCCTGAGCAACGATCTCGGAGGTGGCTCCGGTAGGCTGGGCGCCCCCAGCTATGGAACTGGTAGTCTTTTTGGATTGTGCTTCGGGGTGACTCCTGGAAGCAGAACCGGATGATCCTTTGAACCCTGGTGCAGAAGAGGACAACAAGCTGGATCGTCCCACCATGGCAGCCCGGAAGAGCCTCTGTGCCCCTCGGCCTGGGAGCAGGTAGCCTTAATGGCCTCAGGACTGCCAGAACAAGAATCCAAGGTCGTCTTCCCAGTGGAAACCATTAGGAAGGAGTCTCCATGCTCAGGGGCCCTGCTAAACAAAGAACCTACCTTGTCTAGACGTGGGGTCCTGATGCCAAACTCTTTAAGATGACCGGGAAGAGAATAATGGAAGATCTCCCTCCAGCGGGAAAGACGATTCTTCGAGGCTTGGTGACCGAGAGAGCTACAAGCCATGCACGCGTCTCAGCAGTGTAGTCGAGCCCCAGGCACTCAAGACAGACCGCATGGGGGTCCGAGGCCGGGAACGAGGATGTGCATCTCGTGAAGCCTCCTGTAGAAGACATGTGCTGGGGGTGACAAGGCACCGAAGGGAGGTGAAGAAGATCAAAAAACAAAGAATGTGAGAACGTGGGAGCACGCAGAAAGCTGAAAAAGTTCCTGTGCTTAGCTGGCAGGTTCGACACCGTACGTGAGGAAAAGGGGACTGAGGTGAGGCGCTGGAGGGCAGGGTCTCGGGGGCGTTCTGATGCCCAGGGCTGCGCCCCTGGGAGATCTTCAACAGAAACACTTGTGTATAGGCGCGTTATAAATGCCATATCATATCATATCTCATATACTACATTTAATGGGGAAGCTCAATTTTTCGCTGTCAAAGGTTCCGGTACCATCCCCATGTTGGGGAATGCCCCACAAGGAAGGGGGGAGGACGGGACGTATACGTATGTGCTCTAGGCGTAAAGGGTAAATCTGTTTTAGCAAGAGTAACATAGTTGGATGCATTTAACAATGCATATATAGATTGCAGACTTTGAGACAGGGTCCTCTTCTCTACCAGCGGCAACAGAGACACTGGTCTGTCTTTGTTAGTGGTTTGGTTTTATCAAGGTAATACACTACTGCTCTCCTAACCTCTAGTGTATGGAGGCTTCTTTCAGCCGAGTTAGTGGGATTCTGAAAGGAAGTTCGATGGATTGGTTTACGTGGAACTTACAAATGAATTTAGGCGCAAAGCGTGGGTGTGTGTTCAGTACCACTTTGCCTTTGTGAATGGTAACAAATGGGTCTTGAACTGAGAGAGCCTGCAGTTCACTAACTCTACTGATAGAGTAAATAGGCACCAGAAATGCTGTCCTATAGGTGAGAGCCTTAAGACTAGCCTTATGCATTGGCTCTAAAGAAGGTCCCATTAGTCTTGTAAGAGCAATATTCAAGTCCCATCCGGGAGTTGGGTCAGAAATAGGAAGGTGAAGTCTTTTTTATACATTCCATGAATGCCTTAATTACTGGAATTTTCCACTAGGAAACCTTGCTCTGAAATGTGGTGTACTCAGAGAGGACAGCAAGGTGGACCTTTAGTGAGTTGAAAACAAGTACTGAATCTAAGAGGTGTGTTAGACAAAGGACTACATCTTTAGGTGAACAGTCAATTGGGTTGCTCTTTTTAGAATTGCACCAAATGACAAAATTATTCAATTTATTGCAGTAACAATGTCTGGTGTTAGGTTTCGGTGCCTCTCTAAAGATGTGCATATATCTTTGAGGTAGTTGGAGGCGCCCAAACTCTATGACTTCAGGAGCCAAGCTGCTAAGTTGAGCGTTTGAGGGCACTGGTGTAGTGTTTTCCCTTGGTCTTGTGATAGCATGTTGCATGGGCAAGGCAGTTTAACCGGTGGGGAAAGTGACATTTTCATGAGATGAGAGAACTATGGCTGTCAAGCACACAGCGGTGCCACCAGGATCAGTGTGACCTGCTCCTGGTGCATCTTGTAAACTATCCTGCTGAGTAAGAGAACTGGGGGAAAAGCGTAGGCAAATCTTGCTGATCATGTCATCCAGACCTTGTTTCCTTTGGACTTTCTCTGTGGTTACCTGGAGGTGTAATCTGGACATTGTGCATTCTCCAGTTTCGCAAATAGGTTGATGTCTGGATGACCCCATTCTGCAAAGATGTGGCACAAAATGTGTTCTTGCAAGCGCCACTCGTACTCTACAGGTAGCTGCAAGCCTCTGCTGAGCAAGTCTGCCAGAAGATTGTGTTCTCCTGGAACATGTTGTGACAGGAGGAACAGGTAGTGTTTGAGTGCCCATTTCTAAATGTTCTGTGACAGTTTGGACAGCCCTGGAGAGTGAGCGCCCCCCTCCCCCTTGTTTGTTCAGGTAGTACATAGGAATATTGCAGTCTGTAAGGACCAGAATGGTCTTCCCTTGTGGTTGTGTCTGAAAGGCTTTGAGGGCTTTCAAAAGAGCAGGTAGTTCCAACATATTGATATGTTTGGTTGCTACTGCTTGTGACCACATGCCGTGTGCTGTTTGTTCTAGGCGGTGTGCGCCCCATCCGGACAGGCATGCGTCCGTCGTGAAAGTGGCTTCTACTGCGAGGGGTGGTGAAGGATTTCCCCTTCAGAAGGTTCTCCTTCGACCACCACTGCAGAGACTGAACGAGGGCTGTCGAGACAACTACTAGATCGTCCCACTGACCGCTTGCCTGACACCATTGGCTCAACAGCCACTCCTGCATAGGACGCATGCGCAGACGGGTGCATGGAACTACGAAGATGCAGGATGCCATAATCTTCAAGAGCCGCTTGGCTTTCCATATGGTTACCTGACTGGCTACATACTGAGGGTTCTGGAACAGCCTGCTTTGAACCCTCTCGTCGGAGGGGAAGACAAGTCAGTCTTCTCTTTGAATTAGGGCTCCTAGAAACTGTTTGACTTGACTGGTACCCAACTTGACGACTTCTTGTTTATTGAGAACCCCAGGTTGAAAAGAAGATCTACAGTCTTTTGGGTGTTCTACAGACACGCCTGGCGCAAGTCTCCAGTTATGAGCCAGTCGTTGAGATAAGGGTATACTGGAATGGACTGCCTGCGCAGGTGAGGTGCCGCCACTGCTAGTACCTTAGTAAACACCCTCAGGGCTGAGGAAATGGCGAGGGCGAGTACTTTGAATTGACGGTGAGTGTTCTCTATATTGAACCGAGGTACTTTCTGTGCGCTGGCAACATTGAAATATAAAAGTATATTTCTTTCATTTCCAGGGTTTTGTCTCTGGAGGATAGCTCAGGGGCAACAGGCTCGCCTTGGAAGCAAGATGACGCAAAGCAACACAGGTTTGATCCCTGGGTATGCGCTTAGAAGCCTCTGGGTATTAAGAGCGTTATAAATAACCAATTACAATTATAAATTACAGGGTGGCCATGCAATCCCCTTGTTTTAGTAAAGGGTTTGACATACTTATTCACAGGACGCAGATCTAAAACAAGGCGCATGGTTAGATCGTTTTTGGGTACAAGGAAGTATATTGAATAAATACCATTGTTTACCTGAAGATCTGGGACGACCTTGATCGCTCCATTTTGCAGCAGGATCTGTACTTTTTCCATCAGGATTTGGAGAATTTCTGGCGACAGTCTTCTACTTTTTGGCGGATGGTATCATGGTGACGGGCTTTAACCAGTCAGCAAGCAGCCAAAAATGAGCCAAGGGGTCAGGGGATTTTAATAGTACCTTACTCAAGGTCTTATGTGGTTCAACAGGATTGAATCAGGCTTTAGGATGCAATGCTTGCAGGTCGAACTGGGGAGACATGGGAGGAGACCTGCAGCAGCGAGTCATTTGCTGGCCTCTGGCTGCAGAGTTTCTTCCCCTACCCTTGCCGCACCGAAATCCCTGTTGAGAGATTTGAAAGCTGCCAGACATGCCCTGGCCAGAATACAAGGGAGAGCCTCCAGTTCCATAGGCCCCTTGTGCTCAGCGGAGAAAGGATTGCCTGCGAAAGGACTGGCGGGTGTTAAAGACCTGCGTTGAACAAAAGAACTGGCTGAGATTTGATTAGAAGACTAAAGTTTTAAGCTCATTTGCAGTTTTGAGGGTTTCGTCCATCGCTTTACGGAAGAGGGCAGAGTCTTCCACAGGTTTATCAATAACAGAGGCCTGTGAATTCCCCCCCCCCCCGGCACTTTAAAAGGGTGCCTTCTGACAGTACCCTATCTGTGGTCTCTGGCGAGTCCAGGGTATTCTTCAGTATGTTTTACATCACTTGACGCCCTTCTTGAACCACTGCCAGAAGCTGTGATCTAGTGGGCTTTGGAATATTCTGCAGGCCTCTGTGTACTAACCCCAACTGTACGTCATTATAGCTAGGAAGGAGTGTTGTGTTGTAAGTTATACGGGAACTGTAAGCAGATGACGAAGTAATGTGCTATCCCGAGATATAAAGCTTCTTGCAATCCTTGTCTGGAGACTCAGACGAGGACGGTGGAATCCCCACATGTTTCCTGGTTGTGGTAAAGGCCAATGAATCTTGAATGGCATCTCCTCAATTGTATAGAGGATCGGAAGGTGCGGGCGGATCATTTGCTCAACCCTGGGTTTGATGGCCGGAGTAAGGGAGGACATGAGCAAGGACGGGACAATGCGCTTTTTGACAGAGTTCAAAAGCGGAATGGCCTGGCTGACGGGGACTTAATCCTTGAGGGTATCCTCAACAAAATCAGAGTCAGGCACAGATTCTTGAGTCACAATTTTAAAGTGGTCCGCAGCCTTCCTGAGGAGTGAGGTGAATAACATCCGATCATCTATTGGTAAAACCCAGGGTTGAGAGACGGTAGGAGTGTCCAAGAATATATTGTCCGGTTTAGCCTTATAGGCATGGGTAGTAGGTCAAGTCCACTGGTCATCAGCAGGGGGTACAGGCATCTGGATCTTGAGAAACCAGGTCCTGTGAGACCTCATCTAGATCTGCAACATAATAGATATCATCTAGGTTATAATGATCATCCTGGAAAATATCCTCAGGAGGATCAGGTAAACGCTTCCAAGGCGGAGAGGAAAAGTAAGCCTGAGGAGAGTGGTGCCTTGGGGACTTTAAAGGCCTAGGGAAGTCCACCATAGTCTGTGATCTTTTAAGGATGTCATCAAGTTTGCCAGAAAAATGTATAAATCCGACATTTTATCCATGCAGGCCTCAAATCTTTCCCTTCTCCATAGAGAGGATTCATCAGGGGGAGGGAAAGGCAAATGAGACGGAACAGGGTCCTGTTGTAGGGCCTGTGACAGAGGTGGAGAGGCTGGAGAATACCCTACAGGTAAATGGGAGGGCTTCTTGGGGCTGGAGTCATGAGAAGAGGATTGCCGAAACCTTTGACAGTCCTACGGGCGCTGATGGCTTTCACGACAAATCCATCGAGGGAGGCCGAGTGGTTGTGTGTTTGGCCTTATGAGTACTGTGCATGTCCCTGTCGTCGGGGTGTGATTTCCCAATCAATCACACTGCCAACGCCATGCTTAGTGGGGCTGGGGATTGAGACTCAGGAGTCGGTTGACTCTACGGTTACGTCTACAGACTCCGAAACAGAGCCGTGATTGCTTATGGACTCTTCGTCCAAGACGACGGCGCCAACAGGAGAGTGACTCTCGACCTGCATGGCTTAGGCTGCCCACCTCTTGGTACACCTGTCCTTAATGGTCGTAAGCCAAAAGAGTTTACAGACCTTGCAACGCCGCTCGTCGTGGTCACTAGGCAGATACCAGTAACACTGCTTATGAGTTTCTTTCCAGGGAAACTTGCTGTTCCACAAAGAGGAAACTTGCTGTTCCACAAAGAGCAACATTTAAGAGGAGTTTGCTCCATAAGAGCGTGGAAAAGCAGCCAGACGAGAGAAGGAAGAGGAGGAGGGGTTAGAAAGGAAAAGGCATTCTCAGAAGAGAAGTGTCAATAGAAATGTGTCCCCACTCTCCCTACTGTAAGGCCGGGCCTGAGGGCTGAGGCCGAGAAAACAGCTGTTGAGTCGCCAGAGGCAGCAAGAGATGCAGAGCAGCAAAACAGGAACAACAATCGAAGAGGGTCATCGAACAGTCGCCGAGAATGTCTGCCAATGTGTGTGCCAAAGATGCAAGAAATAATAGAATCTCAAAAGACGAGCTCTGCATTAAGCAACCAACCCGAATGATGGGGAAAAAACAATCAGGGAGAACCACGATGTGTGAAGGATTTAGGGTACACTACACGTCACATTAGGGATAGTGTTACAGTCCCACCCATGTTGACATATCTTTTCAATCTTCTAACGAAAGATGCAATACTCTGCAATTATCACTAGATGTCGAACCATATGCACAGCACGTGATTTTAAGCAGATTCGCAAGCATCAGAAAATGGGTTACCAGCTGATGCAACAAAAGGAATGTAAAATGAAAAGGGAACTAAACAGGTGGAAAGCGCAAGATGGGACGATGTCAGGAGGGATCCCCCGAGGCTCATGTCCTCAATTACAGGTGATCACTCTTCCAACCCCTCTATGACTGAAGTAACATTGGCGATAATGGAGGTATAAAAGTGAACTCTCTGAGGAAGCTGTAGTGCGATAGGGTTTCAAATGCACCCTCTGTTGCAGGAGAGAAGACTGTAGCACGCTCTTGGTGGCCCTTTGAATGTAATTCTGGGTGTCAGCGCGCACACGGCACCACAGGAATATAGATGCACAGAAGATCAGAGGTGTTACCACACACAACAGGCACCTAAGTTCTTTAGATGGGAAGTGGCCATCAGTCATGCGATTGCGACGGTACTTGGTGCTGCTGAGCAATGAAAAAACAATCACTGTGATAGAGGCACTACTGCCCTGCCCGAGTACATGGCTGAATAGTGACTAAACAGCCTACTCAGCCTTCACACTTTTACAAACCAGCAGTGATACCAATCACAAAGGTAAAATAGGCACAGCCAAGAGATCTACCTCCTTTACCTTTTGGAGTAACATGGGCAAGGGAAGGCTACAGTCTTAGAAGAAATGTGAACGTGAGAGAAAGAATGCCAATAACACCAATCAGAGGATATCGTATTGAAGAAAAAGGTGCAGCAAGGGCTTTAACCAATCAGCAAGCATCCAAAAATGGAGCAAGGAGTCAGATGATTTCAATAGAACCTTACTCCAAGTCTTAGGTGGCTCAACAGTATTGAATCAGGCTTTAGGATGCAATGCTTGCAGGTCGCACTGAGTTCGAATGCGGCGAGTCATGCTGGTCCAAGGCGGCGAGGTGGCATCGAGTCGGTTCGAAGTGATAGCCTAGAAGAGTTTGAAGGAAGTGTTCAAGTGAAGCAGTTCATGGGGCACACGAGCATCAGTTGGAAGGTAGAGTCAGTTCAAGGTATTTGTAACCGCTGGTTCGGGTCGACAAGTAATGCAATGCTTCCAGCAGTCAAGTCAATATAGGGGCTTAATCAGTGACCTTGATGGTTTGATGTAATGTTTAAAAAGATTCCGATTCAAAGACCTCCACAGCAATGAGCTGGTTATTCAATCTAAACAGGTGATGTGCTTCCAGTGCAGTTGAAGAGCGGCAGGTTTAGTCAGGAATAGCAGTTCACCACCAATGTGTCCTGGGGATGGGTAGGGAGCAGAGCTTGCCTTTGCCTTGGAGCATTTGTCTTCTCCTCTGGCTGAGGGCTATGGAGAGGACTGCTCTCTCATCAGATATATTTTTTTATGTCCTTGAAGGAATGTGAATCAACGGCGTGGGAGACCCTCTTTTATAAAATAAAAAGAAGAGCCACAGGGGAAGTGGATGAAGGCAAACCTACAATCCCTATTCTTGAGACAAGTGACCCTCGCCTCCTGATGTCACAATCACAGCGCCTTGTTCAGCAGGAAGTGGAGGGGACAGGAAGGAAAGAAGAGCCCACAGAAAAGCAATATTGATGAACCCTTCCCCAAGCCCCCTTGTGCCCAGTCTGTAATTACCCCCCCTTCTGAAGCCAGCAGCTTCAAAGGATCGCTGATGTGCAGTTCCCTATTGTGAGCCAGACCTTTGATATGGATGTGCCTCTTTGAAGCTAGGGCCTCGGGAGATCTCCTGGCGGGACTTACTGGGCCTGACACAGGGTCGGACTGGGCCATAATTTTGTCTCGGGCACCAATTAAAAAGTGGCCCACAGTTGCAAATGGCTATTTTTTTAATTGTGCATTTTAAAGAATATTTTTATTTTATTAGCATTTAGTTTACAATTGAAACCTTTTCCCAACGGTCCTAATACACACTAAAATTAGTTAGAAAAAAATGAAAAAGAAAGAAGAAAACACTTCCCACTTCAGACTTTCTTATACAGTCAGTTCCAATAAAGACCAGACTTCTGTTTACAATGTTGCTTAGTCCTCAGATTCCAACTTGCCATAACTGAAACATGTCCTTTAAGAAAGCAAGCAGGGGCAGTGTTAGAGATTCTTTTTCCCTGTTTCAGAATGTTCCACCACACATTGGCCTTTGACGTTCGTGAGTCAGCAAAAAACTTTCCCAGCAGTCCGAATCTGACGGGCCTTAGAGATGGACACAACAGAGTTAAATGATAGAGGGATTCTGAATACTGATTACAGAATCTGCATGTAAAGTCTCATTCATTCCGTGCCTTCCTTAGTTCTGTTACTTCCTTTGTTGGAAACAAATAAAGGTGGAATCGAACAAACTCATTCCATAAGTAAGCAGAGAGGAATGTTCTTACATACACCGGTACTGTACCCCTCCTACGGTGGTCCTCAAATCTCCTTCCACAGATCTTACATTTATCGATCCATTCCTGAGTCGCCATCCAATCCTGATCGTATAGATAAAGTGTTATTTTCAAGGATTGTGCTGCATATATTTCTCCACTCCACTAGGGTACTCTCATGTCCTTATACCAAAGCAGTTTGAAGAACTACAAAACCTCCTTCACCAGACAGGATCAGACACTTATGGTAGAAGGATAATGCCTTACAGACGGTAAACGCTTATATGTTAATCCCAACTCTTTTCGAATCAAGTCGGTGGGGAGTGATTTAGGCAGACTGAATACTCTCCTCTTGAGTTCAAGTTTCAGCCACACTGATCATGCGAGAGAGAATGATGCTTCAGCACCATAAATCAGTATAGGAAGAACCTTCAGCTTGTCAAACTCATATACAGGGATTAGAGAAATTTTGCTTTGACGCAGTTTGATCAGGTTTGTCTGAGATGCCAAGTTCCTTGTTTTGCTCCTCAAGGTGAGATCTCTGTAAGAGTCATTGATGCTGTCATTTAGACACAAACATAAATACACCATTGAGGTTATATACGGTATTCCTTCTCCCTTTAGGTACCAGGCCATTGAGGGGGATCCACTGCCCCTGTTCTTTCTCAAGATCAAGATTTTAGATTTTTTGCATTTATCTTGAGGGCATTAGCCTCCACATAGGCCACCAAAGCGTCAAGATGATCCTGTAGACCTATTTGTGTCTGATCCAATAGCAGCAAATTATCAGCATATAGAAGTCTACGCAATGCAACTCTGGCTAAACAGGGAGGAAAGCACTTTATATTTTTGATGTGGGAATTTCCTCTGTTAGGGAACCCTGATTGTTTCAAATAGTGTCATCATAAAAGAAGTCTAGTGCTCTGGATCTTTTTTGAGGATGGCATTGAATTACTTGACTTTGCTATCAGGTCGACAATATCACATTTCTCAAATTGGAAGGACCAGACAGTTTGTTCTACCTCCTTTAGACTCACCAACGGGTTGCAGTTGCTCGCATATAGCGAGCCATAATAGTTCTCACATACTCTTGCTCGCACTGAATTAGATAACTGATTGTTGTGGGGCTGTCAGTCCATTGAACATTTTCCACATTTTGGCCGTATTTTTGTTGGCTACTAGTTTTAGCATCAACTCAGCGTCACGTTGAAGAAGTAAAGATCTATGGTGCTTGAGCCAGTTTTTATATAGTTGTTTGCCTACTCTAGTGGCTTCCATTTAATCCCTTGTAGTGTGATTACTTAATCTTAATCGATTTCCTCCTGGTGTTATTCCATTATTTTCCCCATTAGGATCTTCTACCGGGTCAACTGGGCCCATAGTCCAGGACCTTCCGTTGAGCTTCAAGATATTGTGAATGCTAAATTTAGTGACAATCGCCACTTTTTAAAAAAAACTTTCTTTATTGTTTTACCATTAATAGGTGGTTAACAAAACCCCTACTGTCCAACCTTGCACCCCCCCCCCCTCCCCTTTCGACTCTCACAAAGTTACAGCAAGGAGACAACAACAAGTGTGTTAGGCAGAAACCTGTGCAGTTCCCTTAGGGACCACTGCAAAAAAGTTTAAGACTACAGGAGTAAGCAGTAAACACAATTGGTAGCAGTCTGCACCACCCAGATTTACCTGGTAGCTGTGGCTGAGCAGTCAGACTTCTTTCAAGAAGAGTTAGGCAGTATATAGAGTAAACACAATAGGGCCAAAGACACAGTAGAACAAGCAAACACTGACCACAGCGTTGGTATAAAAGTGTATAATTATTTATTTAAAAACACACTTATGAAAATACACTGGCACTAATATATCAAGCAAGTTCAAACACAGTCACTATAAGTATATACACCTCCCTAGTTAATTATTTGACAAGTCTAGGTTAAGACACCACTTATTTAGCAAAACAGAGGTGAGCATGTAACCGTAGATGGCACTCCAATAATTCGTTTAAAAAGGGAGAGAAAAGGCAGAGTAGGAAAATAACACAGTACCAACACTTTTAAGAAACCACAGTAAGTCAAGAAAGGCAAGGGTCTACTGTAGAGCAAAAAGTTCATAGGCCAGGCCCACTCTTGGAGAGAGCAAGGCGGAATGTGCCCAAGATCACACAGTGGAAATGCACTCAAAGTCTTTGCAGAAAAGTCAAAAGAGGTTGGATTAGTTCAGAAAGGCAAAGTTAGCAGGTCTGAGGTCAACCCAGATACAAAGTCAAGGATTGACGGGACACCTTGGACAATCTATTGCAAGGGAGACCAGGCGGGACACAGTACCTGAAATGGTGAGAAAGCTCCAGCGGTGGCAGTTGTTCCTGGCAGCGGGTGCAAGTCGTGGCTTCAACCAGAGGATGAGAAGATCTCAACGAGGAAGAAAGCTGGAGGTCATTGCACTGCCAGGGAAGAAACCAGCCACAGACTTTCACGGTTAAAAGGTACGACCAATTTATTCGCGGTAGTGGTGAAGCGTGTCTATCCGGCCGACGGGGTGCTTGGCACGGGCAATTCGACCACGAGACGATCCAGGAAGGCGAAAAAGGTGACCTGGTTGGTCCCACCAGCTCAAAGGGAAGAAGACTCTCCTGGAAGAAGATCTCCTGTCGTCGGGGAAGTGATGAGTTTGTACAGCAGGGCTCCACCAGCGGTGTCGTCATTGTAGATGTCTCAGCTTCTCCCCTCTTTGGATTCTTTAGGTCCTGTGGCAACTTCTGAAGTTCCAGTCCCCAAAGCCCTGCTTTTATGCAGAAAAACCCCCATTCAACAGCCAAGCTGTCACTCCAACATGCTAAGTGGTGAGCCGGGCGGCTCACCACTGGGCCAATCACACACGAGTGCGACTTGAGTTGCCAAGGCAACTCAGTCCAGGGTGCCTAATCCCCCTCCCCCACATCCTGTAGACCCTAGACAGAGTGGCACCATTTGGAGGGCTTCTGTGGAGAAGCCTGCCAAAAAGTTGAACAAAGGGCTCGACTTGGGTTAAAGTTTCAGAGGCGAACACAAACACCATTTTGAAACCGAGTCCTGGCAAAAAGACCCAACCGGGGAATAAATATTAAATAAATAACCCAGCGGTATCTTTAACATTGCACCAAAAAGTGGTGCGTTTAAAATGAATGGGAAAATCCCATAGGAAATATTCTGGTGGAATATTTTGCGTGGTATCCACTGCCACCAGCCAGAAACTCAACAAGGGGGGACTGGACAGTGCCCCCTTGGAAAACAGACCCAGGGGCAATCAAATTACCCCTACCAGTACTTCCACAATATGATGGTTTGTACTGGTTCTGTTCACACGTTGAGACTAGTAAAGCCAATGGTGGCTTTACATGCCCTGGGAGACAGTAGTCAGTCCCAGGGTATGGAGTCTATGTTTGGGGGTCACTATGACACCCCTGTGTTACTGCACTGAGGGTGCTGTGCAACACACATACCAAAAACACATGAAGTCCTATGGAGTGAAAGACCCCTTAGCCCGTAAAACACATTTACAGTCAGAGGACATACTCAAATCATGTCTAAGATTGGGAGAAAAAGAGTCTCACTCTTAGCAGGAGAAAAAAAATAAACCCCAAAAATCCAGCAAAGCTGCTGGGGGACTCACTAGGTTTGGGAAATTAGCCTTAACAGAGAATTCTCCCTAACAAAGTGCATATTTCTTTTGGATGTGTAGATATCGCATGGGGAGCATTTAGGGGTGTCAGCTATGTCACCCCACTGTGACTGTCACTGCGGGTTCAGGTCGCTATATATTAATCAGTGACCTGGGGTGGATTCTGGGGACCGTGTTCTCCGAGCGATGTCCAATTGATATTGTTTGAAGGGAGGCCAATAGTCAAAAGGGCGGCTGGAGACTGGGAGTGTTGCAGCATACCTGGTCTCCCTCTGTTCGCATAGAATCATGTTTTCAAACCACCTCGGAAATGTAGGGGGGTTAGGTCTACCCCATGTTCTTGCCACCAGATACCTGGCTACTATAGTGGCCATGCCCAACAGTTTTTTCTTGGTGCAAGTTCCTCATTCGATTAGGGCCATTAGCCAGTGTTCCGGCGAGTAGTCCCTCGTTGGGGGTAGCATTTCAGACTTCGCCTCTTCTATGGTGATCCAGAAAGTTCTACTGCTGGGGCAGTTCCACTCAACGTGGTGAAAGTCAGCTGGTTCTGCTGCAGATCTCTTACAGGCGGGGGTTCTCTCTGGGAAGAACCTACTCAGGGTATGTGGGGAGTAATATACCTGATTGACAAATTTGTAATGGATCAATCTGTACCGCCAATTGATGGATATATAACGGGTTGGCATACAGATAAGTTTCCATTGGTCCTCACTCAGTGGATTACCCAGTGATGCCTGCCATGTGGATTTGTAAGAGTGTTTCTTCGCATCTTTCCCGGTTCTAACCAGCTTGTAGATGGTAGACACAAGTTTCCTAGTAGAAACAGGGTTAGTCACATAGCATTGCGCTGGCTGGGGGGTGGGGGCTTGCTGAAAGTTATGCAATTTGTTCCTTAGAACGCAGCATAGTCTGCAGTAGTGAAGCAATGTCACAGCAGTATGTGCACCCCTAGATCGGAGCTCCTCCCATAGTATAAATCACACATCTTGTACTAGGTCCCCTAGGGTCTGTACTCCCAGTGCTTGAAATTGTTCTCTGAATGATCTTTTGTGTGTGAGTGGAATCTCGATTATGTTGTATATTGGCAGATCAGGCAAATAGAAGGGGGTAGTCCCTAACTGCCGATTCATCCGTTCCCAGGTTTTACATGTTACCGCTATGGGCTGAACCTCCCCTCTCGGGCTGTGTCTCTATTGCCACAGAGCGTGCCCATTAGTGCATCAGGATTGGTGACTGCTCTCGCTAATTGGGAATGTGGGGAGTCGGAACTAGAGGCGTTCCAACCGGCTATATATTGTACCTGGGCTGCCAAAAAATATATGTACATATCCGGATATTCCAGACTGCCGAGTTCTTAAGGCCGGACTAGAGTGTCGTAGGCTATCCTAGGCTGATCCCTGCCCATACCAGTCTGGTCATCAGCCTTGTATGCGACTCCAGTAACTGCGAGGGGGACCATACTGGTACATTGTTAAAGATGTACAGAAGCTTGGGCAGTATAACCATCTTAGCTAGGGCTATGCACGCCGCCTGTGTGATGGGGAGCAGTATACATGTCTCAACTTTATGTTTTATTATCTCTAATGGGGTGATGTAGTTATCCTTGTATAAGCCGTCCCGTGTAGTGGAGACTATGATGCCAAGGTATCGTATCCCTTGAGGACACCACCAAAACTTGTCACCCATGTCTGTCTGCTGCACCTCCGGGGTCAGGGGAAGGACGTCAGACTTGTCCCAATTGATCCTGAGCCCAGAGAATTCTCCAAATCAGACCACTTCCTGAGTCACTGGGATTAAGATTTGTCAGGGATGCTTGACATAGAGAAAGATGTTCTCAGCATATAAAGAAAAGGTGGATAGATGCGTTTGGAAGCGAATCTTGCGATGTGCATGTAGTTCTCGGATATGGCAGGCCAAAGGCTCCATCTCAAGAACAAATAGGAGCGGGGAGAAGGGGCAGCCCTGGCGAGTGCCACATGAGGGGTAGCTGTGCGACGAGATCATACTATTCGTGCATATTGCTGCTCGTGGGCCCGTGAATAGCCGTTTTACACAGCTGATGTAGGTGAGCCCAAACCCAGAACGGCGAAGTACCTCAAACAGAAAAGGCCACTCAACAGAGTCGAAGGCTTTTTCGGCGTCTAGGGCGGCAATAGCTATCGGTGACTCGGGGTTTACATTGGGGTGAACAGACGTCTTGGATCATTTTGAGTGGACCTACCAGGGATGAAACCAGCTTGGTCGGGGAGGACCAAGGCTGGCATGTGAGGAAATATGCGATCTGTGCGTATCTTTGCTAGTATTTTGTTGTCCGTGTTGATCAGTGATATAGGCCTGTATGATGATAATAATCAGGGATTTTTCCCAGGTTTTAGAAGTACGGTCACCAGGGCGGATCTGCTGGACATTGAGCTATCTTACATACCCATCAGGTGGGGAATCACCAACTCTGCGTATGCCTTATAAAATTCTGTTATGCCAAGCAGTCCAGGGGCCTTCCCACTAGGTAGAGATGTTATTGCTTTGCGTACCACTTCTTCTGTAATGGGGTCATTGAGAGCACTCCCTTGGCCCTGATCTAACCACCCAAGGGCTATCTCATCTAGATATTGTGTCAGCTCATCGTGTCCAGGGGTAGGGCGAGATATCTAAAACTGTTCATAGTATTCCCTAAATTCACTATTGATCCATTGCAGGTCTTATAAGAGCCCCATTCTGGTTTTCGATCTCTGCTATACTGGTGGTTTGGTGTTCCTTGCGAATTGCCCATGCCAGGGTTTTACTTGGTCGCTCCCCCTCCCTGTGTTTCACTGCTAGTAATGGATCCCCAACAAACTTTTCTTCACTATTTGCCAAATGTAGAAGCCCTTCCCTGTGTGAGGGAAGTTCACAGCGTAGCTCAGGTGTGTCCAGTATTTGTATTTGTATTTATTAATTTTATGTAGCGCTTTACGACAAAATGCTTTACATAAAACAACAAAGAATACATTAGAAGCAATGAAATACAATTCATGAGTCAAATAAACAGAAACAGCATGCCCCGTCTATTCACCACTTCACAAATTCTGTTCTCCAACACTCGCATGGATCGGCGTATGGCTTTCAGGGCCCCCCCGCTCCTGTCCCTCTTTCGAGATACAGCATCTACTTATATAAACTTTAAAGGCTAACCAGATTATGCCTTGATCAGGGATTGATCTTTCATTAGCTTGGAAGTAAGTACGAATATCCTGCTATATTTCGGATCAAAATGCCACGTCCTCGAGGGCAGTGTCTCTAAATTGCCAACGAAGAGGGCCTGAGGGACACTTGGAGACCACAAAGCGGACCAATACCAGTGAATAATCGGACAAAGTCTGGGGGAGTATGGTTGTCTCGGTGACATTCCGAAGTATGGGGGTGGTGGCCATTATATATTCAATCCTGGACGCACTGCCATGTACCCCAGAGAAAAATGTGTATTCTCTGACGTCTGGATGTTTGCTCCGCCACACATCAAGAAGATCGTGGTATTGAGAAAAGGAGGACGATGCATTAACCACTTGTAGAAGAGTCAGTTGTGTTGTTGCAGATCTATCAAGGTCTAGCGTAAGGGAGAGGTTAAAGTAACCTGCCCAAAAGATCTCGTACCCTGACAACTTGTGAATGTGCCTGGCACAGTGGTGGAAGAACTCAGGTGAGTGAGTGTTCGGCAAATAGACATTTATCAGGAGGAGTTTGGTGCCAAGTATCTCTCCCGCAAGTATTGTGAATCGCCCCTCCTCATCTTTGATCTACTCATGTAGTCTATGTCGTAGTGTGCCGTGTATGTAAATGCCTATGCCTCTGGAGTGTGAGGTGTAGGAAGAATCATATCCATGGATGCCCCATCCTGGTAGCCTGGGGAGGGGAGTGCCTCGAGTCAAGTGTGTCTCTTGTAGGCATAATATGTTCGCCCTGTGGTTTCAGCTATAGTTCGCAATTAATTGTGATTTCTTCCGATTGGTGAGCACCCTTACATTCCAGGAGAGAATTGTCAGTGTCGTCCCAGGCCGTCCGCCCATTATCGGGCTAGTCATATCCCTGTTGGGGTTGTGGCAATTATTGTCGTGGAATATGCAGTGTGATCGTGTGTTGTGATATCTGTTGCGGCTGATTGTGTTATACCATTGTGAACTGTGTGAGTCTTCGAGTGTCTTCTTGAACCCTTAATAACTGGAACCATTAAACAAGCTCACCAGTACGGTGGGTTCCCCCCTCCGCAATCCCTCCCACGCCAGAAACAGTAACCTACCGGCTCCCAACTCACCCCTCTTCCCTTAACTAGTCCCATACATCTTCAGAACAAACCACAGTGTCTGCGGGTAGTGGTGCGCTAAGGGCGGCCAAGGTGCTGAGTCTGGCAGCGGCCTTATTGCGTCACCACTGGGCCATGCTCAAGGTGCTCCGTAGCCTTAATTTAACCTTTGATGAAAGAACATAATAGGGGTCACCTTGGTGCTATGGTCGTTCAAGGATGATCCAGAGAGCGACCCGGGTATCCTCCAGGATCAGGTAAGTTTGATGCAAAGCGCTCCGCTGCTTCAGACGAGGTAAAGAAGAAATAGGACCCATTATGCTGTACCCGAAGTTTGGCGGGGAACAGCATCGTGTATCTAATTCCTTTTTTGCGAAGGGTAGTTTTAGCTGTTTGGAACTTTTTTTGCTGGTCCTACACCCCTGGACTGAAATTGGGGAACAACTGAATTGTGGAGGAGCCCAAGCGTAGCTCACCCTTTTCCCTGGCGGTGCAGAGGATAATATCTCGGTCCCTGTAGCTAAAGATTTTGGCTATGATCAGGCGTTCCGGGGTGCCCGGGGGTTTGGGAGGGCCGAGTGGTATGTGATTGCTGGGCCCTCTCAACCATGAACATCGCCGTTAGTGGGGGGTTGCCCAGGACTTCCACCAGCAGTGTTTCTACAAAATTCTCCATATTGTCGATAGCAGTCGACTCTGGTATGCCAAGTATCCAAACATTATCTCGTCTGGATTGTCCTTCCAAATCCTAATTTTCGGCCATCACCTTCTTCACCATATGTTGCATTTCCACCATTTCTCGCTGAAGGGTGGCCACTTTCTCTTCGCCATCCCCTGGCCGCTGTTCAGCTTCAGTCATGCGACCGCATACTTTATTTGTATAGTGGAGAAGTCAACTTTGCATGTTAGAGCATCTATTTTTGCCCCCAGGTTGTCCGTACTGCTCTTTAGGGAGAGTAGCGTTTTGTTCAGGGCGGCCACATCTAGCTGGGACAGAGGTTGGCTTGGGGAGGTTGTTGGAGGCGATCGGGGCTGGTCAGGGCAAACAAACTGATCCTTCCTGGCCTGCCTCTTGGGGTTTACCATAGTAGTGCCGACCACCAGGTGATTCGTCGCAGTGATAGTACGCAGGAAACTGCGCTCAGACTTTCTTAGAATGAGACTGAATCTTGTCCAGTGTGGGGCTGTTTTGGAAAAGCGCAACCAAGGGGATGTAGCAAAAAAACTATGCTCAATCTGTGTCAATCCTGCCAAACAAACATTAAGACATGTTTTAATGGAATGTGAAGGTACATGGATTCAACGACTAAGACTTTTCAGAGACTTTGTATGGAGAGTGGAAGATATAATTTCAGACTTCCTTTGGGACAGAATTACCTCAGGAAGCAATGCAGCTTTGACGTTTGCAGCCATCCAGGTGATAACAGAAAGTGGATTGATTATCTAACATGATAAAGTAAAGGACAAATGTACTCAAAACATAGATTCAACAAAAAAAAACAGAAAAATGACAGGGCTGGTGGAAAATTATGACATGTAATGTAACTTTTATGTGCTTTTGTTTTTTACTAAATATTTTGTATCATCTTTGTAAAGGCTTAAAGCAAAACAAATAAAAAAAAAAAGATAGTACTTTTTGGGTCCTGAGGAGGATCGGGGCAGCCGCTGCAGAGGGAGGGAGTGCTGTGTGTTATGGTGTATGCAGAGTCCTGAGGGGTTCCACGCTAATCCGTGCCGGAGGACTGATGGTCACAGGAGACTATATGGATGTCATCAGCTTTTCAATGTCCGAGTTGTGAGCTTTGAAGGGGCCTGGCTCTAGTCGCAGGCTTGCTGATTACTGGTCGGTATCTGCCAGGAATAGTGGGGTTATTGTCTTATCAATGGGGTTCAGGAAGATCTGGTGCAGAATGTGTCAAGCTATGAACCATGTAACTGCTGCTGCGCTATTCTCCTCCACAGCTGTTGCAAGATGTTGCTTGTTAGTATGCTCAGGGAGAGCAGTGCCCGCCAGCTAAACTTTCGGCAGACAATGTCTGGCTGGGATGTTGCAGTTCAGTCTAGTTGCTGTTAGTGTACGCGGCCCCCTAATGGGGTTCAGCCCTGAAGCAGCATGGGGAGACCCAAAAGGTGGCCCAAAGTGGTCCGACCCACCAGTGACAATCACCTCTAAACTCTCCAGTTTATCATGGAGATTATCTGAAATGAAATGTTCTTGAAGGTGGAATATCTCCCCTAATGTGGCCATTAATGAGACTGATGTTTCTCCTCTTTAGTTCCTCCCTCCAAAGAAGACCTCTTTGTATACTAGGTGTCACATTCTTGGGCAGGTCTTTTATCAGCTCCAAATCCTTATTAAAACAGTCGATGTTCAGGTATCCACAGACTATAACATCGAGATTATTCCAAGTGGCCCTGGCTTCATCGATCTGGTTCATGAGAGAAACAGGGGCGTTTTTTGAGGGGGCGCTGTTGCGCGGCTAATCAAGATGGTCGTTGCCTGAGAGGCTCCGACCAAGGCAACGATATCCTGACAAAAAATCCTCCTCTATACAGACCCGCTCACCCTCTGGAGATCGCCAGCTTTATTCTGAAACTCTGGGGCACCCTCTGAACTAAAAAGTTCCCCTGAAATGTGGTCGTGAGGAGCGGGGTGAAACGCTGTTCAGCCGCGGCCTCTGCGCAATTACCAGCACCGAGACTAGGGCAGGGGCATGTAAAGACCAGAGGGGGGTGTCTGTACGCCTGCTCGCTATATGGCAGAGGAGAGGCACAGAGGACCCCAGCCAAGATTCTCTATAAGGTAGCGCTGGTCGAGCAATCAAGGCCTAGCTTCTCAGGAGGTGATGCAGGCTAATTCATAAGTACAGTGTAGTCCCCAAGCACCACAACGGAATGTGCGCACACTGTATTAAAATTAAACACAGTCTTACAATATCACGATAACTCACTTTGTACTTGGTTATCTATAATGGCAAATCTATACAGTTCTACGTGGTACCACAATTACTATACAATCTCTTTAAAGTGCATCAAGTGTACGGTTAAATGTCACACAAATCAGTTTGTAAAGGAAACCAACAATAGATATAAGAGGAAAGCAGTTGGTTAGAACAATTGGCAAAATACTGGCCTCTACCAATAGACAGCTCTGTGTGGAGATCCGCCCCACCTGGGCAACCTGTAGAATAAAGATATTTCACAAGCCCAGTCCATATATTGTTCACAGGAGTCTTTCCATTAGTTCAGCAACCCCAAAGTACCTGGCGTTATAGCGTTCCTCGCCGGGGAATCGACGGCCCTTCTTGAGTGCCCTCCCTTTAAGGCAGGAGTCATGGGTCGTCGAACGTCCAGCAAAGAACAGAGTGCACTACGGCGGTAAAGTGGCAGCTTCTTTCTTAGCGGTGCTCCTTGACAGGGAAGCGTAAACGTCCTGCAAGGAAGAGGCGTGCGGCCAACTTGAGGTCGATAGTTCTGGACCGCAAAGAGTTTAAAGAACTGTGGCCCAGCGAGAGCGTTGAGTCGTCAGCGTTTCTGTGGTCTTTGGGTGGCGGGAAACCTGCTGGCGGATGCTCCTCGGCGCGACAATGCCATGGCCTTCTCCGGCGGGATAAGTCGGGCGGCGGTGCGGTAGAGCGCGTCCTTGAATCGAAGGTTCTTAGGTAACAGGAGCATGGAGGCTCCGGTCGGCGACGGCGGTCATCAACGGTGGCAGACAAAAGTCCGGGCGCTTCTCTTTGGGATTCTGCGGCAGTCCCCATCTCCGGTCAGCAGCCTTTCGTAGGTCTGTCTACCAGGGAGTTTTGGCAAAGAGCAGCTGGTGCACAATGGTCCATCGTAGCTCGGAAAGAGGGCGCCTTACCAGGTCCTCTCTGAGTCAGTCCTTGGAGACACAGCAGCTCTCAGATTGATGACGGAGAGCCACAGCAATTCTTCTTTTCCAGCAGGGCTTCAAGGTCAAACTTCAGTTTCACTCCAGTTACTCTTCGTAGTTTGGACTTCAGCATCTGAACACGATTCCTAGCAGTGAGAGGTCCCCAGATATACTGTTGATCTCCCATTCATTCTGCTGGGTCACACTCAGGCATCCAATCACTTAGAAGGGCATTCAACAGTCAGTCAGCCAATCAGGCAAATGGTGCATTCAGGCCATTCTTCTCCATCCAGACACTCACAACACAGAATGTGGATTCGGACAAGTACCATGCCATTCAACACTACACACTGCATTCATACCAGTTTCGGGCAGGACTTTCTCAGTCATTGTGTCAAACACCAGATACCAGACATCCGCAACAAGAAGTGTAGATTCGTCACACACTCCATTCACCCAGGTCCCACCCACAGGTGTACCCACAACATACAGTCGTTGGGAAGGCTCCAGCCAGTCTGGTCGGCACTTCCCCCACACTACCATATATGGAACTTCCACCAAACAGCCAGTCAGGGGGAAGGGACAGAGTCAGAGCTTCCCGGGACTTCAGGAAGATCAAGGTAACAGGCGAAGGAAGGCAATAGGCCACGGGGGCCATCTTGTCTGCATCAGGAATTTACTGATTCCAATGACAGGGCCTGGGCATCCCAAAATGGAGGACGCTCAGGGCACCAGTCAATTCAGCACGGAGCTGCCACCAGCCCGTATACTGCTCTGTGGGTCAACCACATGTGCCCAAAAACATACACTAGAGGTACAGGGTTGTACCCCCACCCATGGGTGCCATAAGGGTATCTGATGGATATGTACACCAAACCAAAAGAGAGAGCTGCACCGCCAGGAGTCCCACATGAACTCCTGCTCGGAAAACACGACAGAACACATGATAAAAAGCAGTAAAGGACAAGGATATGGAGGCTCTGTCCCTCCGATGCATTTCCAGCATCACAGGGCGGCCTTCCTAAACCCGGCAACAATCTACGCATTGCCGCCTCCTCTCTCTCAGCAAGCTACAGCTGCATTCGCTGAAGCCACCCCCTCTGCCAGCGAGGTGGGCGACCAAGCGTTTTTCTGGGTCCATGCCCTGACCCACCATAACCATTCAGGGGGTTGGGACCCGGCCCGGTTGGTTCAAGGACTGTGCGGAGCCCCCGGATTCCGGTTCTGTGCGGGAGCAACTGCCGCTGTGAATGCCGGCCTCACCACATGCTGGCCTGAGTCACCCCATGGGAGGCCCCCCAGCCCACAGATCCTAATGACCTGGACGGCCCAGGCACTCTATCGTCGGAGATTCAGCCCGGGCTTCTACGGAACACGGCCTGACCCTGGGCATCGGCGAGGAGCGGAGCCATCACACTGAGTGCCCGTGAACACCGCTCCCGCAACTGGCCGCAAATGGAGGCGACCCTGAATCACCTCGGCTACTCGGGGCACAACTTGTTACCCGCCTCGCTCTCTGCCCCAGAGGGGGGCGGACTCGACCACTCCCTCGGCTGTCGGTTCTCCTGCGCTCCCTGCCTGCAATGAGACTGCCGTGGCCCAGGAGCTTGTGAGGGGGCTAACATTTTCCAGGCCCCTTGACCCCTTGGTCGGCCCTGTGAACTGCACCAACAGGGGCGCCTTGCTGCAGGGACCCGCTCCTGCCCAGCACCTGAGGCTGCCTGATCCCATTTGGACCCTGCCGCCGCACATTGTGTCTGCTACACGACATCGGAGGACGGGCCTGACCAGGCACCACAACACTGATAAGGTAGGGTGAATTGAGGAGACCCTGTATTCAGCCCCGCTTGATGCAAACTAGTCCTTGCCTCTGCACCCAGGCCTTGAAGACCCCAAAAACTATATCCTCTCCCTACTCAGGCCGCTATTCGGTCCCTCCACACCAACGTACTATTATACCCACATTGTATTGTCATATAGGGTGAGCCCATGTCTCTCAGACAGTCACGTGCGCAGTGCACCAGGACTTAAGCAGCATTACACTCGCTGACAGCAACAGCCTTGACGGGTGTATCTGCGGGAGAGCATGACGCGTTGTGGGAAGCCCCCTGCTGCTTGGTGACCAGCAACTACAACTACCTGCTCCATACTCAAGGCACGTTGTGGAAAGCTGCCCTGGGCACGGCTGGGGGGGGCGGTCCCCGCACCGTCTCGCGTGCCCGACCACCTACTCATTGCAGGAAGGACACTGCACCCAGGATATATCGCCCTTAAGATCGCACTGGGCCCAACCCCTTCTGAAACTCGAACAACTGCCCTGGACCCCACAGGTGTCCCCCGCTGATCCCTCCACAGCCGGGGCACTAGGATTGGCCTGCTTAACACGGCCCACGCCAGGTAATCCAGGCAACAGTGACCTTGTGGAACTGCAACTCTTCAGACAGGCCCAGACCCCCTTGCCACCTAAGGTACCGCCCGGCAACCTTATCCAAGCAAACAATACAGCTGAGTGTGGCAACGCCGCAAGACTTGTTAGCACTGGCCTCTCAGTGGTTCATTTACTACCCGCCTACTATAAAACCTCCGGGCCGACCACCGGGACGAGTGTTCCTGTCCCCCCGGACTCAATAACCATCAGCACTGGGCAGCAACGGGGGAAGAGA
This sequence comes from Ambystoma mexicanum, assembly GCF_040938575.1. Taxonomy (NCBI): domain Eukaryota; kingdom Metazoa; phylum Chordata; class Amphibia; order Caudata; family Ambystomatidae; genus Ambystoma; species Ambystoma mexicanum. The sequence continues at coordinate 476,026,889 of NC_090941.1, read as the reverse complement.
GTGGCACTACAATAAAAATTCGACCCTTTTGTTTTCGGTCCTATTGCGTCGACCCTATTGCATTCGATCATTTGTAGTCGAAACTTTAACCGGACACCGAAGCCAAGTCATTGGCTAGTTTGTTTACTGTTAATGGTTACTTGGGCAATAGGTTCTCGATGACTCATGCAACTCGCAAAGGCCAATACACATAAACACAACGAAATTCACAATTTATGCTCACACTGTCCAGATCACGTTTTTCACCACTAAGACTCTACGAGTGCTATGGCTACGCACACAGTAGGAGGGAAGAAAGGGATGGCGATGTCGATACTGTCAGGGAATATAAGGGGGTTCACTAATCCAAAGAAAACACAACTGATTGCAAACTACGGCAGAAACCACGGGATTAACGTATTATGCCTACAAGAGACGCACCTTGCCAAAGGGGCCCCCTCCCTAGACTGGCAGGATGGGACATCCACAGGTACAAATCATCCTATACATCACATTACAAAGGTGTAGCAACCTACATCCACGAAACCTTACAATACAGGTTGCACGAGCAGATTAGAGATTAGGGTAGGTACATAATACTTGCTGGGGAACTACCTGGCACTAAACTACTACTCATAAACATATACGCACCCAGCACATCCTCCCCGGAGTTCTTTCACCAATGCGCTAAACACATACACAAGTTCCCCGGCTACAGGATTATATGGGTCAGTGATTTTAACTGGCTCTTACACTAGAATTGGATAGATCAACAACTTGCCAAACAACCCTCCCAATGGCAGTTAAGGTATGGTCCACCATTTCCCTGTACCACGACCTACACGACGACTGGCGCTCCCAGCACCCCGATGCTAGGGAGTACACGTTCATTTCGGCAGTGCACGGTAGTTTGTCTAGGATCGACTACATAATGGTCACCCCCGCCCCCTGTTCTCTGGAAAACAACATAGGCATCTATCCTCCCACAGACTCTATCCGACCACTCACCTGTTCTGGTTCGCATTGCAGCCCTTACAAGCCCTCCAAATCTCCTTTGGTGGAGATTTAGAGCCTCTGCCCTAGAAGACGTGGCATTTTCGGTCCGAGATAGGACAGGATATACAGACTTTTTTCCAGGCCAATGTAGAGCTGGTTCCTGATCAAGGTACAATATGGGAAGCATTTAAGGTTTACCTAAGGGGGTGTTGTATTTCCAAAGAGGGCAGGTACTTAAAGCCCTCCAAAGGTCCATGCAGGTATTGGAAGATATGATCAGGGAGGGGGAGAGCAAACAGGGCAACGCAGACACCCCCTGAGCTCCGCCGCGAGCTGCAGACCCACAGGGAAGAACTCCTACAATTAGCCATCAGTGAGGAGAGATACGTAGGGGACCCAATCCTTGCGACAAGATACAGGGAGGGGGACCGTCCGAGTAAAAGTCTGGCGTGGGCTATTAGGAAGGAACAGCGATCCACCAGCTTAGCCGAGGTTGAAAGCCTCGACAGGAACCCTGTCAAAGATCTGCAAGGGATCAATAATGAATTTCGGGAATACTACAATCAGCTAGTCACATCACGTCCTAAGCCTGGACATGATGAGCTGACAGTACCTAGACGAAGTGGCATTGGGTTGGCTAGACAAAGATCAACCCAGCTCCCTTAATGACCCTAATGCTGAAGAGGAAATCCGCAAGGCTATGAAATCACTCCCTAGTGGAAAGGCTCCCGGGCCGGATGGGATAACAGCTGAACTTTACAAAGCATATGAAGATCTGGTACTACCCCACCTTCTGGGTATTTATGAAAGCGCATTCTCCAGCGGTTCCCTTCCGGAATCCACTAAATCAGCCTTGAGACTGTGCTCCTAAAGCCCGGGAAAAACCCCAACAATTATCATCATACCGCCCATTATCGCTTATCAACACCAATAATAAAGTTCTAGCTAAAATACTCACTGATCGCATTCTCCCATACATGCCAGCGCTGGTCCTTCTGGACCAAGCTGGATTTATTCCGGGCCGCTCTACCCAGCATAACCTACGGCGCCTGTTCATCCTTAAGCACAATGCAAACCCAGAGGTACCAATGGCGATAGCGGATCTTCACTCTGAAAAGGCCTTTGACTCTGTCAAATGGCCTTTCCTCTTCGAGGTGCTCCGGCGATCTGGGTTTGGGTTAACATATATTCGGTGGGTCAAAATATTATACACGGCCCCCAGAGCAGCAATAAACACAACCAGTAAGATCTCTGAGCACATCAACGCCACGCGCGGCACGCGTCGGGGCTGCCCTTTCTCCCCAGTACTATTTGCCCTCGCTATGGAGCCCTTAGCATGCCACATTCGGGAACTGCGCGCACACAGAGGGATTTTCGCCTACACACACACACACCTCGCTGTTGTGTTCCTATTCGCGGACGATATCCTTCTATATGTTAAGCACCCTCTGCAGGACCTGACCCCATTAACACAGGAAGTGGTTAGGTTTGGAGAGCTGTCAGGGCTCAGAATTAATTGGAACAAGTCAGAGGTCCTTCCCTTGACCCCTACCGTACAGCAAACAGACGTGGGGCACGGTTTTCGCTGGTGTCCCCAAAGGATACGCTACTTAGGAATCACGGTCTCCACTGCACCAGAGGACCTATACCGGGACAACTACATAAAAACTCTGGAGGCCCTAGAGCAGAACATAGAAGCGGGGATACTACTCCCCATATCCCAAGCAGCCCGCATAGCACTGGTGAAGATGGTAATTCTTCCGAAACTCCTATTTATCTTCAATAATGTACCTTTATGGCCCCCTGCGCGCTATTGGTCCGTTGTTAGGAGACTGATGACAAGACTGGTCTGGGCTGGGAAACAACTTAGCATAGCCTACGAAACCCTTGCACGCCGATATGAACAAGGCGGCCTGGAATACCTGGATATGTATTTATATTACTTGGCAGCCCAGGCACAATACATTGCCGGATGGAATCCTCCTAGCCCAGATTCACCTCACTCCCAATTAGGAATGGCAATCACCGCTCCAGACGCAATGATGGGCATGTTATGGGTCAACAGGGAAACCGTTCCGAAAGGGGAGGTCCCACCTGTAAAGCCTGGGATAGGATATGTCATCTGCTCGAGACCACTCCCTACTACCTACCAGGACTACCAATTTACAATATAGTAGGGATTCCACTCACACACGAAAGATCCTTTAGAGTACACTTCTAAACACTAGGTGTGTGGTCCCTTGGTGACATTGTACATAATGACCAATTTGTACTCAGGGAGGAGCTAAGGGCAAGGGGAGAACATAACGCTGTGACTCTGCTTCACTACTACAGACTAAGGGGTATACTCAAGAACAAATGGCCCGACTTCCCTCTAGCCCCCTCCCCACACCCAGCCCAGTGCTACATTACACAACCCCTGCCCTCTAGGGAACTAGTATCTACTATTTATAAATTAATCAGAAGTGGGAAAAGTGTGAAGAATCAAAGGTATAAAAACACATGGGAGACAGCTCTCGGGGAGCCACTGAGCGAGGACCAATGAAGTCTATCTACATGCAAACCTGTTATATATCTCTAAACTGCTGACACCGGCTAATTCAGTACAAATGTATCCACCAGGTTTACTACTCCCTCATCACCCTGAGCAGGTTCTTCCCCGAGAGATCTTCTGACTGTAAAAGATGCAGCGCACAATCTGCATACTTCTTTCACATTGCTTGGTGCTGCCCACGCATCAGATCGTTCTGGACAAGCATAGAAGGAGCAATGTCCGATATGACACCATCACTGAGGGAATACTCTCTGAAACTTTGGCTACTAGCCCTGATTGAAGGAGGTACCCACACTGAAAAACTCTTAGGCATGGCCTCAGCGATGCTAGGTACCTAGTGGCTAGAGTGTGGGGGAAATCCAACGCCCCCACATTCCTGAAGTGGGTGGAAGGCATGAACTTATCTGAACAGAGGGAAACAAGGTACGCCTCCACACTCCCTGCCTCCAGCCGCCCTTTTGACTACTGGCCCCGCTTCAGACAATGAAGAGAATAAAAGTTCCCAAGCCGGGAACTTACGTCCCCTGCACACTATCTAATAACTGGAATACCAGACCAACAATTAGATTTATCTAACAAGTAATGTTTCTTAATAAATTCAAGAAGATCTGTAAATGGTAATACATAGAAAAAGGTAATTTGTTCAAAAAAATGACTTTGAATCAGATAAGGTTACAAGAACCATTCTTCATTGTTTATTCTTGATGTTGAAGCTGTGGAAGGCCCAACGCGTTTCGAGTGCTACAACACTCTTCATCGGGGCAATAACAAAGGTATCTAGGAAAAAATATATATAATATGTACATTAGGAATCTATTTACACCAACAACGTTTGTTCAACAACATTTCTAAATAACTCATTTTAGATCAGGATATGTATCACAATAACCCATGACATACAAGGATTACATATGTGGCAGAACGTTTGACATTTTAAATGTACAGAGTATACACTAACCCACAAGAGGACAACCTGTCCCTCATTAATATGTATAGAAACTGATGGTAAATTCACTAGGTTAATAGTATCTTCTCTGCTGTGATCGAATGAGGAAATATATAGAAAAAATATATAGAATAACTACTGATAGTGAATTCACTGAAGTTCTAATATGACAAGGTAAGAAACTGTGCAACTATTTAAAGAGTCTAACCTTGTGTGTTTTTATGAAGGAGGTTCTTCAAGAGAACAAAGGTGGTCTGGGACGGGAATCCCAGGCCTTCATCTAAACAAGACAGCGGGTCTTTGATGGTAAGTCCTTATCTGTAGAAATAGAATAGACATCAAAGACGTCTATTTAGACCGTTGTAAGTGACATAGTGAGGATAGAATAAGTTAAGACAGTAATGATTCACTTACAGCGGTATCGCGGTTGACCAGTATCAAGGTAGCTGAGGGGAAGTGGTAGTCAAAAACCGCAAGTGGTCTGGAGGTTACTCAGGACTGGAGCGCTGAGAAAAAGTGGACTGAAAAACGAAGGTAGAGTCTCAGTAATGGACAGAGGAAGTGAACAGGGTGTTCGAAAGCTTTGCTCTGAAAAAGAATCCTGGGTCGAGCCAGTATAGGAAGACTAACATTCTTACCTAGTGTATGTCAGTGTGGCACACATGGAGACCAGCTGCCGAAGGGTTGCTCGACTCCATGTTGAGTGCCGCCACTGTTTATAAAGTAATTAGTAGTGTGACGTAATCACGCGCTTGCGTGTGGTACGTCATACTGTACGCTGAGCTCCAGGCTCAGATGGATGAAAATTAGACAAGATGGAATCTAATTAGCCTCCTATGGGAAGATGCTCAACAGGGGCAGGTAGGGCTATAAGAACTTAATCAGTCGAGTGAAAAAAGAAGAACGGACCGCGGCGTGTTTACAATGTGACGTCATCACGCAAGCGCGTGCATGACGCCACATGTAAACAAACCTAGTGTCGGGGTGAAGGAAATATAACAATACGACCTCTAGGGGAATGGCAATGTCCAATATGTGCATGACCCTTGATGGTTGGAACTAATATCATTCATGTGAAGGTAAGAGCTCATGATGACTAAGCTTAAAATCATGTGGAACAACGTCCACGCATTTAAAGTGTCATGAATAGTGTAGAACTAGAAAAGTGAGATGTTCTAGGCACGACCTGGAGGCTGAAGGACCATAGGAGGGCCAAGGAGCTTACTATGGCCATTACGAATGCCTGACTAGAAACAATTGATGGATGTTGATTATACATCGACCTATGTATACTATAGGGGTCAGAAGACAAAATAAAATGGCGGACTGTGATTTTTTCTGATTATAGTCCTGCATGTGAGATCTGAGTTTTAGGGTCCAAAGTGGTTGAAGACCTTATCAATAGTTGTAGTAGTAAACATAGTTGATATTAATAGTTAGGTACATTCTTGTTATGCAACCAACCAATGCCATTCTGCCCACACGTCTGGTTCACAGTCTAGTGAAGGGAGTATCAATTGTACAGGTTGTACATTTCCGAGATAGAGTCAACGGAATGACTGGATATGTATAAACTTTGAAAACATTTTTACATTTCTATCCAACTGTCCAAGTTAAATGGTTCACAGTCTTATAATGTGGTTATGATAATTCTGACCAACAATCCTATCAAATGTTTTTAAAGAGACATTGATGAAGATGAACGGAAAGAGAAAATTTAACGTAGGTATTCTTTAAATGAATGGACCTAAATAGTAGTCTTCATTTAGACCGAGTGGGGTCATTGCATCTAGTCTATGAATCCAGTACAATTCTTTTTGTGCCAAAAGTTTGGGTAGGTCACCTCCTCGTTGGATGGGGTGTAATACTTCCAGTATTGCAAATCTCATTTGCGAGATGTTATGCTTATTGTCTCTAAAGTGGCGGAATACAGGTGACTTCACATTTTTTGTTCGAATCTGGGACTTATGTTCAGTCCATCTTTCTTTGGCTTTTCTACTGGTTTTCCCCACATAATATTTCCCACAAGGGCATCTAATGGTGTAGATGAAATTTTTGGAGTCACAGGTTGCAAAGTTTTTTAGGAAAATCTTTATACCATTGTTCGGATGTCTGATGTGATTGCCTTTGATGATGTTCGAGCAGTGCTGACAATTTAGGCACGGAAAAGTGCCATTACTTGACTTCGTCAATGTCCTTTGAGTGGATATTTTAGGTCTTTCAGCTTTGATTAGCATGTCTCTGAAATTCCGTCCTCTTTTGTATGCTAACATTGGGGGGGCTGGAAAGAGACGGTTGAGATTAGGATCCGATTTTATAAGATCCCAGTTCTTAGTGATAATTTTTTTGACTTGAAAGCTCTGGGCAGAGTATTTCAGTGTGTAGATGAGGTTTGACTGAGTTTGTTTCGGTTGTTTGTTAAGTAATAAGTCACGGGGGTGTGCTTCTGTCCTGGAAATAGCTTGAGCCACTACTTCTTCCGGGAATCCTCTTTCTAGAAATCTTGATCGTATAGTATCAAATTCTGTCTGAAGTTTATATATATTGGAGGTTATCCGTTTAGCCCGTAGTAGTTGGCTATACGGTAGGTTTTCTTTTAAATGTCTCAGGTGGAAACTGTTGAAATGGAGGGAGCTGTTAACATCAGTTGGTTTTCTGTACATTACTGTTGTTAATTCCATGTTTTTCCATTCTACTGTTACATCCAGAAAGTTCACCTGTGGTGTGCCGATTTACATAGTAAATTTGATTCGTGGGTTGCATTGGTTTATATAATGCCAAAAATCTTGATGTGTGCCGTTCCAAATGCCAAATACATCGTCAATATATCTTAGCCAGCAGTGTATTCTGTGTTTCCAATGTGGGTGATCCAAGACATAGGTTTTCTCAAAGTAGAACATAAAGATGTTTGCGTAGGACGGAGCCACAGCCGAACCCATAGAGGTACCCGAGATCTGTAAATAGTACTTATCATTAAATCTGAAGTAATTGTTGTAGAGTATCAGGTTGATAAGTTCAATAGCAAAGGTTTTTTGAATCTGAATTTCATCATGTTGTAAAAGAAACCATTCTAGGGCAGCTATACCTTCATCGTGGGGAATTGAAGTGTATAGACTTGTGACGTCCATAGAGAATATTAGAGGATCCGGAAAGCTGATCTGTAAGTTATTGATTCTCTGGAGAAAATGTGTGGTATCTTTTAGATATGTCGGTATTTTCTGTACCAGAGGTTGCAGCGCTGTATCAAGGTAGACCGCCAGGGGTTGAAATATACTGTCAGTACCAGCGACAATTGGTCTAAAGGGCGGGTCTTTGGGATCTTTATGAATTTTAGGTAACCCATAGAAAACTGGGATGATTGGGTTAGTTTTAATTAAAAATTCTTCCGTTTTGTCTGAAATCCAATCCATCGTACTAGCCTTTTCAATTGTCTGTTTGATGATGGTGCTGATGTCATTTGTAGGGTCGTTATCTAACAATAAGTAAGTCTGTCTATCGTCCAGTAGTTTAAGACAACCCGTATTGTATAGATTTGTATCCATGAGTACAAGGGCTCCCCCTTTGTCGGCTTATTTAATTGTGATAGAAGTGTCGTCGGCAAGCTCTTTAATCAGTTTGAGTTGATGACGCCGAATATTCTGTTGAGTAGAGGTCTCATATTTGATTTTTCTCAGATCACAAGTGGTTTTGGTTTTGAAGAGATTAAGGAGTGGATTATTAATTTGCGGATGGAAATTACTCTGGTTCTTCATCTCTAGAAAATCATGTTTTTTGGCTGGGGTTATTTCTCCCAGATTATCAAAAAAGACTTTTAGTTCCATTCTGCGTATCAACTTAAAAAGGTTAACTTCTTCTTCAAACAGGTTAGTTGAGTTCGTGGGGATAAATGATATCCCAAGACTAAGCGTATCAGTCTGGGTTTTAGATAGCTGTCTAGAAGAGATATTAATGATCAGGGGTGAGTCTATTTGTTTTTTTGGCGTGGTTTTCTTTTGCCCTCTTCTGGTCGGGCGTCTCCTAAAAAAGGCTGCGCCGGGATTGTTGGAATGGATGCATCTATTATCTTTGGGATTGGAATAGTACTGCCCGTCACTATGAGGGTGTTGGTTGGAGTTGCTGTACTTGTACTGGGTTGTTCTTCTTGTTCCCCACTTGTAATGTCACTGCTGTCAGTATTATTGTCAGGAGATGGGTTCTTAGGAACTCCAGATGGACCAGGTCTTGGTTTGTGGTTACTATAGTATTCTTGCCAAGTATATACTATTTCTCTGGCATAGTCTAATGTGTCTCGCCGGAATTTCCGAATCTTTCGTTGCTCAATGTCCCGTTTATAGCTATCGAGCTTATTATTGGTGTCTTCCAAGATTGTTTGAAGTTCAGATGCAGTTTTGAGTTTCAAGAGTTGCGTAGAGACTTCTTCAATCTCTTGGTTGATGATATGGAGTGATTTTGCGAGTTCCTCTATGGTAAGTAATATCAGATCAAGGGAACATTTGTTTAGGATGTGCTCCCAACGTTTTACAAACTCCTTGTTGTCCTTGCAAAGTGTCGGACGAAGGTATACTCTAAGTCCTCTCGGGATTCTCTTGGCCTTATAGTACTGCGTTAAAGTAGTAGCATGAAGTTTCTGTGAGATCTCTCTCCTAATGAGTCGCTCAAGTCGTTGGATAAGTATTTCTGGATTTTCTCTATTAATTGCCTCAGTACTAGTATCTCTAATTAGGCCTAAGATCCTAACGGCTTCTTCATCTAAAAACGCTAAGGTAGTTGCTGCTTTCAGACAATACCAGGCAGATATTGCCCTGGCAACACTGGCCCCTACATCTACCCCAGAGCATGGATAGGAGTGGTCAGATTGGTGCCACTCGACAAACTCGGCGGTGAACCGTAATGAACTTTACAATGCCCTGTTATGTGATATTGGCAATTCAAACGATTAATGCATATGCTTGGCTGTAACATTGCGAGTCTGAAGGGAGGGTGGGATGGGAGGGTAATTGGGGAACAGTTGTGTATCTGGTAAATTAAAAATTAATTATGAAAGTAAAAATAAAAAAAGATACAGTGAAGTTGTTTGCATTAGTTGATGCGGGATTCCAGTAAGATTACAAATCAAGAGGTTCCATCCTCTAGGGTCATTACAACTTTTATACTTTAAGGTTATAAACTGGGACAATGGTGTCAAATTTACCATAGAAACCACAATGAGGCCGCTGGTTCTCTTGATTGCAGTTAACAGCCCAGCAGTTGGACAACCTGAGGCTCCTTTCTGTACTGGATTAATGTGTATTTGAATCCCTTCAGTATCAGGGCCTCCCTAAGCCACGTTTCATGCAAGCAGATAACATCATAACTGTCAAAGCTCAGATTGAGCTTACCGAAAAGATGCACAAAGCCCCTGGTGTTTCAGCAGCCAAATACCGTTCCTTTACAGTCCTTATCCTCCAAATTATTTAAACATTACGAACTTGAGGCTAGAGCACTAGGAAGCCAACTCCAGTCTTCATCTTCTTGTTTGTTAGATCCTTTCACCTGTGGGGTTAGCTGTTCCCTGTTTCCACCTTCATTCTCTATCACAATGTGAAAAGTAGTTGGTTTGTTTGGCCCCAAGTTACCTGCATAATTGGTATTGGGCGAAGCTATTTCTATCCTGTTTCTGTTCCTGTTTTTCTCTTGTCATAGTTGCTTGTTGTTTTCAGGCTTATGGGTATTTGGTGTTAACATATCTTCTACCGGTAGTTCCATCAACGAGAAACCCATTGGGAGTAATAAGACGCTTTACCTCTCTTGGCGAGAAGTACATCTCGACCCTATCGTGCCATTGCTCATTTGGAAACTCGATCAAGTGGAAATCCTTAGAACGAACTGCCCTTAATGGTGGAATCCAGTGGATGAGTTGCATAACATTTGCTCGGTTCAAGATAAGTTTATTGTAGAACCCTTTCCAATGACATTCTGAATGTTTCAGCAAGTCCTTTTATTTTCAGAGTCTTTGTCATTCTAAGCGGCTGTATATTCTTCATTGATGCTAGTATAGGAAATCCGCCCTCTATGTTTCGTGGCCCAGTTAAATCATTCCTGTGTTGCTCTAGTATCTTAAATTTGACCCTTGAGTTGGCACATCTTTCCTCACACTTTTTTATCAGGATAAAAATCTCTTTTAATTGACTTTTGGTGGACCCTCATCTTGCCACACTTTTGCTGTTCCGACCTTCCTAAACAAAAGGGATTATTTTCAACAATGGTTTCATCAACGTGTTCGTCCTCAGAACTGGAAGCCTCTTCGTCTTCATCCGAGGCCTCCCCCATCTTTGTCTGAGAGGCTATCTGGATCCTGAAGTCCCTGACCCTCTCGATTGCGCTTCATATTCCTCGGTTCCAAAGACAACATATCGGTGTCATCGGTGTAAGTGGAGAGGTTTATTAATTCCTCCATGTTCTCGACTTCCTGTTCTATTTCTCTACTTCGTTCGGATATTGCCGGGTTCTCGATCAATAGACCTTGGATATTGTTTTTCTCAACTGTAGATCTTCCATTAGGTACTCTTGTGGCCCATTTAAAAACCACTGCATTTGCTGGTAAAACTAAGTTTTGCAGTATAGTAGTTTTCTTGTTAATCGGGGGCAAAGCCCCGATTTCCTTTAGGACTGCCTGCACTGATTTAGGTCTTGTATAGTACTGTGTTTTGGTTTTTGGTTCAGTTTTGCCATCACCTTCCTCTTTAAAGCCTCTCTCTTGGTTTGGGGAGAACCGTTTTGTTCCTTCATAGAGGTTGCCTCCCCCCCTTCTCATAGCTTAGAAAATATCTCATATTTCTTTTGAGGATTAGACTGGATGGGCCCTACAGATGCTAGGAGGGATTCTTTTCCATGTTTTTCCACTGAGGGAGATTTATTACCCTTTTGCTCCACAATCTTATCCAAGCCTTGAGATTCTAGGCAGCTGTCTTTAGCAATACCGTTCTCCACTATTTCCAGGCCAGCTGATCCACTTTGACTTACCTCCTTAAGATTGTCGCCTCTAGAGGTGTCCATCTTTAATGTAAGGATACAGTCCTCTACTTCAAGAGAGGCTGCTGTTTCTGTTAAGGAAGTAACTGGCGGTGCTTTTTCGATAATTATCGGGTCTAATATGCTCCACAGGATCTTAGTAATTTGTTCTGTGTTCTTGTCTAAATTGCCTTGTAGCGCTGCAATTAACCCCTCTACGAACAGTATCTTTGTATGTAGCATAGCTATTACAGTAGTCTGATCTTTAAGTTGGTCATTTTGATTTTCAATTAATTTCATAAGGGGCCATAGTGATGGCAAAGGCCGTAATCATCCCTGCGTCAATTGTCGATTTATGGGCAGTCTGGTCTTCCACCTCAGTGGCTGCCAAATACATCAACAAATCCTCATCCGACAAGCATTGTTCCATGGATTTATTTGCGTCCTCAATCACAGAGTGTAGTCTAGGGTACTTATTGCGGTTCTGTGTCCAAATCGAATCTGTACCCTTATTTGTCTCTGCATCTTTGTGTATAGGCGGTGTATCCTGCAGATGGCTTTTTCTCTGTGCGTATATATCCGATGCCCATAACTGTAATTCTGTGAAGGTGGCACAGAATGGCTGCCACAAGGGGATTTCATCCTCCACTGTTTCCACCACGTCTCCCCTATCAAGGGTCACGGAGGTCTGCATATTCGGCAGCCTAGCTTGGGTTGTTATTAAGCCACCCCCTCCTTTGCAGGGATGTCTCCATCAATGCCAACTAAGCTATGGCTCTGGATCACCTGAGTGTGCCACAAGGCATTGTTTACACTTGGGGCTTGCGCCTCTATACACTACTTTGGGTGACGTTAGTCCCCACTGTGCCAACAGTGGCTTCCAAGCTAACATTCTTTCTGGTATAGAAGAAGCACTGCATTCGGGTAATCCCCCTCGACTTCCATAAAGCCGTCGCTTTTTTTGCAGGAGGTTATTTGTGGAATGGTAAAGTTTCCATTGCACTCTTAAATGTAGATTGTTGGACAATAATGAAACCTCAAAATGTTCCTCCACAGTTTAATGAAATAACAGTGTTTGATTAGCAGATCACCCTTTTTGAGATTGAATTACCTGCATAATTGTATTATTTCATTCAAAAATATATCAAAAAACCTAGGGCTTTTACAACCTTTACCAGGTGGCAGTTCCTCGCAATACCGCAATGGGCAAATGGAATTACTTCTTCCAAGCAATCCTAAACAGAATTATAATTTGGTCCTGCCGATTAAAAAAACACAATCATGAAGAGGAAATCCACAATGCTATCTACATGATCTCAAAGCTGCTTTTAGTGCAAGATCGTTTTCTGGCATTCTTCTTCATATATAGGCCTTGTATGAAGCACCAGGGTGAAATTGTCGCTCTGTATGCAAGTGCCTGAGGAGTCATTCCATTTGGCCAATGGTTACTTAACAGAGACCGGAAAGCCCCTGCAACTGCCACATTCTAGTCTGCTGTACGAGTGTCTGAAGTGACTGAAAGCCTGCAGATTACCAACCCACTAGGTGTAGAAGCAAAACTGCAGGAGTTTGTGTGCCATATCACCACCACCATGGTTCGTTTGAGCACCAACCACACACCAGCTACATCTAGTAACTTGCAGCGTCTCATCCTGATATTGCCTTCACAGTAAAGCCATGCTTTAAACCTAGATGAATATTAAGGACATTTTCTATCATGATGGCCAATACCTAACCACAGTTTAAAACATTGTTAGGGAGAATTCTCTGTATAGGCTAATTTCCCAAACCTAGTGAGTCCCCCAGCAGCTCTGCTGGATTTTTGGGGTTTATTTTTTTCTCCTGCTAAGAGTGAGACTCTTTTTCTCCCACTCTTAGACATGATTTGAGATATCCTTTGACTTAGTAATGTGTGTGTTTATGGGCTATGGGGGTCTTTTACTCCATAGGGTTTCATGTGTTTTTGGTAAGTGTGTTACCCAGCACCCTCAGTGCAGTAACACAGGGGTGTCATAGTGACCCCCAAACATAGACTCCATACCCTGGGACTGACTACTGTCTCCCAGGGCATGTAAAGTCAACATTGACTTTACTAGTCTTAAATTGTGAACAGAACCAGTACAAACCATCATATTGTGGAAGTACTGGTAGGGGTAATTAGATTGCACCTGGGTCTGTTTTTCGAGGGGGCACTGTGCAGTCCCCCCTCGTCGAGTTTCTGGCTGGTGGCAGTGGTTACCACGCAAAATATTCCACCAGAATATTTCCTATGGGATTTTCCCATTCATTTTAAACGCACCACTTTTTGGTGCAATGTTAAAGATACCACTGGGTTATTTATTTAATATTTATTCCCCGGTTGGGTCTTTTTGCCAGGACTCAGTTTTAAAATGGCGTTTGTGTTCGCCTCTGTAACTCCATCCCAAGTCGAGCCCTTTGTTCCACTTTTGGCGGGCTTCTGCACAGAAGCCACCACAAGTGGTGCCACTCTGTCTGGGTCTACAGGATGTGTGGGAGGGGGGCTTAGGCACCCTAGACTGAGTTGCCTCGGTAACTCAAGTCGCACTCTTGTGTGATTGGCCCAGTGGTGAGCTGCCCGGCTCACCACTTAGCATGTTTGAGTGACAGCTAGGACTGATGAATGGGGGTTTTCCGCATAAAAAGCAGGGCTTTGGGGTCTGGAACTTCAGAAGTCGCCACAGGACCAAAGAATCAGAAGAGGGTGAAGCTGAGCTGACCTGCAATGACGACACCACCGGTGGAGCCCTGCTGAACCGCCTCACCACTTCCCGACGACAGTGAAGATCTTCATCCCGGAGAGTCTTCTTCCTTTGAACTGGTGGGGATAACCAGTTCGCCCTCTTTTCGCCTTCCTGGATCGTCTCGTGGTCGAATCGCCCATGCCAAGCACCCCGGCGGCCGGTTAGCCACGCTTCACCACTACCGCGAATAAAAGGGTAGTACCTTTTAACCGGGAAACTCCGCGGCTGGTTTCTGCCCTGGCAGTGCAACGACCTCTAGCTTTCCTCCACGTCGAGATCTTCTCTTCCCCTGGACGAACCACCGGCTTGCACCCGCTGCCAGGAACAACTGCCCCCGCTGGAGCTTTCTCACCATTTCAGGTACTGTGTCCCGCCTGGTCTCCCTTGCAACAGACTGTTCAAGGTGTCCCGTAAATCCTTGACTCTCTATCCTGGGGTGACCTGGGACCTTTTAACTAACTCTCTCTGAACTGATCCAACTCTTTTTGAACTATCTACAAAGACTTTTAAAGGATAATTAAACTGTGTGATCTTGGACACATTCCGCCTTGCTATCTCCAAGAGTGGGCCTGGCCTATGAACTTTCTTGCTCTACAGTAGACTCTGCCTTTCCTGACTTGGTGTGGTTCTTTTAAAAGTGTTGGTATTGTGTGCTTTCCTAATTCAACCTTTTCCCTCCCTTTTTAACTAACTTATTGGAGTGCCATCTTAGGTTAAGCGCTCACCTCTGTCTGCAAATAAGTGGTGTTTTAACTAAGACTTGCTCAATAAGTAATCAGGGATGTATATATATTGATAGTGACTGTGTTTGAACTTGCTTGCCATATTAGTGTTAGTGTATTTTACAAGTGTTTTAAATAAATAATTATATACTTTTATACCAAAGCTCTGGTCAGTGTTTGCTTGTGCTACTGTATCTCTGTACCTATTTTGTATACTCTATATACTGTCTAACTCTTCTTGAGAGAAGTCTGGCTGCTCAGCCACAGCTACCAGGTAAATCTGGGTGGTGCAGACTGCTACCAATTGGGTTTATTGCCAACACCTGTAGTCCTAAGTCTTTTGCAGTGGTCCCTAAGGGAACTGCACAGGTTTCTACCTAACAAACATGCATCCATACTATCACAACCACTTTGCGGCCTCCCGATCCAGTGAGTTTTTTTCCGCCACTCAATTCTCTTGTCCATTCCCCAATGCCCCTTTTCCTTTCTCCTCATCCTCAACCCTATTTCCTATCCACTGACCAAGTTCTGGCTACACTCAGGCAGGGTCACAATACGGCACCTCTCTGCCAAGGTCAGGTGCTGCAAAACCACTAAGGTGGTGATGGAAGCAGTGTAAATAATGGATAGCACACTTTAACCTGATAGCACTGTGCTACAGATCCAGTCAGTATGGGGATTGGATTTTGGAAGCACTGGTGTGGCCCTGACCTCCAGGTGCATAAATAGGAGAGACGTGGAGAGGTTGTGTGCACATTCCCAAGCAAAGTTCATCACAATAGGACAGGGAGACCCATCCTAGGGAGACCTTTGATACCCGACATGCTGGTGAAACAATGGAGGATGAAGCCTTACCTGGTGTGTCAGGCCGAGTTGGCAATCCTGGCGGCAAGCGTGGATCCAGGGGACTAGTTCACTCTTATGGAACTCTGTTCTTACGGGTTGCCATGGTGTACTCTGAAACAGGGCCCTTACTCAGGGAAACAATATCAAATGGGCTGATTTCTTCCAGAAAGTCCAATAAGTTAAGAGGTCTAAACATGAAGACTCGTTGGCGCAACATTATCCTGTACAGGTAATTTTTTAAAAAATGTAAAAGCTGGGCCTTTTACACCGTTTACCAGGTGGCAGATCCTCACAATACCACATTGGGCAAATGGAATTGCTGAGACAATAGATAAGCAGACTGATAAAAACAACACAGGTGTCCCGACTCTCACAAAGAAGCAGCTTGAAACAGGGCTCATCCCTGAAAGAAAATATTCAATCCTACCTGAAAGATTAAATAAACACATTAAGAGGTGGCCTGATCAAGGTGAGCAGCAAGACTAAGGAAATTACATCTCTCAAGGAGGCACATGAATGGGAAGGAGACATAAATGCTCTAAAGGAATATGTCCAACCTTCAGGTTCAGAAATTTAAACCATGAGAGAATCCATCACTCTACTTTAAAGTAAATACGAGGACCTCAAAAATTGCTTTAAAAGGAGGGACTTTCGTATTTGATCTTTGAATGAAGAATTAGAAGGCACAGACATCTAGACTCTATATATGAGGGATATGGCACATATGGTTGCACCACAGAATAGGGATCCCAATGCTCCACCAAAAGATATCTTAGATAATATGCACAACTGCCATAATGACAGACCAGATTCTTAAGGTGGCAAGAATCAGGTTAAATCTAGAATCCCTCAGCACCACCATACTAATATAGCACAATATTGCTCCATCCGAAGGAGCATGGTACAGTAGTGGAGATCTTATAGCAGCGCAGATGATCTAGATGGACATTTCCATTAGGGCTTCACTTCAAAATTCACACAAAATAGTGACCATCTTCTGCAGAGTAAGACCTGATCCTCCTCAATCCTCGGGCTGATGGGAAACGAGTTGTTTGTATGTATTTAAATGTATTAAGCACAAGGGAAGAACCTGGCCCGGAGGCATTGGGTGCTAGAGGAGAGGAGAGACCTGAGAGGAAGCAACAAGAAAAAAGAGAAGCCTAAAAAAGGAAAGTTTTTAAAGCTTTATGAAAGCACAAATGATCACGTGTCTCACGTAGAGACAGTGGGAGAGAAATCTACAAGGAGGGAGCCAGAATGAAGAAAGAGCTTCCTCCAAATCTGGCTCTGCCGAACTGTGGAACCACCAAAAGGCATTGACCTGAAGAGCAAAGCCTTTGCGCTGGTATATAGGTGGTATGTTTAGAGCAAACCGGAAGCCAGTGAAGCTTAGCTAACAGCGGACTGGGGCGGGAAAGTTTAGGGTCTCTGAATCAGAAAATCAGGCTGGCCCAAATAGATGCCATTACAATAATGCAGAGAACCCATGATGATGCAGTGACCACCAAGGAGAAAAGGCAGATGGCAGAAAGGGCAGAATCTTCGTCAGCATTTTCAGCTTCATGAAATCAGCCCTGCAAACAGAGAAAATTTGAGCCTCTCGTGATCCCGATGAAAGAAGCTTTATCCCTAGGCTTTTCACACAGCTACTAGGGGCAGGACATGAGCCGAAAGTGTCTGGCCAAAAATCCAGATTCCAATATGCGACAGACGGTCACCGGGGCCAACTACCAGCACCTCCATTTTTTCACAATTTTAACTTCAGCCAGTCTTTCGCCATCCAGGCCCCAATGTCAGCAAGACAGTCCCTCAATTTTCAATTTAGAGGGGCGGGGGGTCCATGTCCTGGGTATCAAGGTGAAAGATCAGCTCAGTGTCATCGGCGTGTGTGTAAAAACGTACGCTGTGGGATGAAACAAAGTCAGCAAGAAGGCGCATGTATAAATTAAACAATAACAGGGATAGGGAGGAGCCCTGGGGAACCCCACATGACACAGAAAAAGGGGTAGAGGAAAAAACAGGAACACAGTCTGCTGGCACTCTGCAGTGAAGGAGCCAAACCAGGTTAAAGGTATGCCTGTCATCCCAGTCTGTTTAAGGCGCGGTAGCAAGGTTGCATGATCGATCGTATCAAAGGCCGCGGAGAGGGTATTAACCAAATTGACCTTTTGCACAATTTACCTAATTATAGTGGCCCTAATTGACCTTCTGCACAATTGACCTTTATATTATTTTAATTATTTTATGTATGTATGGATTGGATTTTAAATAATATAAGGGGATTGGGTGGTGGGTTGCGGGGGGGTTTTGGATTGGGTGAGGGGTTGCGTGGGGTTTCCCCAAGCATATATGTCCTAATTGACCTTCTAAATTATGTCAATTCTCCCGAGGTCAAGTCTCCCCAGGTCAATTGTGAAAAGGTCAATTAGTATACAACCGCAGAGAGATCAAGGAGACTGAGGACTCCGATCTCTCAGCTGTCCTGCATAAGTGCCAGATCATCGAGCACCGAGATCATAACGGACTCAGTAACCATGCGTAGGCGAAAGCCAATCTGGCTAGGGTGAATATGACTTTCTGTTTCAAGGAAACTGGAGACTTTGTTACTCCCAATGGTCTCCATAAGTTTCATGGAGGTGGGCAGCAGCGAAATGGGGTGATAGCTGTCAGGAAGGGCAGGATTATGTTGGATCTTTTTCACCAAGGGAGAAACAACTGCATATTTTAATGGTGCAGGGATAGCCCATGAGTAAACAAATAGTCAAAAGCAGCGTTGAAGAAAGAGACACAGAAGGGCTTGGATCATGCGTAAAGGGATGGGGTCCTCCAGAGGGGACGGGGATTTCAGTTTGGCAATGGCGTCTGCCACAATCTCATTTGTCACTAGGTTAAAAGAGAAGCATGTGGAAGAAGTTTCTTCCGGATGGTTTGGTGATACCAAGGTAATAGTAGGGACACCCAATTGCGCTACACCAATGGCATACCTGATCTTAACTATTTCTTCCTGACAAAAGGTACTGATTTGATCGCAAACCACTTGAGAGCGAGAAGGATCTATCAGTGGGGGTTGAGGTATCGACAGCTCCCTAGCGATCTTAAAATGCTTGCATGACGAACAAGCAGCACGAATGAGACTTTGCATTTTTTATGGAATTTTGATAAGGAGAGCTGATTTACAGTAAGCTTTGGAGTCAAGCTCTGAGCTAGCATTGTATTTACAGCCCTCCGAGACGCTTGTTTCAGTAGTCCCAGGTTTGCAGTGAACCATGGAGCCGAGGCTCTAGCTCAGTAAACACCCAACTTGAAAGGTGCCAGGGCATCTGCTGTAGATACCATGGCTGAGACTAGTGTGGAGCAAGGGTCAAGGAGATCTTCCTCTATGTCCGTTAATTTTGACATTTTTTCTAAGACATCCCGCCACCAGGTTTGGAGTAACCTTCGCCCAGACTTGTTGATAAGTACAGACCTGCCGTTTATGTTTGGCAGGGCCTAGTATGTGGACCAAAAAAGGAATTAGAAAATGATCGCCCAGATAACTTATCGGTTGGAAGGTAGACACTGCTTCATCAGCTGAAAAAATAAGGTGCAGAGTGTTAGCTTTCCTATGTGTGGACAGGTAATTACGTGCAAACAAATTAAGATCACTCAGCCCAGATGTAAACTTAAGAGCCTGGGGGGGCGTGGCTTGCCGAAGATGGATGAGCACGTAGTTCCACGGACCTCCCGCTCAACCAGCTGAAATCCTGCCTAGATCCGACGATTGGAACCCTGCAAAGTGACCCAGGGCCAGTGGAAACAGTGCGGAAGAGATTGGGGCTGTGAGAGGAGGGCCGGAGGGGAAGTAACGAAGCACATATCCCCTGAAAATCGGGATCGTAGTCTGGCGACGGAGAGCTATACCACACAGTAAATATGGCCGCCGGGGCCGTTCAGTGAGACGCGGCAGACACCCACGATGATAACAACAGCCTGGGAGCTGGTATCGGCCCCCGTTGAGGGATCTGTTGAAACTAGCCAGTGAGGGATAGTGGAACCCCCGGCGCAGGTGGAGGAAGAGGTGAGCAGCCCCCGAGAGTGAAGATGGACCGCATTGGCTTGGCGGGACATGCCCGCTCACTGCATGACCCTGGGAAGTGAGGAGATTCCCTCCCGCAAAGCTGCGCAGAGGAATAATCTAGAAGGCAGCCGTCCAAGGCATCTGGAGCATCGCCGAAGGGGAGAAGGTAACCTGCAAGGAACAACGGATGGGTGTGACATCAAGAGGGATGGAGATCTAAGCCGGCGAAAGGAACAAGGACGAGCCGGCGGCGCCGACCTAGCCAACTTCCAAGAAGTCGCTCGGCTAGAGGGACGCCAGAAGAGACACGACCGAGCGGGAAGGGTATCAGGTAATATTTTCGCCAGCAAAAATATCGCCGAACATATGGTCGTCGGGAACGGCCATAGGCGATATTTTTGGTGGCAAAATATTAGGTGCGGGGGTTGCGGGGGTGTACCCCACACATAAAAAAATGATGCAGGGGTGTCCCCCGCAGGGTCCATGTGTTATTTCCGCTGCAAAAATATGGCGATATTTTTGCATCGCAATAATTTTGCGGCAAAAATATCACATGGAACCGCGGGAAGGTGGGAGAGCCACAGGAGGAGACCGGGAGCAGGATACGTGGAAAGGGTCTGGCAGCACGGAGACTGCTGATAGAAGTGCACCGGGAATATAAAGAGGTGAGAGGTTGGGGAGCAGGCATAGCTAACGGACTGAGCCCTTCCCCTCGGAACGAGGAGGGGGGGAGTTTAAGGTGGTGGACAAGGCCAAAGACAGAGACTAAGACAAGGAAGGGAAGCTGGGGCAGTCTGCAGGGCCGGTGCTATCACTAGGCAAGGTTAGGCGTTTGCCTAGATTTGCAAATGTTAGTGCAACAAAATGCTACACTGCCTGTCATAGCACCAGCCCTGTTCAAACTGTCTGCAGCCTGCAGGCTGAGGCAGGTGCAGGCCAGGCAGCGCAGCCGCGGCACCAGGCACTGTTAAATGACTGCGGCCGGCTAAGGGTCACTCATGAGTATGGGCATGGGCGTGGCAGCACTCGCTCAAGCGCTGCCACCTCTGCATTAGCAATGAATGGCATAACACAAATGGAGCACTGCATGTGCCACTGCCCCTAGACTGTCCTGAATGCTGCAGTCTGCTGTTGCAGACAGTTAACTTCTTCTTTGGAAATTGGCCCAGTCCAGGCCCGACCGTCCATCTGATGCAGCTTGCGTCTCAGCTGCCGCCTGTGACCTGACCTGCACCTGTCCTGGTCCGGCCCTGCACTAGCTGCAGCCTGCAAGCCTGCAGCAGCCTTCTGCTGTGCATGTGCTGCCAGGCCAGCCCAGCAGGCCACATATCCTGGCGGCGGTACGGTACCCATACTTGATGGTCAAGACTCAAGGTACATTTCTTTGCTTGCTGTTGTAGGGAAATAAATGTGCAGGGATAACATAGCAGAGGTCCCTGTACCCATGCTGCCGGGGGAGGCTGCAAAGCCTGCCAGCCAGGCCGACCCAAAGGGAAGATGTCCAGCCGTCATAAATAAAGACCCACACAGTGCTCGCTTTTAAAGGCACTCCATTTGCGAGCAAACGAAAATTAATTGCGCACAGTGCCCCGGGCAGCCAGAGCTTCACTCCGATCAATTAATCATTAAGCACTGTGGAGTTGAAGGTAGCCCTGGGGGAGATAAACCAAGTCAACATCAGGTTCCTATCTGTGACAATAGATGCCAGCCTGGCCGCAGACCCCAAGTACATCACCTTTCTGGGGTAAGTAAGTGCCGGGGGAGTGCCCTGTCCCCACAGCCATGTTCCACTCAGTTGTGCGTTTTGGAAAACAGGGAATAAACCCCCATGTTGGGCTATAAACACTGCCGGTCGGTAAGGCACTGTTAATGGATAATATCCAGGGGCACACGCAGAGGCGTAGGCAGGGTAGGGCCTGAGGGGCAAGGCCCACTCAAAATCTGTAAATGCCCACTCAGCAGCGCTGTGTGGGCATTTACAGATATTTTTGTCAGTGTAGTGTGCCCAACTACATTAGCTTCAGGCCCCATTGGCTATACAATCCTGGCTACGCCTCTGGTGCTTCCCAACTCAACAACCTAATCTCCCCTTCAGCCAGGGTTGGCATTAAAAGAAACAGGGCCTGGCCTGGCAGAGAGTTAGAAGTTAGGGAACACAACAATGAGCGAGGGACAAGGAAAGATGTCTCAGGCATGCAGCTCTCTGAGTCTTCCCCACTGTGCCTGCAGAAAGAGACCTCCTATTCCTAGCTCTCTCCAGAATGGATACATTTGCCTGGAGAGCCCAGAACTATTATCACTTAGGCAGAGAGTAAACAAAGGGCAGCTGAGCAGACACACCTCTTCATTTTACTATGCTCCCGGGTGGCTTCTTGGAGGAAAAAGGCATCAGTATTCCAGCAAGATCTTCCCCTAGGCCACCGCCACTAAGGTTTACAAAGCTGGCTATGACACTTCCTGGGGTGTAGGTGGCCAGGCCAACATGGAAAAGCACAGATCCTAACCCTAAACTATGTGGGTGGCTGCACCGGAGGGGCTGCATAGGACATAGGGCTGTGCCCGCAAGGGCTGTGGTCGCGTTTGGGAACATTAGGGGCACGTGGAGGACACAGGGCGCAGGCCTCTGCCCGTTTCCCTCCAGGATTAGGCCCCGATTGTGAGTTGTGGAGCCAGCCACTCCATAATTGAGGAAGTTAAAGGCAGAAAGCAGCCCTCTCGCATCCAGGGCAAAGAGTGGGAAAGGCTCGCTACATCAAGAGTCTTTCTTTTGAGAGCAGAGTGTTTACATTTAAAAATCATGAACAAGCAGCAATAAGAAAGCATACAGTAGCAGAGGACAGAAGACTGCCCTGCGCATATCAATACACCCCAATGACAAAGTCAAAGATTTCACTGACCTGCTTAGCTATTAGTGGCTCACGCCTCACAATGATCATCATCTCTCCGTGAAACAAAACATCCTCTGAATTGGGGTTAAAGATAGATCTAATGTGCCAAAGGAAGGCAACATGGAAATTCAGTTTCCTGCTCTCAGAGGAAGGAGGGTCGACAGCCCAATGGGTTAACGCACCTACCGCAGCCTCCTGTATGTAGCCTGCAGGCAACACATTCCGTTGCTGGCGAGATGCTGATACAGGTTTGCTTGCTATGCAGGGGCTGGTGGTCACCTCACAGCACCTCAAGAAGGTGTCCTGTTTGAGTCCCAGTACAATTATCGTATCAACCATGACCTATAGATAACACCTTTTCCCCTCGTTTTCCAGTCAGATGGGGCCAGAGAGACAAGCTTTTGTATGGGTGTTACCAAGGCCAGAGTTCAGAAAACAAAGGCACAACTGTTTGTGGGAATGCAGGTATTGAAGGGCCATTAGATGTTGGCTGATCGCGCAGGGCAATGCATACCCATTTTCACTAAAAACCTTTTTTTTTTAAACATCCCCAGGAGATACTGGCCATTGTATTAGAACTCAGGTCTCCAGCATTCCAAGACCAAGCACTTACCACTTGAGCCACTAGTGGGTGTGCTTCTAGGAGTAGCTTTTGGGGCGTATATATCTTTTTCCTCCATGCCCCTGTGAGCATACCCATTTGCATTGTGAAACATGTTCACTGAAGCCAACGAGGATAGAACATCTGGCCTCCCGCTCCACCAAATACCAGCTAACTGCAGTGGCCTAGAGGTTAACTGCTTGCGTTACAGTGCTGGGGGCCTAGGTTTGAGTCCTGCTTTCGGCACATTAACTGAATAGTTGGGTAATCTCCTTGTGCAGTTGTGGGGGTTCAGTGGTTATGTAATGAGTTCCCTGGTTTGTTTGTTTGTTTGTTTGTTTGTTTGTTTGTTTGTTTATTTGGTATAGCGCAAAATCAAACCCGAAAGGGTAGCTGGGCGCAGACAGTACAAGGATACTTGAGAACTTGGTTACAGGAAAAATACAGTTATACAGTTTATATTACTAACAAGGTTTCATGTACAAGAAAATGCGAGAACAACAGTTCAGGTTGGTTAATCAGATATCAGATCATATAGTTACAGTCATCAGGTCTCTAGAGGAGGTGGCAGTGGAACGGTAAGCTAAGTGTCGTTGGAGCGTATCCAGGTGATGACTTTCCGCCTGAAGCTATGGTAAGGTTGGTCCATTCTGAGATCCAGAGGGAGTTTGTTCCAAGTTTGCGCTGCTATGACCGGAAAACTGGAGCCGCCAGCTGTACACTTTTTATATCTAGGCACCACTAACGTATAGGCGTTAGTCATTCTAGTAGAGCGGTTAGAGGATCTCTTGTTGACTCTGTTCGCCAGGTAAGGAGGAGCTATATTGCTAAGACATTTGGAGGTAAGGGAGAGTGTTTTGAGGGCAATCCTGTCTTTGATTTTTAGCCAGTCGATATTTTTCCTAGAGGTGGAGATATGAGCTCTATTAGGAATATTTAAAGCTAATCTAATAGCGTTATTTTGGAGAGTTTGGAGTTTATCAAGGATATACTTGTTAGATCCTGCATATAGGGCATTACAGTAATCCAACTTGGATATGATGAGTGCATTAGCTAATGTAATGCAACTAGTCTCAGTTAGAAATGGTCTGCATGCTCGGATCAATTTACAAGTATATGCAGTGGAAGATGCTAGTGAGTTAGTTTGTTTCTTGAAGGTGAGCGCTGAGTCGAGATAGACCCTGAGGGTTTTTACTGCAGGCATCACTTTGATGACATTATTGTCGATGTTGAATGAGGCATAGTTTGGGTCAAGTTTTTTGATGGCCAGCTCTGAGCCGAGGATCAGTAACTCAGTTTTGTCGTCATTCAAGCAGAGGCCATGAGATGCCATCCATGCCTGAATGAGGAGATATATCTTATTTACTAAGGCTGTGTCTTCCAAGAAGTTGCCCGAAAGGGGGATAAGGATTTGAGTGTCATCTGCGTAATTAGTGTAGATGATACCCAATCTGTCCAACTTGTCAAACAAGGGCTTAGTAAAGATGTTATACATCGTCGGAGATACACATGATCCTTGAGGGACACCGCATGAAACTTGAGTGGGATCAGCGGCAGCTAGGGGGGAGAAGACTCTCATTGTCCGGTTTGCAAGGAAGGATTGTACCCAGGTGATGCCATCACTTGAAAAATGAGCGGCGGAGCTGAGGTGATTGCATAAGACTGCGTGATCTACCAAGTCGAAGGCCACGGATAGATCAAGGAGGAGTAGCATAGCTGATTTGCCATTGTCCTTCAACTCGTCAATTTGGGTCTTGAGGTCAATCAGGGCTGTTTCAGTACCATGAAGGGGACGGAAGCCAGATTGCCGTGAGCCTAGTAGATTGTTGATTTCTAAGTAGTCCTGAATTTGCAGGTACGCTACTCTATCAATAATTTTAAGCAGAAATGGGACAGTGGTGATAGGTCTGTAATTTGTCGATATTGCGGGGTCAAGTGTTTGTTTTTTTAGCAAGGGAAGCACCCAAGATTGCTTGAGGTTATTGGGCACTAGGTTAGACTTAAATGATGCATTGATGAGTTTAGAGATGAAGGGGGCTAGGTCTCTAGCTGCATCTTTTATAATTTGGGCGGGGCAATTGTCACCTTTGCAGTTGGAGGGCTTTAGAGATAGTATGATTTTTTCTGTCTCCAATATAGATATTTGTCTGAAGCTAAATGGGTGAGGGGTGTTAGGCTGGTTTGGGAGGAGCTGTGGCTGAGGTGTAGGCTCCGTTGGCAGGAGCAGGGAAGCTTTTTTATTGGCAATTTTGGTTTGGAGCAAGCTAATGTTGCCCGCCAGGGCATTTTGTATATTAGTGCACCAGGGCTTATTTTTAGGAGTGTTATCAGTCGGGGGTATGGGTGATTCCATTTCACGGAGGAAGGAGAATAGCTCCTTGGTATCTGATTTGGCCTTAGATATTCTATCGTTAAAGGTATTTCTTTTAGTGCTTATGATTTCCTTTTTATACTGTTTGGCGAGATTGGCTAATTTAATTTTTTTCTCCTCAGTGGGTGAGTGTTGCCAAATTGACTGCAACTTTCTTTTTTGAATTCTGAGGTCTTTCAGGTGTGGTGTGAACCATTTGTTTAGGTGACAAAGTTGTTTGCTTTTGAGTGTTTTGGTATGGGCAATCGAGTCAAGTGCCTTGATCATCGTGCTGTTATAGGCTTCCACAAGCGACGTAGGGTCTGTGATGTTATCTAGATTGTCGAGAGTAGGGAGGAGGTGGGGTAGGAGTTGTTCTGCTGTGATGTCTTTTTTACTTCTGGTAGGGAGTGGCGGGGCCATAAGTATAGGTTTGGGTCGGATAAGGTCAAGTGAGGCATTGAATATAATTAAATAAGGTCAGTCCAGGATTGTGGCACTATGTTGGTAATGCTAATGTTGCAATTCCGATCAGCAACCCAGTGTAGGGTTCTGATTTTGGCAAGAGTAGGGGAGGAGACTTTTTGTGTTAGGGTGTAGTCATTCAAAAGTGAGGCAATGGATAGGGCGTGTTTGTCATTACAGTCATTAAAGCCCAAGTTGAAGTCTCCTAGTAATAGAATTTGGGCGTGGTCTTTAGTATTATTAGTCAGGATACTTGTTAGGTCGTCTTCAAAGGTTCCTAGTGGTCCGGGTGGTCTGTAGATGACATACATGGTGAGGGTGCGGTTACAAGAAAGGTGAAGTTTAGCAGTAAGGAGTTCAGATGATAGAAATAGCAAGGTAGTAGCTAATCTGATGGGTAGGGTCGATTTATGGATGATGGCTAGGCCACCTCCTTTGGTGTTGGGTCTATCGACTCTTAGTAGTTGGTAGCCGTCTGGTATAGCTAGCATGATGGCAGGGCCAGCCGCCTCATGGAGCCATGTTTCGGTTATGACTAGTAGGTCTAGATTCTCATTGGTTAGAGTGTCCGAGATCTCTGTAGTGTGGGCTACCATGGATCTAGCATTGATGAGAGACCCAGTTAGAGAAAGGGTGCTAGTTGGTTTAGTCGAGGGAAGTGGTTTATTTTTAGTGGGGGTGACTCTTTGTGCAGGTGACTGGTTAGTAGTTATGGGGGCAGGGTGGAGAGTGGCAGATTTGAGGTATTGCGAGTGTTTGTTAGCTAGATCAATATAGCCTCTATGGTTGTGGTAGGATGATAGTTCATGAAGACGGGACAATCTTGCCCTCAGTCTTGCGTTTCTGTCCTTAGGAGGGTATGAGGCAGCGGATGCAAGTGCCATGGTAGTGAGGAGGCTCAGTGCAAAGTGTAAGGTTTGGTGTTGGGTGATTTTCATTGTGGTCGTAGGCAGGGAGGAGTTGCAAGTCCGAATTCGGGCTGTAAGTGTAGTCTAGTGCTGCGTGCGAAGGCAAGAAACTATATGGGTAGTGGCACTTCAGTAACAGGGAAGTCTAGGCAATCTATTAAGAGACCGTATAGTGGTGGCTGGGTAATCTAGGCAAATACAAATGGACTGAGACCTAGGTAGGCAGGCAACTGGCCCGTGCAAATGGTGGCAGACTAGGCAGGTACAGATGAGCTAACTGGGCAGTGTATCGCCTAAGTACTTGAGTCATAGTACAGCCAAAAACACATTGGGGTGCATAAAGTAACTAGGGCGGTGTTTTACCTAATGACAACCATAATGCACTGCACAAATCAGGGGCATAGCACAAATCAAGTGTGGTCTATTGGTGACCATAAGGCACAACACAAATCAGAGGCACAGGTCAGGTGCGGTCTGTTGGCGACCATAGGCACAGCACAAATCAAGTGTGGTCTATTGGCGACCATAAGGCACAACACAAATCAGAGGCATAAAACAAATCAAGTGTGGTCTATAGGCGACCATAAGGCACAACACAAATCAGTGGCATAACACAAATCAAGTGTGGTCTATTGGTGACCATAAGGCACAACACAAATCAGAGGCATAACACAAATCAAGTGTGGTCTATAGGCGACCATAAGGCACAACACAAATCAAGTGTGGTCTATTGGCGACCATAAGGCACAACACAAATCGAGTGTGGTCTATTGGCGACCATAAGGCACAACACAAATCAGAGGCATAACACAGATCAAGTGTGGTCTATAGGCAACCATAAGGCACAACACAAATCAGAGGCATAACACAAATCAAGTGTGGTCTATAGGCGACCATAAGGCACAACACAAATCGAGTGTGGTCTATTGGCGACCATAAGGCACAACACAAATCAGAGGCATAACACAGATCAAGTGTGGTCTATAGGCAACCATAAGGCACAACACAAATCAGAGGCATAACACAAATCAAGTGTGGTCTATAGGCGACCATAAGGCACAACACAAATCAAGTGTGGTCTATTGGCGACCATAAGGCACAACACAAATCAGAGGCATAACACAAATCAAGTGTGGTCTATGGGCGACCATAAAGCACAACACAGATCAAGTGTGGTCTATTGGCGACCATAAGGCACAACACAAATCGAGTGTGGTCTATTGGCGACCATAAGGCACAACACAAATCAGAGGCATAACACAAATCAAGTGTGGTCGATAATCGACCATAAGGCACAACACAAATCAGAGGCATAACACAAATCAGGTGTGGTCTATTGGCGACCCTAGGTGCAGCACACAATACAGTGTGGCAGGGTCTAAGTCCAGAATAGAACATAGGCTGGGTTGGTTAGCGCCTGGGTTCGGGTAGGACACTTAAGCCAATGGAGCCGTAAGGCAATTGCTAAGTTCGAGTTCGTGCCTAGGCTGCAAAGTTGCAAGGACGGTAGCAGGGTGCCAGAGCGCAGGTCTAAAGGCACAAGCTGGCCAGTTGGAATGTTAAGGTGCAATTGACTATGGTGGTGAAAGCAATCATGTTACTAAGGATCTAGAATGCGGCTGGGAGAGGCATCTGGCCTACCTTATATTTGGCATAGCACACGGGCCTCCGTCCTATCGCCTGCTACTTCTGTGGTAGGTGGAAGGAGCTCCTGCTTCTCCCTAGTGCAGCCGGAGGTTCTTCTGAATGTGAGGGCTCCAGCACGGCGATTCAGTTCGGTCGGAGATGTAAGCTCACAGACGCCAAATAGGCAAATAAACAGGCCTTTTCAGTGAGGGCCTTCTCGGGTGGTGGGATGGCTTCCTCCTGCCGGTGGGGGCCTGGCTATAGGAACCAGACGATGTGGGGAGTGGATGCGGAGGGGACAAGAATCGTGGCTCTGGGCTCGAAAGGCTCCAGCCAGGCTCACGACAGGACGCACCGCCTTGTGCAGTGTGCCTTTGGGAGTGGGCCGGCTTGAGCCTGCCGGCTCTCTATTGGTCCAAAAGTAGGATCTATGGGCCAATCAGGTGCTGATGGTAGTCCTGGTGTGTTTTTACAGACGGGACTCGGTGTGAAGATGGCGGGCGGCCATTTTGCAGAGGCTAAGGGCCTCAAGTTCGCTAATGGTACTGGCTGCACTCCAGTGCTGTAGAGGCCAGATCGAATGCAGACAGAGACCCTTTTTAGAGCACCACGCTATAAAATGAATTGTGGCAGGGGTCCGTGGAAGAAATTGCAGATTTCACGCTGGTGGACTGCACGGATATTAATGCAGCAAAGGTGGGGCAGGATGCCTACCTTGTGGTTCATGTGTGCGTCCAGGCACGCCACTGCTCCTGCAGTGGGGGGGGGGAGCTCCAGCTCCTCCGGAGGCAAAGGAATGAGTGTAAAGGGAGGGTGGAAGAAAGCAGAGAGTTGGGACTGTTAAAGCAAGGAAGTGCAGGGTAGAGGAGGAGGTGGGGCAGGCTGAATGGGTCTATGTGGAGAAGAGGAGGGGCTGGGGGAGTGGAGGTAGTTCATGGGGATGTAGGATAAAGTAGGCCCTGCTGACGGTATCATGGGGGAAGAGGGCTCTGAATTGTGTAGGGTGGGGGTGTGTAAAGAAAGGTTCTAATGTGGGGAAAGGGGGCATTGAGGAGGGAAAAAGGGTGGAATGGACAGGCATTTTTTTCTTCATCCTGATCCGCCCCCTCCTTTATTTACCCTGCACTTCCTTACCTCCACAGTCCCGCCTCTCTGCTTTCTTCCATCCTCCCACCATGCCCCTCCAGACCTACCCCCTACTCACCCAGCCCCTCCTCCTCTCCACAGAGACCCATTCATCCGGCCCTACCTCTTCCCCTACTCTTTACCCTGCACTTCCACAGTCCCGCGTCTCTTCCACCCTCCGCAAGGGAACTCTTTTCATAACCACTGAACCTTTTAGAAGGAGTGCGGGTACCCGCAACTGTACAAGGAGATTACCCAACTATAGTGTTTATGTGCCAAAAGCAGGACTCGAACCAAGGCCCCCACTACTGTAACGAAAGCACTTAACCTCTAGGCCACTGCAGTTAGCTGATATTTGGTGGAGCGGGGGGACCAGATGGTCTATCCTCGTTGGCTTCAGTGAACAGGTTTCACAATGCAAATGGGTATGCTCACAGGGGCATGCAGAAGAAAGATATATACGCCCAAAAGCTAATCTCAGAAGCACAGCCACCAGTGGCTCAAGTGGTAAGTACTTGGTCGTGGAATGCTGGAGACCTGAGTTCTAATCCAATGACCGGACGCTCCTGGGCATGATTTTTTAATTAAAAAAATGTTTTTATTGACAATGGGTATGCATTGCCCTGCGCGATCAGCCAACAGCTTATTCCACTTCAATAGCTGCATTCCTACAAACAGTTGTGTCTTTGTTTTCTGCACTCTGTCCTTTGTAACACCCATACAAAAGTTTGTCTCTCTGGCCCCAGTTAACTAGAAAAAACCAGCGGAAAAAGTGTCATCTACAGGTCATGGATGATTCAATAATTTCAGTGAGACTCAAAGAGGACACCTTCTCGAGGTGCTGTGAGGTGACCGCCCCTGCATAGTAAGCAAACCTGTATCAGCATCTCACCAGCAACTGAATGTGTCGCCTGCAGGCTACACATAGGAGGATGCAGTAGGTGCATTAACTCATTGGGCTGCCGACCCTCCTTCCTATGAGAGCAGGAAACTGAATTTCCATGTTGCCTTCCTTTGGCACATTAGATCTAGTTTTCACCCTGATTCAGAGGATGTTTTGTTTCACTGAGAGATGATAATCATTGTGAGCTGTGAGCCACTAATAGCTAAGCAGGTCAATTAAATCTTTTACTTTGACATTGGGGTATATTGATATGCGCAGAGCAGTCTTCTGTCCCCTGCTACTGTATGCTTTCTTATTGCTGCTTGTTTATGATTTTTAAATGTAAATACACTGCTCTCAAAAGTGAAAGATTTGAAAGACTCTTGCTGTAGCAAGCCTTTCCCACTCTTTGCCCTGGGGGGGAGAGCAGAGGCGTAGGCAGGGTAGGTCCTGAGGGGCAAGGCCCACCCAAAATATGTAAATGCCCACTGAGCAGTGCTGTGTGGGCATTTACAGATATTTGTGTCAGTGCAGTGGGCCCAACTACATTAGCTTCAGGCCCCATTGGCTATACAATCCTGGCTACGCCTCTGGGCACACACAGACCACGACTGATGTTGAATTCTTAAATGTCGAGAGACGTGGCCATAGCTGGAA
This sequence comes from Ambystoma mexicanum, assembly GCF_040938575.1. Lineage (NCBI taxonomy): Eukaryota > Metazoa > Chordata > Amphibia > Caudata > Ambystomatidae > Ambystoma > Ambystoma mexicanum. The sequence continues at coordinate 475,995,534 of NC_090941.1, read as the reverse complement.
AGCTGGTAAGGTAGCTAAACAGGTTGACAGAGTGCTGCTGCGGTCTGTGCAACACCTGCGCGCTACAGCCCGTTTGAATCTTTGTGGGTCCTACTGTGGAATTTTCTTTTTCTGTGGACCTGAACTATGATTGTTTTTCAAACCTTATTTTGTATGAAGATTTCTTATTATTTTATTACAGTGTCAACCAGGTATGTAAGCAAAGGAACATATATAACGTCAATGCATATCTGTGTATAAAATACACGAAGGGGGGGGTAGTAGGGGGAATGGGTCTTGTCCCAAGTCCACTGCCAAACAAAAAATTCCCATACAAATCCCTCAATGGAAAAAACTATCTTGGGTGGAATGACCCCAGCTTAATTTTTTCCATAAACACCCCAGGATGGGCTCCTATACTTCGCTCAGTTACTTGCTCATATTTGGGAGGCAAATCCATATTTCTTAGTGAAAATCAAAAGTTGGTACGGGATACATGGGTAAGGACTGGGTTAAAGCCCGGTACTAGTCTGCCACACCCCATTAGCCGGTTCTCGGCCTGCTGCTATCTGCGCGTTATGTCAACTTCTTGCTAATTGAATGGACCATACTGTTAATAGCCCACTCGGGGCACAAGCAACTTTACTGTACAGAATATTAAACTGTTACTGTACTGTGTCAGGCAGTGTAGTATTGAATAAATTAATGCCTTTCGACTCAAAAGGGTTATTTGTGTGTCAGGTTTTTTTGCTGTTGTTGTTAACGCCATATGAGATATGTGCAATAACATTGAGCTATCAGAAGAATATGTAACCTACTTTTTATTGCGTTGTAGAAATCATCTGATCCATTTACCAAAAAATTGTTGAATATCACACATCTAGACCAAAAACAAGTTTGGAATAATAAGAGAAGCGAAATGAGGGAGCACCGTCCTTAGGAATACCTCCATGATCATGTGCAAAGGGTTGAAACCGGCATGTCGACGTAGATATGTGATGTAGCATCATGTATGTGAAGATTGAACACAAGTTGTTTATATTGAAATTATTGATGTAGTGAATATAAGTGTACAATGTAATAAAGTGATAGTTTTGATATAAACTTGAAATGATGGATTAGTTCCATATTATAATTAGATACTTGTTAGAGGCATGCTACTCAGGGGGATGTATATGAATTGGATGCATTTATATATTTGCCTGGTTTAGTACCCTTGGTTTTCCGGCCCCCTCCCATTAGCAGTAGTGAATTTGTAAATGTACACATCCTTCCCATTTGCTGTTTTGCATTTAAAAGATTTGTGTTTTAAGCACGGTCGACACTACGGAGTCCCCCACTCGGAGTAGCCGTGAGCATCTTTGTAGGAAAGTCCAAGCAGCTTTACTTACGTACAGTCTATCAGATCTCGTTACTCTTGCAGTAAATACATGAAAAAACATATCTCCACATTATAACAATATTATTAGTGGAGAATCATCGTAAATACTATGGATAAGAAATAGTGCCCTGGATTTTACGTGCATCAGAGGGGCATTGTAATATAGTCCAATCCTGAAAACGCATTATGTGCTGCTCAGTAAAATTAGAAACTCTCATATTGAGGATATCTGTCCATCCACATATCTGGCAGTGGGCTGGGTATGTACTACTCCAGACAGCTGCTGGGTTGGGGGCAGGCTCCACAACTCAGGTGTCTACCCTGTGCCACCGACCTGACAGCTTATCAGGCAGCCCCGTCTGCCAGCCCCCTCTGCCCAACCCTCACACCCCTGCTCGCGTACTACCCTCACCAGTGATTGAATTGTCCTATCCAGCCACAGTGGTGGAGGTCATGGCCCCTCTCCACCTCTCTTCCCCCAGCTGCTGGGTGATTGGAAGCGGGGGGGAGGGTGCTCACACGGCTATCCAACCACCCCTTGTGCTACCAGAGTTCAGGCCCCCTCACAGAAGCAGACAGCACAGGCCAAGCGGCCTGGCCTCACACCACCCTGCCACCTGATCACCCACCTGGGGCCCAACCTTGCATAGTTGGAGGCGCCTATCAGTGAAGATAGAAAGCCACACTCCAGTGGCGTCTGAAGAGCACCAAGCAGCCAAACTTACCACTGGCCAGGCCCAGGCCCCCAAACTACACAGCAGTCTGCCACAGACTACTGAGCGGTCAGTCACAAACAAGCACCAGCATTCACAATGCAACATCACTTAGGAAAACAGCTCAGTAAAGTGTAGCAAAGTGCACTTCTGCGTGACATTTAGGGAAAGCTTTCATAGTCCGTCCAAACTCACACGGTTATCATGAGTTAGTGTGTGTTAGTACATAGGCTCCCCCTACTCGGGAGGATAGCTCAGGGGCAACGCGCTCGCCTTGGAAGCAAGACGACACGGAGCAACACAGGTTCGATCCCCGGGTCCGCACTTAGAAACCATAAATAACCTATCATATCATACTCCTGCCTCATTCCTGTGTCATTGCTCTCTCCTTCCCTACACCCACACCCTTTCTCATCTAACACTCCAGCTCTGTTGAAATGGGCTGTTAGCCAGAATTGTATACAGTACCCTTTGGGAACACCACACACAATTAAGACTACAAGTGACAGTACAAATTCACCTTTGTACAAGCCTGTACTACATAGTAAAGTGGTAGCGATGTTATCTCAAGAGCAAGTGAGCAGTATCTATAGTTACACAAAGGTCAGCAATTACTACGATTCAAACAAACACTGACTCAAGGTTTCTGAGTAAAAGAATATACATTTATTTACACATCAGTTGCATAACTTCTCACTAAAGTAAAGAAGTTGAAAAAACACACTCTTAATACACCACGCCACTCCCAATAGATTCTGGACAAATTAAGCTAAAAAAAATAAAGTGTGAGCAAAATGGCACTCCAACAATTTAAAAAAGGAGGGAAAGACAAAGTTAGATACAAATTGAGCCACATCCAGTCACGGCATTTTTCAGCCCCTGCCAGCCTGAGCACTCCAAAACATGAGGTCCTACGTTTGACCGCTATACGCAGGCACCCGCCCCAGGGCCACCCTCTATCCTGCAGAGCCCAGTACTTTCAACGGCTCCAAGACCGCGACCACAGGTAACTTGTCACCAATCTGTGCACCTAGCCAGGTTCTTCATTACATATCGCAACTAGAGAAAAGTATACGTTTTTGGTCACATCCCCTGCTTTTATATTCTCTCTCCTCCATTTTAGCGCATCCAATATACCAGCTACCTATTATTAGGAACCACCTACACCAGTCTGAAGGGGTCTGCCACACGTCACTCCCAGCTCCCTGACCATACCGACTGGAAGAAGTACTAATCTCTGACTTCCGTCCAGGTCAGTAATCAGTGCAAGCAAACTATTGGACAATGCTCTCATTGTCCACCCACATGGTCCTATTTAACCTTTATTGCATGCAAGTATCATCATTACTAGATCTATTCCTTTTAGACGAGCTCTACAACATTTTGAGCCCCTCTCGTATCTTTTTGTTTCTCACATAGGGGAGACCAATTCGAGGCCCATGAAGGCGGCTTTCCGCCGAAACGTCACAGGACTACATCATCTTGAGAGCTTTATTCCCCCTAACCGGCTTCATAATTCGATCTGTTTCCAGACGTAGACCAACGACTAGGTCCCTTTCTTCTATGAGTCAACAACAATATATTCGACCAACGACTAGGTCCATTTTTCTATGAATCAACAACAATATATTCAGTGTCAGAGAAAATGACTTTTTTTGATTCATAACTTTGACTCCATGCACTTTATACAGTTGGTTGCCTTACGTTAAAAACACTGTACTATGTTTCTATGTACATACTGCACATTTAGGCCAACCACCAATGATCATATGGCTCTGCAAACCACTAATCCTGATTTTGTATTTATATGTTTTGTCTGTTTATTTTCCTCTTAAGCATTTGCTACTTTTTCTTGATGCATTTGTTGAACAAATCGAAAGTGTTTTGATTTATATGTACACAAAAAACTAAAAAAGTGTCAAGTTAAACTTAACGCAGAAACTCTCTCTGCACCTACTAACACTGGCAAAATAAAAAGCTACATTGTAACCGTTAAGGGCTTAATTGCTCGTATTCCTGATTGTGTATGAGAGTTAGCTTAATGAAATGGCTTCTGTCATACTAAGCATGCTGAATAACTCAGACTTTACAAAAAATGTTTATGTAAAGTGACCAAAAGTAAGTGGTAGGACGCCATCACTTTTGTTTCAAGTATTATTAGCTATAAAGTCCTCCCACTCTTCCATGAGTGGGCCCTCCAGTTACCTAGATACAAATTGAGCAGCACCAACAGGTAAGTAAGCAGGGCAATCTAGAAAGGTGAACTACAGTGATGGAATCAAATAAAAAAGGCTTAGGGCCGAAGTCAATAGGTCAAAAGTCTTTTGCTCAAGATCACACAGTTCAGGGTAGTTCGCGGTTAAGTCTTTGCCAAGAGTTCCGGACGAAGTTAGTCGGCAGAAAAGTTAGTTTAAAGAGTAGAGAAGGACAAGCCCTCGGATTGGCCAAAGGTTTCACAAACTTTCCCCGCAGCTGAACGAAACGAACAACCAGATTTGCACATTACCTTTAAATGGAGAAGAAGCTGTAGCTGAGGCGGACATTCCTGGCAGGTCCTGCAGGCTCACGGTTCCTGAAGTGGCTGTCGGACTGACATGAAGTAGGAAGACTGGAGAGTCCTGCACTGCCCACGGAAGAAACCAGCAGCAGAGCAAAGCAATGAATAAAAAGGTGCACTCCTTAAAAACCAAGCAGGGTCCGACCTTCCTGGCTATCCGGTTCACCGTAGCTCTGTACAGCAAATTAAACCAGAGGAGGGAGTCCGGGCTTGCAGTTTGGGCTAACTGGTTGGTCCCACCAGCTCAGGGGAAAGAAGATTCCTGGTAGATCTCTGTCGTTGGAGTCTGAAGATTCGGACCTGCAGCAGGGCTTCACCGGGTGGTTCAGTCATTGTAGGGGTCCTCTTCTGTCAGCTCATCGGTTCTTTTGTTCCAGTGGCGACTCTGCCTTTCCAATCCCAGAGACCTGCTTTTTATGCAGTTTTCCCCCATTCACACAGCCTGGCTGTCAATCACACAGCAGGGTGGCTGTCCTGGCGGGACAGTTACCTAGCCAATCAAACAGGAATGTGACTTGGGTTACCAAGGGAACCCATGGCAGGGGTCCTAAAACCCCTCCCTCACATCCTGCCTACCCAGACTTTCAGGCGCCTAAGGAGGGCTTCTGCAGAGAAGCCTGCGAAAAGACGGTGAGCAAAGGAACCAAACATGGTTTGGCGCGCAGAGTAAAACACGAGAAAGACATTTTCAAAAAGAAAGGCGAAACCGTATAAAAACGTATTTGGTCCATAGGTTTAAGTTTGAGGCTACCAAGATAGCCTAAAACAATACCAAGGTTATTTAAGATAACGGCGGTAGGAAACATAGGGTAGTTTTCACTGCCACCAGCCAAGTCTTGATGAAAAGGGAGCGAAACAATGCTCCAAGAGAAACAGACAAAAAGGGATAAGTATTAACCCTTTCCAGTACTCTATGTTAGATCGTTTGGACTGGGTCTGTGGATTTTAAAGAGACTAATAAAGTCAATAGCAACTTTACATGTTCTGGGAGACAGTAGTCAGTCCCAGAAAATGGAGTCTGGGGTGGGAAGTCTAAAAGACAACCCTGTGTCACTGCACTGAAGGTGCTGTGTAACACACAGTAAAAAGATTTTGCCTATGGAGTAGGTGAGGCTCCCCAGTCTATGAACACAAGAATATTAAAACACACACAGCAAAACACATGTAAGAGTGGGAAAAAAAGCTCACACTCTTACCAGGTGAAAAAAATAAATCCTAGAAATCCAGAAAAGCTGCTGAGGGACTCAGTAGGTAAGGGAGATTAGCCATTCTGGAGAATTCTCCCTAACATGGGCCCCCACGCATATACAGCTGGGCCAGAGGACATTGAATAGGGTTTTTCCTGGGCAAAAAGTCATTCACTGGTGGAGGCAAATCCTGTTTATTTGATTTACTCAAACCAGAAGTTTATGGCTGAATTTGTCTAGTAGAGGGGTGCAGTGGAGCATACATCATTTATTGTGACTGGAGGCTGTGCTAAGAGCGGCCCTGCTGTGCTGCAGAGAGAATGACTGACACATAGTCAGCAGGTAAGATTCTCTAATAAAATTCAATTCATTCCTCACTGAACCCAACTATTTTCGTGACCGTCACATTTGCATTCTTTCCACCTTTCTGTGCTACCTCTCCTCTTACTCATTCTTCTGCCATCCTGTCCGCTCATCCTGCTCCCCTTTTTCCTCCTGGTATATCAGCACCCTTCTAAATCTTCCCTAATGCTGCATCCTCTGCCTCCCTACTCCTTCTGAATTTCCAGATTCTTTCCCCTTCTTCCCCCCTTCCTTCAAGCCATAAGTGTCTCTGTACTCTTCACACTCTTTACTCCTGCTCCATCCTCTACTGTCTTACTACTCTTACTCCCTACTCTGCTCCTTATCTTCTACTTCTAAGCTCGCTTGCCTCCTTACTCTTATACCATCCCTTTCCCTGGATTCTCTACTCTTCCCCGACCTTCAAACTCTAACCATACATCTGCCCTCCTTTCGCTTCGATCTTACGCTTTTTTTTGTGCCTTACTCCTCTCCTCCTGTTTCCACTATCTTGTGCCTCCCTCCGCCATCCCCATCCTGTTGATTCCCATCCTCACCATTTCACTCTTCCTCTTCCCACCTGTCCCTTTCCCTTTCAGCCTGCCTCTTTTCTGCTACTGTTAGGTGGAGGTAATGGGTTTGGGGCAATCAGTAAAAAAAATGAGGACGGTTGGTTGAGATTGGTTAGGATCTGGAGTGGGGGAGCGCCAATCTGACAGTTTGCCTAGGGTGGCAACATTTCTTGCACCAGCCCTGGCAGTCACGTCATTACGGTTACAGGAAGGGCAATGCTGGATGGGCTGCTTTGATGATCTGGTTCAGTCTGGGGTACCGGTGGGGCAGAGGGGGTGATCCACCATATTTTTCACACAGTGTACTAGGTACTAGCCTAAGCAGATCTATAGAGACAGAGGTGCCAAGCGGTAATAAAAGGGGACAACGATACACAGTTGGGAACAGCCCTTGGTGTCTCAAGAGACGGCAGCAGTATAAAACCGACTACAGGCTTGGGGTGCACAATGACAAGCCCAACAAAGATTTGAGAAGTACGCAGAAATAAAGGGCAAAGCGCAGAAACAAGAGGGACCAGCCCACGTCACGGAAGAAGGCGCGACAGGAGGTGCAGGTGGAGTAATGCTGGATGCATTGATGAAGGCGATCCAGGCCACCAGATTGTCCCTGGAAGGGAGCATCAAGGAGGTGGGGGTGGATGTGCCCCTAGTACGGGCGGACCTGCGCAAGTGTGTGAACGAGTCACGGAGGTGGAACGGAGGACACAGAGGGCCACTCTAGGCACAGTAACATCTGGCTGGTCGGAGTACCGGAGAGGGAAGAGGGCGCTAGTGCGGAACTGCTTGTGGAAAACTTGACCCTGAAGGTGTTGGGGATAAAGGGGCTGTCTAAATTCTTCACAGTGGAGAGAGCCCAAAGGGTGCCGAGGAGTGCCCCACCACCAGGTGGCCCCCCAAGAGTAATAGTGGCAAAGATCATGAACTTCAGAGACAAGACGCAATACTACAAGAGGCCCGCAAGGCAGGATTTTACGAACTTGGAAATACTTGACTGAGCATCTTCCCAGATTTCACCTTGGAGGTGCAGCGCCAGAGAAGGACGTACGATGCAGTGCGGCGACGACCAAAAATTGAACAAAAAAATACATTATGTTCTTCCCGGCTAAAATGAAAATCATATCAGGGGGAAGTCGTGGCTGTTTATGTCCTCCAGGGAGGTGTGGGATTGGATAGAGGCTTCATCACACGGAGGGGAGTCACAAACAGAGGGTCGAGAGGAGCAAAATCTCAAGCTGGGGACAGAGATAAGGTCTAGCGGTGGCCTTGGTTAGAAACCGGGGATTTATGGCCGAGGAGAGGATCCTGGGGCAATAACGAGGGATGGGGGAAGGAGAGTTCTGCAGCTGGAGGGTGGGAGTGGGCGCAGCGTGGAGCCCCACCCCCCTAGTTGACTCCACTGGCTGCTAGCCCATGAGAAGAGGTGTAATGTACCAGTCCAGGGGTCTAATGCGGTAGGAATGGGGGGGTGACACCCGGAAAGGGGACCCCCCAAGGGATTAAGTTAAAGGGCTGGGGGAGGTGACAGGGGAGAGGGATGGGAAGTTTAAGTTGGGGATGGTTAACGTTAGGGATACAGTTGGGGGATAGGGAAGAGGTAGGGGAACGGGGAGGAGACCGAGTACCGAGATATATGAAACTGGAGAAGAGGCGTGAGAGTGTAACGTCAGCATAAAAAAGGCATGGTGGAATTGTCAGAGGAAGGATGGGGGAGGATAGGAAAAGGAATCGGGAGGGAGTGGGACAGGATATAAACACTTAACCGGTAGCAGTTGGGGGACTTTGAAAATCGGGACGTGGAATGTCCGGGGGCTGGGGACAAGACAAAAGAAACAGAGTGGGAGAGTTCCTAAAACGACAGGGGATACAGGTGGCCACGATACAGGAAAGACACCTGGTTAGGGCGTACCTAGTGGCATTGGGGAGAAAATGGAGAGGGCAGGTGGTGGGCACGTATTATTCATTTTCACACAAAAGGAGTAGGCAACACACATCTGTGTTGTAAGTTATTAGCAGCAGAAAAAGGGACCCAAGAGCGGTCCTGTTGGTAAAACCAAACCCAAGAGTTACTGTGGTATGAACACTGATTATTATTAATAGAGTGGGTAACAATGCTGTGACAGAAGACAGAAGGATAGAGCGAAAAAGAGATACTATCCCTGCCTACAGTGCACTCTCAAAGAGGTTGCGGTGTTATAACGCCTGTCTAATAGTGACAGAATAAGAATGAAATTACCAACTTCTATGATGTTTAATACATTCAGCCTTGAAAGTCCAATACCACTCTCCTCCAGATTATTTTAGATCGGAAGAGACTAAAAGTAAAAGAAGAAGCACTCCAGGGAGGGTAAAGAGGATACATTCTTCCTCTTTAGAGACTCGTGTGGCATCTAATGGGATAGACAATTCTTTAATATCCCATTGATTGTCACACTGACCCTGGGTTGCTAGGGTTAAAATGACACAACCAAAAGGAAGAGGATAGATTTCTATTCCGACAACATAAAGACAATAGTCACCACTTCTCATATAGAACTTATTTTTACTAACGGGAAGTAGGACGATATAAAACGGTTTGCTCAAGCTAATGAATAGGCAAATTGGTGCCTTTTTACATGTAACAAACACTGTCGACCGGTTTCAGTAGCCTAACTTTGATAAAGCCACATTCATCAGGACAGTCTAAGCTTCCTCAAACGCTAGTATATTTCGTGACTCGAAAACCAGTTTATGAGCAATACCGCTCCACAAGGACATACACCTTGTGGCCAGTGTAGCGTTTGCACACTTACCAAACGCACTAAAACCCTAGACCTTGGTTTGACAACACTGTGGAAACCACTTGCTCTGACGAATTGTAATACATCCAATGTAATCTACATGATAAAGTGCCCCTGTGACAAAAGATATATTGGCATGACCACAAGGCCAATCAAGAAACGCATTCAGGAGCACTTATCTTGTATTAGGACCCATCAGGAAAATGCTCCTATGGTTGACCATTTTCACTAGGCTAAACCATCAGGCCACCGAAATTGAGTGGACAATCATAGAAAAAGTTAAATGCCCCAGGAGAGGAGGAGACATGAGCCACCTCCTACTAAAACGTGAACAAAAATGGGTCTTCCGTTTAAAAACTGATAAGGTGGGTCTGAATGAAAGTATACCTTGGCACTCTTTGGCTATGATCACCTAAGCCATTTTGTAGTGTCATCAGTACTATTTGCCCTGAGTGATTGATGGCCAGAGAAATTCAGTTTGGATATCCTATATCCCTGTATCCCTCCTGATCCCATATACAAGATAGACCATATGGAAACACAATTGCACATGGGATCAGGCTGCAGTGTGCTATCCTTGAGCTTTGATGTGCTCTAATTGATGAGCCTTTATGTATCTTTAATACAATATAACCGCTCATTAGCCAATAATGCATATTGGCCGGTCTTTTGATGGACCTCACCCGCTAATTTCCTTCTCCCTGAATGCAAGCCTTCCTTTTCTTCAATAATTGCCCCTGATGCATTTATAGCATCTAGATCCACCTGTACGCGACTGGCGACAATGCCGGCACCTTTTACAACGTACAGTGCCTGGCGGGTTTCGGGCTTCCTGGCCTGACCCTTGCGTACATGTGGGCGTGCACACGTTGTAGTGTGTCACGTGGCAGGGGGGGCGAGCCGGCGGAGGCCGGCGTGGAGCCCTGGAGTCTGTCTTGCTCCTGGACAGCATGCGCATATGGTGAGACGCGCTCACGTCACATGCTTGGGCATGTCACGTGACGCGGAAGAATAGCCCACTCCTCCCCTTCTTCCCGTCTCTCCTTCTTAACACAGAGATCATTACATGGCCGCGGACACGCTCGTGTCGGGCTTTTTTTTGTTTAATCCATGAGATGCCCGTGGAAGGTGCTAACAAGTAAGTGCTGGGGAACCATTGTTATACGTAATATTAAACATCTCCTTACCCGTGTTTACACGGGAAAGCGTCCCCTTTCGAAATCGAGTACTTGCCTCCTATAGGACTATGCTACGCTATGTCTCCCATTTCGCTGCCTCCTGCCAAAAGCTGCCCAATTCAAACAGAATCACTAACTCGGCGGTGGCACTAAGATCAGTGGATCATACAAACTGGCACAATTGAGAACTCAGTGCCTTAAATCTGATTATAACTCTGTATTAATTCACAGATGTACAGCACGTGGACTGGTCAGCCAAGCTGTGCCATAATTTGAGGCCTTCTCTGCTTTAAATCTGAAGGGAAGGATATTTAGGGTGAGTGTTCTCTCCGATAACCACAAATGAGTAACCTGTATTGATGTAAGAACATTTTTAATTAACATCCATGTTCCAACATACAGTACTGTAGATATGGGATACATGTGTTATGCTATTTAGCAAGGAGATGAGAACTATATACTAAAACTGAAAGATGAATTGGTGTTTTGGGACATCCTCTGATTGTTGTTGCATGGATGACACGTACTGTAGTGTCAATCCATAATCCAATACATGGAATTTAGCAGCCGCCTAGTGACTGAGGTTTACTTTGTTTTGATCCCACAGGTTCCTTCCCAGACTGTTCCAGTCCTATGATACCAACGGCAAGGTGGTAACGTACTACTCCATCTACCGTTTTTTATTTTCTCATAAACTGGTTTTCGAGTCACGAAATATACCAGCGTTTGAGGAAGCTTAGACTGTCCTGATGAATGTGGCTTTATCAAAGTTAGGCTACTGAAACCGGTCGACGGTGTTTGTTACATCTAAAAAGGCACCGTTTTATATCGTCCTACTTCCCGTTAGTAAAAATAAGTTCTCTATGTGAAGTGGTGACTGTATTGTCTGTGTTGTCGGAATAGAAATCTATCCTCTTCCTTTTGTTTGTGTCATTTTATCCCTAGCAACCCAGGGTCAGTGTGACAATCAATGGGTTATTAAAGAATTGTCTATCCCATTAGATACCACACAAGTCTCTAAAGAGGAAGAATTTATCCTCTTTACCCTCCCTGTAGTGCTTCTTATTTTTACTTGTAGTTTCTTCCGATCTAAACTAATCTGGAGGAGAGTGGTATTGGACTTTCAAGGCTGAATGTATTACACATCATAGAAGTTGGTAATTTCATTCTTATTCTGTCACTATTAGACAGACCTTGTAACACCACAACCTAGTTGAGAGTGCACTGTAGGCAGGGATAGTATCTCTTTTTCGCTCTATCCTTCTGTCTTCTGTCACAGCCTTGTTACCCACTCTATTAATAATAATCAGAGTCCATACCACAGTAACTCTTGGGTTTGGTTTTACCAACAGGACCTCTCTTGGGTCCCTTTTCGGCTGCTAATAACTTACAACACAGATGTGTGTTGCCTACTCCTTTTGTGTGAACATTATCTACTAAGAACATTATCGCGCCTTGAAACACTTGAAACGCTTGTGTATAGGCGCGTTACAAATGCCATTTCATATCATATCATATCATAAGGGCAATACCCTGTCAACTCCGTAGAATTTGCCCTATTGTTTGGTTATAATCACATCTTATTCATCTAAGGGAAGGGGAGTATTGATTTTGGTGGTGGCAGGGGTGCCTCTGCAGGTGGAAAGGGTGCTGATGGACTAGGTGGGGAGGACAGTGGTCATGGTGGGGAAATGGGAGGAACGCTCAATATGTTTGGTGAACTCATACGCACCTAATACGGATGATAAGGAATACTTCCCCTCGGTGTTACATATGATAGGAGCATTTAGGGATGAGATGATCATATTGGAGGTGGGGGGGACTTCAATTGTCATCTAGATACACACCTGCATGGAACGAGGGGGGCGGGGCCTGGCAAAAAACAAATGACAGCGTCACTTCACAAGGTAATGGAGGAGTTAGACCTAGTGTAAATATAGAGAGAAAGGCATGGGGAGGAGAGAGGATTCTCATATTACTCGGGAGCACATGGGTCATACTCACGCTTGGATTACCTACCGACAGGGAGGGAACGCTGTCAGCAATTTCATGAGCCGGAATATCTGGGGTGCACTCTCTCAGATCATTCCCCATGTCGGTTAAGCTGATGGGAAAGGGAAAGGAACCCCCACAACAGGTGTGGCATATGCAGAGAGAGACGTTGGAAGATGGGGCCTTCCAGAACGATATACTGAAGGGAATTGAAAGCTACTTTGAGTTAAATGCTGGGTCGGTGACATCAGCAAGGGTGCTCTGGGAGACCTTTAAGGCAAATCTAAGAGGGGTCTGCCTTTCGACGACAGTGGGGATGAGGAAGAGACTGCAGGATACGCTATGGCAGACAGAGGAGCAGGAGGCGGAATTGGACAGGGAGGCTGCACGGGGAATGTTGGTGGGGGATAGACTGACCTAGAGCCTGGCTGTATACCACAAGACCCTGGCAGATCTGGCACACTTTGACAACAGTAGACGGGACGTTCGGATGCATGGAGAGGGAGATAAGGCGGGGACGCTTTTGGCCTGGTTGATAAATGGGGAAAGCCCACGGCGTGTTATAACCCAAATTAGGACCCAGTCAGGGGAAGTAGTTAGATCGGATTAATAGGGCATTCATGGAATCTATAGGGAATTCTATGCAAGCGAAGGGAGATATGTGGAAGAGGACGCAGATGAGTTGTTGGCTATGGTTCGGTTACCAAAACTAGGGGCGGATAGGGAGGAAGAAGTGGAGGCTCCGATAGAGGAGGGGGACATTCGAAGGGTGGTACGCTCCATGAGGAAAGGCACGTCACCCAGTAACAAATGGTTTCCTATAGAATTCTATTCTGAATATGTAGATGGTCTAGCTCCTTGGCTCAAGAAGGTGTATGATGAGGCTTTTGAGAAGGGAGACCTCCCAGAGTCCATGAGGGAAGCCATCATAATGATAATCCTGAAGGAAGGGAAAGACCCACTGCATTGCATGTCGTACCGTCCCATTTGCTTGTTGAATATTGACGGAACATCCTGGGGAAAATCCTGGCAAACAGGATGGCGAGGGTAGCTCTGGAGTTGATGCATCCAGATCACTGTGGGTTTATTGTGGGGAGAAAAACGACAGGCAACATCAGTCGCCTCCATCATGTGATGGATCATATCAAGTCCCAGAAGGGGGACATGGCAATTGCCTCCTTTGATACAATGAAGGTGTGTGATTCGCTGGAATGAAAGTGGCTATTCCCGATACTGAAGAAGTTTGGGTTTGGGGAAAATATTTGTAAATGGCTGGGTTTGCTCTATTGTAACACATTCAAATCTTCAGTCTTTATCATTTCTTGTAACTTATACTGGCACAAAGTGTGGCCATAGTCTAACTTGCCCTTCAACCATGCAAAACTATGCCCTTGTGAATTACTAGCCCTAGATTGCGCTGGCTGCTCTGCTTATCTAGCGTTAGGGGATAGTCAAAAAGGAACTTGCCCTACCGCTAACCTAACACACTCAAACAGGACAACCTGTTTGTTCAAAATAATTAATAGGCGCATGCCATGACGTCTGTGCATGCGTCGTCTGCCTTGCAAATGAAAAAGGTTTCTATGTTTTATTAGTTATCTTTGTTCGGCAGATATAATAAAAGATTGACCAACTAGTTTACAAAGAGCGGCCTTTTTTATAAAAAAAAAAAAACGGTCTTAATTCCCTTAGTTTAGATGAAACTGCTCAGTTTGTATCCCCATTTGTAGTGAGGGACACTTGACTTGCTGGTTTCCTGTCGTGTAGTTCTCGACAGGATTGTAGTTTTTCAATATTACTACAACCCCATGAAATCCATAGTCTGTTTAAACTTTCTTTGTGCTCAGACTGTGGTTTGATCTCATACCATCCTGTGTTTGGTGGAAGGATCTATGTACGGTTTTTCACCATATCATTGGTACGCCTTTGAAAAGACCGGACAGAGCCTACCGGTTTCAGTGGCCTGAAATGGGTGAGTTGTTTTTCGTTATATCTCTTCTTGCTGGATGCCCCAATTAGTGGCATTCCATAGTACCGGACGTGCTGGAAGGCTGGCTAGCTGGAACTCTGGAACAGTGCTGCCTAATAGCCCTGAAGAAAGTGGCAAAGAAAACGTTGGGTGGGGGAGTTATCGTGGAACACAGGGAAGAAGAGGGTATCCTTAGCGATACTACAGCGGCTCAGTTGCAAATGGCTCTGGAGTGGGGACAGCCACGTGGGGAAGTCCTGAAAGGGCCGGTGGGGGATCTACCACCATATCGGAGAAGGGTTGAACTACTATGGAATCCGATGGGGAATAAGGGGATCACAATCGTGCTTGAGGCAGTTCGAGAGATATGAGGGAAATATGTTCGGAAGAAGGAACCTGGAGGGTTCTATGAGGGGAACCTTCCCTGGGGGCGTAGACTGGAAGCTGAGGCAAGCGATAGGGAGGGCAGGGATACAGAGGCTCCAGGAGAAGGGATGTGGGGTGGAGGGGGGCCTATTTGAGAGAGGGAAACTGCTGACGTTTTCAGAATGGTGCGGGAAGTTTGAATTACCAAAGGGATTATTCCTGTCGTGTAGTTCTCGACAGGATTGTAGTTTTTCAATATTACTACAACCCCATGAAATCCATAGTCTGTTTAAACTTTCTTTGTGCTCAGACTGTGATTTGATCTCATACCATCCTGTGTTTGGTGGAAGGATCTATGTACGGTTTTTCACCATATCATTGGTACGCCTTTGAAAAGACCGGACAGAGCCTACCGGTTTCAGTGGCCTGAAATGGGTGTGTTGTTTTTCGTTATATCTCTTCTTGCTGGATGCCCCAATTAGTGGCATTCCATAGTACCGGACTTGCTGGAAGGCTGGCTAGCTGGAACTCTGGAACAGTGCTGCCTAATAGCCCTGAAGAAAGTGGCAAAGAAAACGTTGGGTGGGGGAGTTATCGTGGAACACAGGGAAGAAGAGGGTATCCTTAGCGATACTACAGCGGCTCAGTTGCAAATGGCTCTGGAGTGGGGACAGCCACGTGGGGAAGTCCTGAAAGGGCCGGTGGGGGATCTACCACCATATCGGAGAAGGGTTGAACTACTATGGAATCCGATGGGGAATAAGGGGATCACAATCGTGTTTGAGGCAGTTCGAGAGATATGAGGGAAATATGTTCGGAAGAAGGAACCTGGAGGGTTCTATGAGGGGAACCTTACCTGGGGGGGTAGACTGGAAGCTGAGGCAAGCCATAGGGAGGGCAGGGATACAGAGGCTCCAGGAGAAGGGATGTGGGGTGGAGGGGGGCCTATTTGAGAGAGGGAAACTGCTGACGTTTTCAGAATGGTGCGGGAAGTTTGAATTACCAAAGGGATTATTCCTGTCGTGTAGTTCTCGACAGGATTGTAGTTTTTCAATATTACTACAACCCCATGAAATCCATAGTCTGTTTAAACTTTCTTTGTGCTCAGACTGTGGTTTGATCTCATACCTTCCTGTGTTTGGTGGAAGGATCTATGTATGGTTTTTCACCATATCATTGGTACGCCTTTGAAAAGACCGGACAGAGCCTACCGGTTTCAGTGGCCTGAAATGGGTGTGTTGTTTTTCGTTATATCTCTTCTTGCTGGATGCCCCAATTAGTGGCATTCCATAGTACCGGACGTGCTGGAAGGCTGGCTAGCTGGAACTCTGGAACAGTGCTGCCTAATAGCCCTGAAGAAAGTGGCAAAGAAAACGTTGGGTGGGGGAGTTATTGTGGAACACAGGGAAGAAGAGGGTATCCTTAGCGATACTACAGCGGCTCAGTTGCAAATGGCTCTGGAGTGGGGACAGCCACGTGGGGAAGTCCTGAAAGGGCCGGTGGGGGATCTACCACCATATCGGAGAGGGGTTGAACTACTATGGAATCCGATGGGGAATAAGGGGATCACAATCGTGTTTGAGGCAGTTCGAGAGATATGAGGGAAATATGTTCGGAAGAAGGAACCTGGAGGGTTCTATGAGGGGAACCTTCCCTGGGGGGTAGACTGGAAGCTGAGGCAAGCGATAGGGAGGACAGGGATACATAGGCTCCAGGAGAAGGGATGTGGGGTGGAGGGGGGCCTATTTGAGAGAGGGAAACTGCTGACGTTTTGAGAATGGTGCGGGAAGTTTGAATTACCAAAGGGATTATTCCTGACATATGGGGCAGTGGTAGGAGATTAGCAGAAATATGGGATGGAATACCGCCGGAGCCGGAAACAAGTCCACTACCGTGGGTACTGCTGGAGCAAACAGGGGGGGGGGAAGGGTTTCGCACATCTACAAGGCCTTACAGGAGGAGTCTAGGGGGGGAATTGAAGGTAAAGAGGTAGTGGGAGGCAGATGTGGGGCATCAGCTATCTGAGAAGGAATGGGCAAATATATGGGCCCAAGCCCAGAAGGTGTCGCAAAATGCCAGGTTGCAACTGGTCAAATTTTCCCCAACCAGACTGCAGACGATGAAAAGGACCCTAATTGGTGAGTGCCCAAGGTGTGGTAGGGGACAAGCAGGATTCTGGCATATGATATGGGATTGCGGAATCATAGCGAACTATTGGGAGAAGGTGATTAAAGAGGTGAATGGGCTGTTGGGGTACAAAATTGGAATGTAACCCGAGAGTATGCATATGGGGGATCCTCGCTATTGCGTGGAAACATCCACAGGGACCATCAATAATGCAGTGGCAAGCAGATGCCCATAGATGGGGAGTTGCCGAACTGGAGAAAAGAGCAAACAAAGAGATGAGTTGGCACCACAAGGTACAAAAAAATTTCAAAATATTCAAGTCGATATCAAAATGAGCACTAAATGTTCCAAAAAATGTGATTTAGAAGGAGCTGGCTGTGACAAGTCTGGAGACACCCCGACTCAAATTTACAACAAAAGCTGGAGACCAAGTAACAATATAAGGTCACAGAGCCGCTCACATAGGGGCCCAACCTGGAGTTACAGTACTACCCTTTTTCGGAAGCCTACTGATCGGAACAATCTGCTACACCACCTTAGCTTTCATCAACCTAGCTTACTTAGGAACCTTCCGTTTAGCCAACTTCTTCGAATCAAAAAGATCATTAGTGATCCTGAAGACTGTATCTCACAACAACTTGCAATGAAAGAGAAATTTCTCAAACGAGGGTACCACCAAGAAGAATTGGATTCTGCAGTCTAAAGAGTCAATATTCTTGACCGTGAAACTCTACTATCTGCTCCAAAGAAACCAGCAAGGGAGCTTAAATCACCAGTGTACGTATCCAAATTTTCCATTCCATTCAGAGTAATAAAATCAAGGAAATCATCAAGAAACATTGGGGTATTTTTAAAAACGACACGAGAGTACAGAATCTGTTCAATGAACTACCGGTGTTTGCCTTTCAGAGAAGCAGAAACCTCAGGGATGAACTGGTACATACGAGACCGCCCTTGAAGAAATTGATCACACAACGCACCGGCACATTTCCCTGTCTACACTGCATTAATTGTAACTCTGTTATTAAAGGCAATGTTATTTTCCATCCACAAACAGGCAAGAAAATTCTTTTAAAACATTTGGGACTTGTGCAGTGTTAACATCATAAATGGCATCAAATGCCCATGTGGGAAATACTACGTGGGTCAATCAACCAGAGCAGCCAAAACGCAGTGGAATGAACACCGGTCCTGCATCCGCAATTCCAACCCAAACTCAGCTGGGGCCCGACATTGGGCCTTGAATAAACATAATCTTTCACAAATTAAGTTTCTGATCCTGGAGGTTCTGACCAGGAACAACCCCCAGGAAGATTTAGGCCTGCGCCTTAATCGCAGGGAGACATTTTGGATTGACAAACTCTGCAGCCTGGTTCCCAATGGTCTGAATGAAGAAATTAATTACCACTGTTATGTCTGAGATACATTAATATGCAAATGCATGTTCTCCAGCATATGATACTGGATGTGCTTCTATTGCGCTTCTGATTTTGTAATTGACTCTATGCTTCCTGAATTTTGTACCATTTCTAGTTGGAAATCTTGTTCTATGCTACCTAGCATCAACCTTGCCGCAAGTCCCGGATTTTGTCTGGGACCCAAGGTGCCGCCTATGGGCGACACCTACCGCGACAAGGTTGTACCTCGATACTATAGTGGTCCAAGAGTAGCCCTTTCACATGTGTTTCAATTTTATAGTCTGTTTAAGTGCAACACTTTTTTTGTTGTTTGTTTTTCATGCCTTGAGACAACATCTGTATGGTGCATTTTTTTGTATTTGATATGCATTTTGTGTTTAACAATTGAGTGGTTCATATATTTAGGATTTTTTACCAACATCATCATCACGTAACTGAGTGACATTACTTTTGGTCTTTATTACCGGAGTCCTTCTGCTGCCTCGGTTGCCATTTGGCTCGTGTCAGCACGTTTAAGTATTTCTTTTGTTTCCATTATTTCATTTGTTTTTTATTTTCTGTAATTATGCTACCACAATTACGGACATTGATATAGTATGCCCCATAAATGTTTATTTTTTCGATTTGTGCGGGCGTTCGCCTGCAAAACAAGTTGGTTCATGACCCTCGCCTCGCACAGATGCGAGGCGATCACGTGTCTTACAAAAGAGCCGTTGCCCTGGCTACGGCCTAACACGGCAGTCCGACACTGCCCTGCAGCCGCACACACAAGGATTGGAACGCTCCGTGTGCTGCAAGGTAGGATATTCTATCTTAGCACCACCCGCTTACCTTCCTACAGATACGTGTATGCCGGTAATGACACAGCATTTAACTGGACCATTTTTTGATCACCAGATACGATCTTCCATGAGCACAATTGTGTTCTTCACTATAGCCGCGGAACACACGGCATTTCAGTTGGCCCATTTCATTGTGGGCTTGAACTCTGAACGTTCTGTTCTGCACCATGCGCCACAACCCTTAAGGTAAAACCCAGCTTTACATATCCTTTTTTTTGGTCCTATTTACTCGCATTTTAAACCACTCATTGTGTTTTTTTGTTTCTTTCCTTTACCAACTTTGAAACCACGTCTGATTGGTATGTTTTACCTTTATTTTTCAATAATGTGTGTTTTGTTTAACCTATCACCATGATGTAAATGTATTATGTTACACACCTGTATAATTGTTTTAATCACTAGACTTCCCCTGAAGAAGGAAATTATTTCCGAAATGCATTGGTGCACTTAGTCTGAATTACTTATGGATTGGGGCAATTGCTCCCTCACTAAGAATTCATTAGTGATAGCTTTGTTTTGAATTCCTTTGGATAAACTATTTTTTTGATGCAAACCACCAACAGACTCTTTCTTTTTTGAATAAGCATTACATATTTTTGATATTTGATCTAACTGCCTTGAACTTTGAATAACTCTGTGCCCTGGTTGGGCCCCTATGTGAGCGGCTGTGTGACCTTGTATTGTTACTTGGTCTCCAGCTTTTGTTGAGTTGTCGAACTGGAGACATTGCAAGGGCCGGGTGCTAACATAGGGAGGGAAAGCCAACTGGGGCCAGTTGCTGAATGATCTAGATATACCCAATGATCTGAAGCCACCGTGAGGTGGTGGGCAAAGGTGAGGTGAGATTAAATGGAAAGGGGAAGGAAAAAAAAGAGGATGTGGAAGGGTTGGAGGAGATCCATGATGTTAATTAATCACATAAAATGGGGGAAGCTGACGGGAGAAAGGAGAAATGGTACAGGTTATGAAGTCTCACGAGGAATCGGTCATGAAAGCAGGGAGAATACAGGATGCTGGGGGGGAGGTGTTGGGATTGTTTTTTGTCTACCTTATTTATGAAAATGCAAATAAAGAGTGTTAAAAAACTCAAGAGTCTGAGGGGCCTCGGGATCGTTTACATGTACATTGAAATCTCCCATGAGAACCAAATTAGGGTGTGATAAGGTGAGATCTGCCATCATCTGCTGGAAGCTATTTAAAAAACCCTGGAAGAGGAAAGCGGGAGGGCGATAGACAAGCAGCAGGCGAAGAGCGAAGTTTGTCATGGCCTGCATTTGAATCAGTATCAGTTTGCAGGGTAAGGTATGAATGAGAGCAATATTGGTGTATTCGAGTTCAGAGGAGTGAATTATTGCCCCTCGATGGATGGCTCAGAACGGTCTAAATTATTTTGAAGAGGAACAAAATTTGACAGGATCTTCCTCAGGTTCGGAAATAATGGACACCACCACCGAGTCACAAAAGGCCTCAACGTGACTGTTCTAAGAGTGAAGCATTGTCACATAAGTTGTTTCCCCATTCAACTATTTCTTGCTCTTCTGCTTTCGACCTTGATTCGCCAGTTAATGCCCAAGGTGACTGCACTATTAGAGAAGACTTTGCAGTAATTCCCTTGTGGGTTGACACTGGGGGAAAAATACTTAAAGCCAGTTTATATCTTTCAGGTGACACATGTATTAAGGAACACTGCTGTTAATGATGTACTGGTGAACATGTATTGGAACATTTATAAAGTGGGAGGATGGGAAGGGCTGAGGAAATTCAAGGGAGGGATTAATTTGGACGAACCTGCCGTATCCGCGGGGGCGAACGCTCAGTAAGATTACTGAAAGTGTGGTAACGGTTTGATGATTCTGGAAATTCTTAATGTTAGGGTGATTCATCAGGGGAAGCCTGAGTGAATTGGGGGATACAGGATGGGCTTGTATTTCATATGATGGCAAATAAAATACCATAATATATCATCTTACATATTTGCAAATGTTCTGGCCTTGTGGCTGCAGCTCAACATGTTGACTGAATGGTTTAAGCCTGGGTCCCTTACAGTTAGAGAACGGAATACACCTCATAAACAGGCATGACTATCCACGATGCTCAAATCCACTTAACCAGATGTTTTTCTACAGGAAACCCTCCCATTAAAAGTAGAATGGTTTACGCTGACCTCTATTGAACACCTAGTTTGACACCTATACTACATCGAAGAGGACCAGGGTGGCTATATGGCTAAGTGAAGGGGTCACTTTTCTTTTGATGAGGACATTTCCGATTCTGAATGTAGGTAAGTGTTCTTAAAAGGGAAGCTCTTACCAACCTCTTATGATGTTCGTCTACACCCTAAATAAAAGGCAGGATCCCTTTTCACTATCCAGTCTCAAAATTGTTGAAGAATATAGAGAAAGGGAGCTAACTGATCACAGCTGATTTTAATGTAGTTGTTTCCCAACGCGTGACAAGATCTTGACACAAATGGATGCAATGACAGCCAAAGAAGGCTAAATTCCCCTACACGCGATTGCTGAATGGTTGGGGACTCCTCTGAAAGAAATTAGATTGCTCCTTTTATTCTCAAATCTGTAAAACACATTCTAGACTAGAAAGGCTCTCTCCAACTCAAAAGCTTGTCAACACAATTATAGATGCTACAATTGACTTAATTACATGATTGAACCATTCCAGGATTCTCTAGAAATATACCTAGGAAACCTTGGAGGGAGGGAAAGGAACAAGTTACTTACCTGTAACCATTGTTCTCCAGCATCAGTCTGGCATGGATGCACATGCTCATGGATATTGCCCGTCAGGCTGGGAATCCTCAGTAAAAGAAAAACAGTTTCACTTTCATGCTGTATTTCTCCTTTAAACCAATCACTGTCCTCTGGGTCATATACTGCTCCCATCCAATGACAGCCCTCTCCCTAAATCCCTCCTCTGGCAGCCATCTTCAGATTTGGTAAACATGTAAAGTGGCAGTATGATTAAAAAGAGTTGCAGAGGGGTCGGAGGGAGGGCTTGCATGTGAGAGAACAATAGTTAAAGGTAAGTAACCTGTTCCTTATCCAGCATGGCATCTGGCATGGATTCACATACTCAAATAACGAATACATAGCATAGCAGTACAATATCACACAACCACGGGAGGTGGCAAGGCTCAACAGACGCCATTAACTCTTACCTCTGGAACAGACTCACCTCAAGCGAACAGGTTGCGTAGCACTGCTTGCCCGACTCTGGACACCTCCTTGGAATCCCTGTCATCGCAGTAGAACTTCGTGAAGGTGCGTGTTGACCTACATGTCGCAGCCCTGCCGACATCCAGCAGGAGCACACCTGACAGGAACGCTATCATTGCAGTGATCCCACTGGTGGAGTGGGCTCTCGGACGGCCGAGCAGTGGTCAGTTCGCCAACCGATGACAGTGCATGATGCAGCCGGAGAGCATCCTTAAAATGGAAGCCTTGGACAAGGCCTTCCCATGGTTCACAGGACCAAAGTTCACAAACAGTTGTGAATTCTTCTGAAAACTCTTTGTGCATTCCACGTAGAACTTCAGGGCATGAGCAAAGTCCAGCGAGTACAAGGCCCTTTCAGCTGGTGACGAAGGGTTTGGGGAAAATAACAGGTAACCCCAAAGGACCAAAGGCTTTTTGAGGTGTAACTCCGACAGACCCTTCAGCATAAAAGAGGGGTGTGTCCGCAGCACCACCCCCGAATTGTGGAAAATCAGGTATGGTTGCTTGCAGGATAGGGCCTGGAACGCCTATAGCCTCCTGGCAGAGGTGATGACCACAAAGAAATCCATTTTCTACGAGAGGAACCTGATAGGTGCCTGATGCATAGACTTGAAGGGGTCCTGCCATGAGCCTCATCAGAACCACGTTGAGTTCCCACGCCAAGGCAGGAGCCTTCACTGGCGGGAAGGTTCGAAACAGTCCCTTGAGAAATTCCTTGACGAGTCGGTGGGACCAAAGTGAAGATCATTCTGGAGATCTGGTGTAGCAGGATATTACCACCAGATGTACTTTCACAGAGGCATGTGCCAGTCCAGACTTGGCCAAGGATAGCAAGCACGGAAGGATTTGCGGGGCCGTGACACTCGGAGGGGGTAATCTTCTGAGACCGGCACCAGGAAGCAAAACGCTTCCACGTGTGACCGTAGCACTTCAAAGTCAACAACACACTGGCCTTGCGAGGACCTCTCTGCAGTCCGCAGGCAAATCCTATTCTCCAAACTCTAGGACTGCAGGAGCCAAGCCCTCAGGGTCAGCGATCCTGGGTCGTGATGAAGGATTGAGGCTCCTTTTCTAGTGAGAAGATCCGGAACCACTGGCGGCTTGACTGGAGGAGACGCTGACAGGCTGAGAAGGTCCGGATACCAAATCTGCCTCAGCCATGCCGGGGCAATGAGTATCATCCTGCACTGGCACTGCGTGAGTGTGATGGTGACTCGTAGCAGGAGAGGCAACAGAGGAAATACGTACAGAGACATCCCTTCTCATGGAAAGGAGAACGCATCGCCCAAGCTCCTCGGTTGGTGGAATCTTCTTGCAAATTTATGGCATTTGGCGTTTGTCACTGTTGCAAACAGATCGATCTGGGTTCCCACTTGTGGCAGGAGCACAATTCCCTGCTGAGGGAGTCTGCAATGGTGTTCTGGACTCTCGCTAGGTGAAGAGGAACATCTCTTGTCCAACGGCCCAGCGCCTCAAGTCCTGCGCGTCCTTGGAGAGCGCTGGGAATTGAGTGCCACCCTGTTTCCTGATGTACAACATGGTGGTGGTGTTGTCCGTGAAGATCCTCACCACATTACCCTTCAGAGAGGGAAAGAATGACTCGAGGGCACAGAAAGCTGCCCGTAGATCTACGATGTGGATACGGAGATCCTTCTCCTCCAGCAGCCATAGGCATCTGGCATGCAGACGTTCGGTGTGGGCTCCAGAGAAGTGTCCGTGGTGACCGTCTCCTGGTATGGAGGGTTTTGAAACCCTGTATCCCAGGCGATATTGGAGCAGATGCCCCGCTACTCCATCACCAGATGGAACTCCTCGTTGAGCGAGATCTTGTCCGCGAAGCTTGCGGACACCAGTAACCAGCGAGCATCCAGGAACTCCTGAAGAGGTTGTATCTGCAACCTGCAGAGCTGTATGACGATGCAGGATGACATTATGCCAAGCAACGACTTGATGGTCCGCACCGTGGCTGTCCTCATCGACAACAGCCGCTGCACCATCCCTTGAATGGCTGCTACCCTCTCCTCCGAGGGTGATGCCAGACAGGACACCATATTGAGTCTGGCTCCCAGGAACAGTGCGTTCTGCAATGGTGTTAAGCACGACTTTGAATAGTTGATAGAGAATCCCAGATCTGTCAGAAGCTGGGCGGTCGCCTCCTTGTGTCTGACGGCTAACTGTCGCGAGCGGGCACGAATGAGCAAGTCGTCGAGGTACAGGTATATGTGTATGCCCCGTAGACATAGGTGGGCTGCCACCAGTGCCAGGCATTTTGTGAACCATCTGGGGGCCGACTTCAATCCAAAAGGCACATCCTTAAACTGGTAGAGCTGACCCTGCACTATGAAACACAAAAACCTTTAATGTTTCTTGTGAATTTGGACGTGGAAATAGGCGTCCTCCAGGTCCAACGTCGTCAAGAAGTCTCCTTCCTTCAGCTGGCCAAGCACATGCTTCAACGTGACCATCCTGAACTTTTGGGACTTTATGTACTTGTTGAGACGTCCTAGGTCTAGGATGAGCCACCTGCCCCGTGTCTTCTTTCGGACCAGAAAGTATCTGGAATAGACTCCGCAACCCCAGAGTCATTGGGGAACCAGCTATAGCGCCGCTTTTCGCAGCATGGCCCGCACCTCTTCCAGGAGCGGAGGAATGTGCTGCTCCTGAAGGGATATCAGAGGGATCCGCGGACACCTGCTTTGAAACTCCAGAGTGTGTTCTTGGGCGAGAGCATCCAGCACCCATCTGTCGGTGGTGATCTTCCTCCACTCACTGACCAACCTAGTCAGCCGGCTGCCCACTGGGGTGCACGTGTGGGGTCCTGGCCGGTTCAGGCCAGTTTTGGAGCTGGCGTCCTGCCCTGAAGGCAACTGTGATTCTGTCCTCAGCTATGGTAGGTCTGGTAACGGCCTCTGTAGGATTCCTGGGTCATGGATCTGGAAGGTTGGTGGTACGAAGAGGAGAAACCCTTGGACGACCTGCTCGACTTTCCCCTGTAGGAGCAAGAAGAAGATCACTGCTGTTGGAGAGTTCTCAAGGTACAGGCCGTGTCTGTATCTGCCTTGATGGCCTGGAGGGATGTTTTGCTTTATCTGGGCCACGTGGGGAGACCTTGTACTTACACCCCCCAGACCTTTGCAAAATCAGTCATTGGACTCAGGTAGGCAAGAATTACACACAAAACGCTGGCTATAATGATAATATAAATGACTTGTTAGAGGCCCTTTATTCACTCATAACATAAAGAAAGAAAAATAAACACATAGTCAATTACACATAACATAGAAAAAGAGCATCAGTGTTAGGATAGTTGCAGAAGACACCTTCATCTCGGACACCACAACAATGCTTAGTCCCAAAGCAGGTAGGCAAAGAGATCACTCGTACTAACGGGGTCTGGAGCGGAGCGTCCTCCCCTCTCAGTGAGATTGCATTACCCGGGGTCAAAATTCTAACTGGTTTCCCAAGAGGAAAACCTCTTCTCTTTATGGGGCTACTTTCGATCCCCACCCCTAATGGGTTACCAGTCTGCCCTCGGCCGAAGAGTAGACAATAACCATGAGGAGCAAAGAGTGAAATACTCGAGCTAGAAGCGGGAAAAAAACCAACTTCTCTCCTTGCTTTTGTTCCCAGTATCCCTTATCGCTGCACCTGCAGAGCGCTCCTACTCCCTTTCAGGCTTGTCCTTCAGCGGACAATACAACTATTTCTCAACAGTTATATCAATATGTAATCTTGCCTCCATTGCAGAAATTCATATTTACTCGCTAAGCCCACAAATACATAGGCTTTCATTGCTGTTACATTGCGGTAAATGGAAGTGAATGTCCGTGATGGCCGCGCATCAGCGCAATTTATTTTGGCTCATTTTCAAGCACACACTACAAAGGACTTGTCGACGACCTTCCCAAACAAGTTCTCTCCGTTGAAGGGCG
Organism: Ambystoma mexicanum; assembly: GCF_040938575.1. NCBI lineage: Eukaryota > Metazoa > Chordata > Amphibia > Caudata > Ambystomatidae > Ambystoma > Ambystoma mexicanum. The sequence goes on along the minus strand of NC_090941.1, from coordinate 475,968,969 downwards.
TGTCCAACACCTTCGCCTGGACTTCTTTATGGAAATCTTTTGGCCTTCATCCAGCCTTGTCGACGAAGGCAGACACTGTTCTCCATCTGCCAGAGCCCCATGTGGGCAACGTCCAATGCAACAGTAATGGCGTGGTCAGACGCAACTTCCCCCTCCTGGAAAAGAGTGATTGCCTCCATCCTCTCATCATCTGGGAGGAACTCCAGAATAGGGCCCAGCTTCTGCCACAGCTCCGTCTCGTACCTGGCCAGGATCGCCAGTGCGATGGCCGCCTTGATAGTGGACGCTGCAGTGTAAATCACCTTCCCTCCCGTGGCATCAAAATGTTTCCCCTCGCTGTCCGGAGGGACTGAAGACGAGGACGGGTTAGTTGACCAATTCCTCGCCGAATCCAGGGGATGGTTGCGACCTCAGGCACTAGGATGCAGAGTCCGGCACCCAATATTTCTTCTCCATTCTATCCCGTTTAGCTGGAGCCGTGCACAGGTTCTTTATGAGGGCCAGGCCCTCTTCCCACACGTCGTCTAGAAGGGGAACGGCCATGACAGTCTTCCTCCTGGTCTCACACCTCTGGTACAACAAACCCTCTTTCCTGGTTTCTTCGGGCACAAGCTGAAAAGGCTCAGAGGCTCTGGCGATCATGGAGTGGAACGACCCACCTCATCCGGTGGGGACAAGTTAGGCAAATGCGGACAAACGCTGAGACAATATTGTCTTCGTCGTTGAGGCCGTATCCATCCCCGTGTCTGGATCTACTGGGGAGATGGGGACCGAAGCGGGTGTGGAGACTGAAATGGGGGTGTCCAATGACGCTTCCTCTTCTTACTTGGAGGCTGAATGGTGGCCTGAGGGACCACTGGAACCAGGCCAGGTGGCATCCTTTTCTGGATCTCTAACACCAAGGTATGAAGGATTGACAGAATGTCCAGAGACACATCCCTCGGTTGAGTTGGCAGAATCGGAAAACTAGGCCCGCGCCGTCATCGTCCACTTCTTCCACGTCCTCCTGGACCATGTGCAAGGAATCCTGGTCCTCGTCATCTGTGGACGAGACCTCCATGGCTTGAGCCATGCCTTGGAAGGGCTGGTCAGGGCATCCTTGCCACTATTCTGCCTTTTTTCCCCCCCGTGGGGTTGGAACCGGGGTCTGAACCAGTTTGTAACGCTCACCTGATTCCCGCAGAGGCGCCGATCTTGACTGGGTGAATGCCGTATCTTGAAAGGTGATGTGTAACACGCGGTTGGCTCTTTGGGCTGGACCTCTGTGCACTGTATGTCTGACTCGAAGAGTAAGATGTCTGCAGATAGAAAATATGGGATTAATGAACTGGGGTTATTGGGTGCCTCTCTCCTCTTCCCTTTCTCTTCTCCTGTAGAACCCCAAAGGTTAACGCCCTCACCTTAGGTAAGTGAACGCCGAGCTCTCCATCTGCCTCGGGGCAGGGTGCCGTAACTAGTTTCTTCACTGGATAAGGGTGCAGGCCTCTTGACCTCAGAGGACTGCTGTCCGTCGTTAACTGCATGAACGGTAAGTTCTGGGCACTTCAAATGTCTTAAAAATCTTTTGTAATGATATCTCTTGTTTTGCAGGGTTCCGGCGATGGCGGATGGCGGGCTGAAGAGAATTGAGGATCGAACCCGCGTGAGGAATAGAAGCGCCTGGAAGCACGTAAGTAAGCGCTTGTAGCCTGCTTCACGATGCGCACTAACTGTCCCTTTTATCTTGCAGGTACAAGTTCGGAGCTTTAGAGAAGCTGAAGGGTGCTGGAATACCCACTGGATTCGGCGTGGGAAGGAGTAATGGCACGTGAGTAATAAAGTTGCCCAATGTCTTTAAACGCACCTTCTTTTGTCTTTCAGATGCCGGAATGCAGTTCGAAGACCTCCGGAGCATGCGAAGAGTAGGTAAGCCTTTGTCTTTCAGATGCCGGAATGCAGTGCGAAGACCTCCGGAGCATGCGAAGAGTAGGTAAGCCTTTGTCTTTCAGATGCCGGAATGCAGCGCGAGGCGTTGGTTACAGCCGATGGACCAGGTAAGAGATGCGCTGCCACTGAAGACCGTAGTGCTTACCTGTTCTTTCTTTGTCTTTACAGGTGCTGCTGAAGACTGGATTCCAGGATGATAAGCCTTTGTTCCCTTAGGCCCAGGATCAGAAGCTGAAGAAACGATGAGCGTTCTGCTGCAGAGAATGCAGAATAACGCAAAGCAAGATTCATCCATCGGGTGTGGTTTAAATAGCCTCCTGTAGTGCTTAGGTGTCTCCTTCCACAGCCTCGCCTAGGTAAGAAAAGAGTTCCTGCCTTCCAGAAGAGTTCCAGTGTTCTGAACTTAGGGAGTGGCTCCTGCCCCACCCAACAGGAAAAGTAGTCCCAAACAGAAGAGGATCAGGGGCTCAACTGGCAGGTAAGTTAGCAGCATGGTCTGCTGCAGGTAAGTCCACCCAAGCATTATGAGCCCGGCGCTTCCAGAGCTGGGACTGGGCATCTTTATGAGCCTGGTGCCACTGGCGCCAGGACAGGGTCCAAAAGGTCCCAATCGGGACTGGCTGGCACTCGGAACCGGGGTTATGGCTCTGCTTCCAAGGGAGTTGAGCAAGTCCTGATCTTTTGGAAGCAGAGATCATGACACAGTTTCCCTCGTTCTGGCGCACCCGCAGACTTTGCCAAAGTCAGTGCGGCGGTCTTGCGCCTAGGGGTTAAGGATACGTTATGTGCTACAGGGGCTACCTTCACAGGGTCAGCTCCATTAGCCATCGAGAGAGCAGCTGCCACCAACTCGATCGTCAACAAAGTCTTAGCTTGTACAAATTGGGCATGCATGTCCAGTTCAGCCTTCTTCTCCTCCGTCTGTGGCTTCTCTGGCTTCTCCCGTAGTATAGCCGGGGTAGAGGATTTCCTCTGAGGAGGAGCTTGATTGCTGGCTGGCAATGGATGGTGATGTCGATCGTGCCCTATCGACTTTGGGGCCCGCTTCCGCAGCGACCCTGGTGGGCTCAGACATGCAGTTTGTGGCCTTGTCTTCGGCGCCATGGATGAGGTGCCCTGAAAGGACTTAGAAGACCGCTCCTTGGGGAACGGGGCAGAGGCCTTAGAGTTAAGCCACACCGCCAGTCTACTGTGCCGGATTTTCATTGTCATCTTGGAGAAGCTGAGGCATATCTCGTAGTCTGCCTCCTTATGGTCCGGATGCAGGCAGTAGAGGCATTGTAGGTGTCTTTCTTCCATAAACACAGTCCGTAGGCCGCACTTGGCACAGAGCTTGAAGAGGGACCTTCCCTCCTCCTCCTCAGTCATGGTCAGAGGGTGTGAAGTAGGCATTCTGGAAACTTTGACGATCTTCGCCCTTGAGGGGCGCTGAAATTCACCGACAACAGACCCCTGCTGTCGGCTGATGGTGAAAAGAGCACACAGGCTCTTTTGGAATAAAAATAGAACCTTTTTCAGTGGGAGACACGAAAAAACGTAGAAGTAGCTCGCAGAGCAAACTCAAGGACTCCCAATACTGAAGCGTGCAGTAAAAATATGAAGATGGCTGCAGGAGGAGGTGCTTAGGGGGAGGGCTGTCATTGGATAGGGGCCATATGAGCCCAAAGACAGTGATTGGTTTAAAGGAGAAATACAGTTTATAACTGAAAGTGAAACTGTTTGTTCTTTTACAGAGCATTCCGAGCCTGACGACAGGGAACATTCATAAGCATGTGAATCCATGCCAGACCCCATGCTGGAGAAGCCTGGTGTTTTGAAAATCACCTGCTTAGGCCTGCACAATGGAGGAGGACAATACAACCTTGTAACTTGATAACCTGACAGACACATCTGCTGACTAGCTGATCCGAAGGGAATGTTAATGAAATTGTCCTTGGTAGGTCAGACAGGATGAGGGTGTAACTCAACCATGGGGTCCAGGGTCTGTAGGATGCAAGATTCAGGTTTCACACTGGCCAGCACCCTACTGCAAGATGACATATTACTCACGTTTCAAGCCTGAAGAGGGGCACAGCCCATCTCCAGGATCCTTGAAGCGAGTGAGGTTTGATAAAATAAAAAGTTGAAACACCTGTGAATGCCCCAAATCATCCCCTAGCCCCACCATTCAAACCCTTAAGTTGTACTTGATGCTTCGATAAACACTTCACTATATTGACCTTGGTTAACTGTTTGCTCTGTCACCACCTGGCTGAAAGCATTTATGAATCCAGGATGCATAAAGCATTGAAAATGCAGAGTCCAATTCCCAAACAAACACGTATGATCTACACTTGAAGACTAGGGGTCAGCTCCACAATACCTTTCTGTGAAGAAGGTGAAAACTGTGCCCTAACTGAAAAATATCAAGTTTTGCAGCTGGGTAGTGTCACTCCGCTCTAAGGGTGGGGAAGCATGCTCAAGAGGAGCCCACGCACCGATGGAATCTGTGCAGCAAGCACACCAGAGCCGGCAGACTGCCCTGAAACAAGCATCATCATTCCCATGGCATAGATTGTACAGAGCTTTATGGGCCAGCACCAGTAATCTTGCCTAACCCGAGGTTCAGAGGAAGCTGCATTTGAGATTTATTCAGTGAAACAATCCATGAAGCTAGCTGATAACAGCAATACTGATTTGGCCCAGTGTTCATTGCCATTGCTCAATGAGATTATGCAGTGTACTTGGGCACTTGAAATGCAATGTGTAAAAAACAGGGTGCAAAACCTCTCATAGGTGAAAGCTGTAGTGTCCGCTTTTCACACCAGCTTTGCTGAAACAATTATTAAAAATCACATCAGCATTGCTCATTCATGGAAATCCTGCTTAAATGTATATACTGGTAAATGATCGATGGTCTTTCTAGCCTATACTAAAAGTTAGCAACATTCATTTTACAATGTCCTATTGCTAAGTGGCTCTGTGATGGACAGTGAGATGGGGCCATGATACTTGTAAGGGCCCCACACAGGTATAGCCAATCATTGCAGTCCTGAACAGTCCTCTGCAGGTTAGAAGTCAAGAATTATTTGAAGAGGATGTTTGATAACAGATATCTGACCTCAAAGCATTACCAGAGGCGACTCGCTTGACTGCCCTAGACGAACAAGTTACTTCTTACCTTGTAACGTTCTTTCGACGGGATGTTCCTCCGACGTATTCCTCATCTTAGATATCTCCTTCCAGCTCTGCTGGCCTCGGAAATTTGTTTCTCTCTAGAGGGCGCTGCGCGTCGACGTCCTCCGAGTCGATGTCCCTCGACAGCCGCCGTATCGACGTCGACGTCATCCTGCCTATAAAGGCCGCGCGCAGCGTCCGTTGCTCAGTTCCGTTTTGTAGCCCACAATAATTCTTTCTGGACTAGACTAATCACCCTGAAGGAGCGTAAGCTGCAACAACAAGGGAAGTAGAACTGCGGGGATGGATGGGAGGGTCGATGAGGAATACGTCGGAGGAACATCCCGTCGAAAGAACGTTACAAGGTAAGAAGTAACTTGTTCTTCGAAGGGATTGTGTCCTCCGACGTATTCCTCATCTTAGATAGGCTCCCATAGCAGTATTCTATTATTCGAGGAGGGAGTACTGACTTCACGCTGTCTTCTATTGATGAATAGAATGCAGTACAGCCCTTCCAAACCTAGTCTCTTGACTGGAGGAGGAATCCAAGTTGTAAAATCGTGTAAAGGTATGGACAGACGACCATGTAGCGGCCGCACAGATGTCTTTAACCGGCACACCTCTTTTGAGGGCGGATGAAGCTGCAATACCTCTGGTCGAATGAGCCCTAAGGTTTTGAGGGGGCTCTTTCCCTGCCAGTTTATAACATTCCAGAATGGCTAGAATGATCCATCTGGAAATGGTCTGCTTAGTTATTGGTAACCCCAGCTTGTGACCTGTGTAACCTACAAACAGCTGGTCTGCCTGTCTTATCCTGGTTAGTCTACTGATGTAAAAACGTAACGCCCTTCTAGGGTCTAGCCTGTGTAACCTCTCTTCCTCTTTCCCCGGATGAGGAGGAGGATAGAAAGATGGAAGGGTAATCTTCTGAGTGATATGAAATTCAGAAACCACCTTTGGGAGGAAATTAGGCTTCACTTGCAGGACAACTTTGTCTTTGTGAAAGATTGTGTGAGGGGGTTTACAAGAAAGAGCTTGTAATTCGCTCACCCTTCTAGCAGATGTAAGTGCTATTAATAAAACAGTTTTAAGGGTAAGGAATCTTAACGAACAAGAATGGAGTGGTTCGAAAGGGGTGCCCATCAGGAAAGTTAGGACTAAGTTTAAATCCCATAGGGGAACTTGGAATGGTCTTGGGGGATAAACATTGGTTAACCCCTTTAGAAACTGTATTACCAAGGGTAACTTGAAATAGGATGGTTCTTCCGCAGTGCGCTTAAAGATGGATAGTGCTGCGAGATAGCCATTAATGGTGCCAACTTGAAGGCCTGAATTCGCCAAATATAGTAGGAAGGACAAAACCATTGGTGTACCACATGAAAAAGGGTTGATATTCTGTTCTCTACACCAGCTGCAAAATCTGTTCCAACGGCAGCGGTATAAAGACTTTGTTGCTGGCCTCCTTGCCGAAAGCAACACCTCCATAACATCATCAGGGAGGTCCCAATCCTTGTACCTCAGCCTTTCAGAAGCCAAGCGTGAAGGTTGAGGGTTTTGATGTCTGGATGGAGAACCTGACCTCCCTTCTGTGAGAGTAGGTTCCCTCTGAGTGGAAGTCGAATTGGAGGGCAGATGGACAAGTCTAGAAGGTCCGGGTACCACGTTCTCCTGGCCCAATCCGGGGCAATTAGGATCATGGTTCTCCGGAATCTTCTCAACCTCCTGATCATTTGAGGAATGACAGGAACCGGTGGGAACGCGTACAGAAGCGGAAACTCCCAGTCCACTATGAACACATCTCCCAGAGCTCCTCTCGGGGGAAATTCCCTTGAGCAGAACATATCGCATTTTCTGTTGAGGCTGGTGGCGAACAGATCCACCTGAGGGGTTCCCCAAAGGGCGAAGATCTCTTGAAGGACTTCCTGAGCTAGCTCCCACTCATGGGAGACTGTGCTCTGCCTGCTCAGAGCGTCCGCTGTCAAGTTCTTCTCTCCGGCTAGGCGAACTGCCGATAGAGAGACTCCTTCTTGGATTGCCCAAAACCAGAGCTGCATCGCCTCTCTGCACAGGGGTAGTGATCCTACGCCTCCTCTTTTGTTGAGGTAATGCAATGCCACTGTGTTCTCTGTCATTATCAGGGCGTTTTTCCCTTGTACAGCTGGCAGGAACGCCTTCAGCGCAAGTCTGATGGCTCTCAGCTCTAACAGGTTGATGTGTAGTCTGGACTCCGATGGAGACCAACGACCGCTGATGGTCAAGTCGTTGGCGTGGGCTCCCCACCCCGTGAGTGAGGGATCCGTGACTACTGTTATCTCCGGCCAGGGTTGCCAAAAATGTTCTCCTTTCAGAATGTTCTCCTGACAGGCCCACCACTGAAGGTCTCGAGCCACCCTGTCGGGAACCTGAAGAAGATCTGTCATTCTCCCTGAGAATTGTGACCACTGAGTCCTTAGTGCCCACTGGAGGGATCTCATTCTCAGGCGAGCCTCTGGCACTAGGAAAATGCAGGATGCCATGAGGCCTAACAACCTCAAAAAGTCGAAGGCTGGGATACGTTGGGCATCTTGGAACTTGGTAACCATCTGTAGAATATCTTGAGCCCTCACCTCTGGTGGCGAGCCTTTTCCCAGGGAAGTGTCCAGGATCGCTCCTATGAACTGGAGTCTCTGCGATGGTATCATTTGTGACTTCTTTAAATTGAGGGAGAAGCCTAGTTTGTGAAGGGAGTGGCACACGTGATTTAGCTGGATCTGAGCTTGTTCCGAAGAAACAGCCCTGATCAACCAATCGTCCAGGTAGGGGTAGACGTGAATCCCTTCCCTCCTTAGACTTGCAGCCACTACCGACATTAACTTGGTGAAGACCCTCGGGGCGGAGGTCAGCCCAAATGGCAGCACTCGAAATTGATAGTGAGAGTTGCCAATTGCGAACCTCAGGTATTTCCTGTGTTTGAGATGGATAGGCACATGGAAATAAGCGTCCTGAAGGTCCAGAGATACCAACCAGGCCTGGAACTGAAGGGCCTGGAGGATCTGAGAAAGAGTGACCATCTTGAATTTGTCTTTCCTGAGGAATTTGTTCAATTCTCGCAAGTCCAAGATGGGTCTCAGTCCTCTGTCTTTCTTTGGAATGAGAAAGTAAGGGGAGTACCAGCCCTTGTTCCTCTGCGCTACAGGTACCGGTTCTATGGCACCTTTCTCTAGCAGGTCCAAAATTTCCTGCAAGAGGAGCGGATCTGGAGCTTTCTGAGAGCTGATCACCGGTGGATGACTCTGAGGTATGCGTAGGAAAGGCAGGCAGTAACCTTGGGCAACTGTTTCCAATGCCCAAGCATCTGACGTGATAGCCTGCCATACCGCCAGATGTTGAGTCAACCTGCCTCCTACAGGTGTCCTGTGAGGGAAGTCCTCAGAGTGGTTTTGGGGCGGCTGATGCAGATGCCGATGGTAAAGAGGCACCTGCTGTTGCTGCGGCTTTTGAATATCTACCCCGTCCACCTCGGGTAGTTCTTCTTTGTCCCCTTTGAGCCGGTCGTCCTCTACCTCTTCCGAATGCGGAGTAGAAGCAAAAGGACTTGCCCCTCGCAGAGGTTCCTGTGGGACGAAAAGGTGTCTGACGGATTGCAGCACCTAGGGATTTTGCTGCTGCTTTTGAAGTTTGCAGTTTCTCTAAACTGTCATCCGCCTTTTTCCCGAACAAAGAAGAGTCATCGAATGGCATGTTCAAGAGCCTGGCTTGCACATCTGGGGCAAAACCAGACTTTCTCAAGCAAGCGAATCTCCTGGTTGTTGTACTTGCCGCCATTGCTCTGCTGATACTGTCAGCCGAATCAATGCCCGTCTGGAGGGATTCGCACATAGCGTCTTTACCGTCCTGTATGATATTCAGGAACGCATCCCTTTCTTCTCCCTCCGGGATGCAGTCAGCCGCTGTAGAAGCACACTCCCAAAGTGTATGGCTGAATCTAGCAAGGGTGCAAGTAGCATTAACAGATTTTAACGCCATGCTACATGCCGAAAAAACTTTCTTTGCCATAGCATCATATTTTTTATCGTCCCTGTCCTGTGGGACGGTAGGATAAGCCGTCTTGACATCGGTAGAAGATGCTGCCTATACCACCAGACTTTCTGGGGATGGGTGTTTTGACAAAAACTCCGGGTCTGTAGAGGATACCCTGTATTTTGTAGACAGTTTTTTATTTACTGCCGGGACGACATCTGGGGTTTCCCAGTTCGTCATAATCTTCCTCTGAAGAGCTTTATGAAAAAGCACCACAGGATCCTCCTGTGGGCCTTTGTCAAGAATATCGGTGAGGTCATCTTGTTGGAAAGATTGTGAAGGTGCAGACCACCCCATAAACTCTGTGATCCTGGCCATTAAGGCTCTATAGGGGGTTTCAGCATGCTCCCCCGGGTCTGGCTTAGCAAACTCCACCTCAGGGGAGGTGTCTAACCCACTTGCCTCATGTAAGGAATCATGAAGATCCTTTAACCTCCGTTCTTCAGAGGAAAATTCCTCTGTAATTGGGGTTACAGGTCCCTGCAACTCAAATGTGTCTTCCTGTTCAGACAATTCACCCTCTTCCATAATTGAGGACATAGTTCTCAATTGTTCTGAACTCATAAAGGGTGTAAACCCCATTTCTAAGGCAGAGGGTGCCGAACTTGTCATAATCGGCCTCGAAAACGTCGATGTCGTCGACGCCGACGTCGAAGGCTTCGAGCGTGGTGTCGAAAACAAAGGCGGAGGCCTCGATGACCTCGACAGAATTGGGATTCTGCTCGACAATCTTGAAGCCATCGTCATCGAGGACCTGGGGATAGTCACTGGGTGTGTCGTAACCATGACTTTTCTTGGCCTTGACGCCGGTGTCGACGCTGGCGTCGAGTCGACAGACCCGTGTGTCGAAGGTCCCTTCGACAACGGCGTCGAAGACACCGACCTCGGCGTCGACGGAACCTTCGTCGACGGCGTCGACGGAACCTTCGAGGAAGGTTTGGAGGTCATAGTCCTACTCGAGGGTTCGAGACGCGCTCGAGAGGTTTCCTTGGCCGGGTACTGCGACTCGCAGCGTTTTTGACTTTCGGGTCTTTCGACCAGAGCATCGCTCTCGGCAGTCTTCGAGGGGGCGAGGCCGCTTTCTCGAAGGCGCTCATCATATTTTTGCGGAATTCCTCCCATTCAGCCCGGGAACTATGTTTCGTGGGGCAAGGGATTCTCTTTGGCGAAACAGAGGAAGACAGAGAAGGGGATCTTCGACGTCTCCTCTTCGAGTGCTTCGATCTCGAGGAGTGATGGGACCCACTCTGAGACCTAGAGCGCGAATGGTGACGAGGAGACGAATGTCTCGACTTCGTCGACGAAGAAGAAGCTTTAAAAGTCTTACCTTTCTCCAGCTTCCCCCTACGCTCCTTCAGGGCCTTAGCTGTCATGGACATATAGTCCTCGCACTCCGAACAATGGTGTTCAGCTCCCAAACACCACAGACAAACTCTGTGAGGGTCAGTCAGCGACATCTTTTTCCCACAATCTCGGCATTTTTTGAAGCCGGATCGAGGAGTTGTCGTTTCCGACGAAGAAGCCATCGAGTACGGATCGAATAACTCGAGGTAAATAGGTTTAACCCGACAAACTGAGCAATGGTATTCAGAGGCACTGAGTAAGCGCGGAAAAACGGAACTGAGCAACGGACGCTGCGCGTGGCCTTTATAGGCAGGATGACGTCGACGTCGATACGGCGGCTGTCGAGGGACATCGACTCGGAGGACGTCGACGCGCAGCGCCCTCTAGAGAGAAAAAATTTTCCGAGGCCAGCAGAGCTGGAAGGAGATATCTAAGATGAGGAATACGTCGGAGGACACAATCCCTTCGAAAGTGACTTATTGGAACCATGGCTAAATAGAATACCCTACTGGAATACACAAAAGATTTTTTGAACAAGCGAACAAGTGTGGGACCCTAGTAGCAAATACACTTCAGGTAAAGAGAACTAAGGAATTTATTTAAACTATCACGTGGGAGGATGGAGGGGGGGGGAGTACGTTCTGGAAGGAAATTTTCTTCCAAGTTATATAGATTCTTCTATAGCAATGAAACATTTCTAGCGTTGAAGAGGGACAATACCTTGAGGACATTCATATACACTCTATTACCTTTACTCAAAGAAGAACTGAAATGCCCCATTATGCCATCTGGATGCAATCAAATTGATTAGGCTTAACAATCCTGCAGGATTTAATACCTTGTCCACTGAAAAGATACCAGTCGTTTAATCCAACACGAGAGCCTTATTTAATTATTTTTGGCAAAAGGGACTTATTACACCTAGCATGGAAGAACTGCACATTACTAGCAGATCTAAATTCATACTAATGCTAGGTTGAAACCGTGCTATTGTGACATGTATATGACATTGATAAATGTGAAAGCCAAAATCTTTAATGCAATACTGCAAACCATACAGTACCACCACTCGTTCCATCTTACAGAACCTAAACAATCATACCTTATTCCTAACCATAATGTGACTGATAACACTAGACTAATTCTTCATATTGTAGATGAGGTTCACAGGTCACACAGCTATTCAGTCTATCTTTCTTTAGATAATGAAAAGACATGTGATCAATATAACTGGGCATTTATAGTCAGCTACAAAATGTGGATTTTAGTAGGGTGATCATGGTAAATCACCAATCCCACAAATTTAGAGTTGCAGCAACCTGTGCCTTCTCAGCTCTGTTCAATTTACAGATTGGCACCAAGTGAAGGTATACCGTTTCTCTTTTCTTTACTCTCATTTTGTTGTAGCACATATCCAACAAGAGGGTGCTATATTTAAGAGCTGCGGTGAGGAGGAAAGGAGCAAAATTGTGACTCTCTGCAGATTCTATACTATTAGTATCCGAACCCAAGAACTCCTTCCATAACATTCTTCATGAAATTGAAGCCTTCGCAGAGGTCTGTGGTTTTAAGAAGGATAGATAAAAATCCAAAATACTGAACCCAATACTTTGCAATCAAGAGAAGAATAAGTTACTTAACCCTGGTAATGTTCTTTCAATTGGATGTTCCTCCCACGTATATCTCATCTTCTGAAAGATATCCTACCAGCTCAGCTGCTTTGGAAATCATTTTCGGCAGAGGGCACTGTGCGTCGATGTGGTGTCATGGTTGGTATATATAGCACACACAGCGCCCATTGGCTTCAGTTCTGTTTTTACACCTTCCTCTTATAGAATACCAGCATCATTGAGTACCAGACTCTGAAGGAGCGTAAAGTGTAATGCCTGGAAATTTTACAGTGGGGTAGGTTGGGAGGGGTGACGAGGAATAAGTGAGGACCATCCAATCGAAAGAACGTTACCATGGGTAAGTAACTTGCTCTTCGAATGGATTGTGTCCTCCAATGTATTCCTCATCTTTTGATAGACTCCCAAAGCAGTGTTGTTTTTTGGAGGCAGGAGTATGAATTTCAGACTTAAGATTTGTCATGGATTGAATGTAGGCCAACTTTTCCAAATCCTCCCTCCTAGCTAGAGTATGAATCCAGAAAGTAATGTTTAGTAAACGTGTGAATGGAAGACCAAGTGGTTTCCGCACAAATGTATTTTATAGGCACCCCTTTTTACAGAGCAGAAGATGTTGCCATGCCCCTTGTGGAAGGAGCTCTCAGGCCTTCAGAGGGAACTTTTCCAGCCACTCTGTAGCATTCTGTAACAGCAAGAATTATCCATCTGGACAACGTTTTTTTTTGTATCTGGAAGCCCCAGGTTATGTCAAATGTACCCGATGAAAAGCTGTCCATGCTGTCACATTTCCACCATCCTTGAGATATAAAAACTCAAAGCCCTTCTGGCATCGAGCCTATGTAGTCTTTCCTCTTCGTTGCTAGGATGAAGAGGCAGAGAAAATGGTGGTAGTAACATTTTCTGGAATAAAAGAAAATCCAATTACAATTTTAGGCAAAAAATAAAGTTTATCCCCAAGGACAACCTTGTCTTTATGAAAAATAGTAAATGGAGGCTTGCTAGATAAGACCTGCAACGCACATGCCGGCTGATGTCAATGCAACTAACAGAATGGTTTTAACACATGCTCTGTGTGCCCCTAGTAAAAAGAGCCAGAGCAGGTGGATCCACCTTCCCAAATCTCGCACCCACACACTGGAATGCCCTACCTCCCACGCTCAGAGGTGAGGCCTCCCTCATCTCCTTCCGCAAAGCTATGAAAACTATTCTCTTCACATAAGGCCCCTCTATCAGCCTTGAATACTAACATCTGATCCATTGCATAAGCTGTACTGGTGGAATTATGTACTGATCTGTACTTTTGCACTGAATTGTAAGGCGCCCTACTACTGCTACCACTTATGTAACCCTATAACTAAACTCTTGCAAGTAACAGCACCTCTATGCCCTTGAACTGTTTGCGCGCTATATAAATGTAACAAACAAATAAATAAATGTTAGTAACCTTAAGGGGCATGAATAGCGTGGCTCAAAGGGAGTGCACATTAGACATTTCAACACAAGATTGAGATACCAAACTGGCACTTGAGAAGGTGTAGGAGGGAACACGTTGGTGAGCCCTTTAAGGAACTGAATGATTAAGGGCATCTTGAAATAAGATACCTCTTCAGATGTGCGCTTGCAGATTGAAAGCGCTGCCAAATAACCTTTTATTGTTCCAATCTGGAGCCCCAGATTTGCCAAGTGTAACAAAAAAGAGAACACCATAGGTGTATTGCACTGAAAATGACCCACATTCTTTTCCCTGCACCAGCTGCAGAATTTGTTCCAATGGCAGCAGCGAAGGACTTTGTTGCAGGCCTTCTGGCCGAAAGTAAAATCTCCACTACGTCATGCGGGAGGACCCAATGTTTATATCTCAACCTCTCAGAAACCATGAGTGAAGGTTGAGTGTCTTGACCTCTGGATGGAGAACCTGGCTGCCCTCTCGCGAGAGCAGGTACTCCATTTGTGGAAGAAGGTCTGGGTACCACTTCGTTCTAGCCAAATCCGGAGCAATTAGGACCATGGATTTCCCAAACTTTCTCACCCTCCTGATCACGTGAGGAATGACGAGGACTGGATCAAACACGTACATGAGCGGAAACACTCAGTCGACAGGAAAACATCTCCCAGAGCTCCTCTTGGGGGAAATTCCCTGGAGCAGAACAGTTCACACATCCGGTTGACACTGGTCGCGAACAGATCCACTTGAGGGGTTCCCCAAAGGGTGAAGATCTCTTGAAAGACTTCCTGAGCTAGTTCCCACTCATGGGAGACTGTGCTCTGCCTGTTGAGAGCATCCGCTGGCGCGTTCTTCTCTCCAACTAGGTGAACTGCTGATAAGGAGATTGTTACGGTCACCTGGTTCCCACAGGGGCGTCGATCGGACCCGGACAGCTGCGGTCTCCACCAACGTGATGCGTAGTGCAGAGATGACAGTCTGGACTGGCCCGCCTAATCTTGTCTGCTGGACTCGTAGAAGTATTTTCCTGCAAGTGGAGAAAGGGATTTAGCCACCCGTGGACTTTAGTGATGGCCCCCCAACTGTTCTCGTTCTCCCCACTAATCACCTCCGATATCCCCTCTTGGTAACCTTACCTTATGTTTTTAAATGATGAGCTCTCCATCCTGCATGGGATGCAGGGGCGCATAGATACCAGTTACTTCACTGGTTTGAAGGTACTGGAGGAGTTCCGGAGGAATATTGACTCCAGTGTCTATAAAGTTCAAAGAGTTCAATATGTCCGATGTTCACTCTTGTTCCATTCCCTCGTTAGGTTGCAGCTGGGACCAAAAGAATATTGCCTGGAGGCAGCTGATGGTGTTCAGGTAAGAGTCTGTATTACCAAACACTGTCCGGTAAAAGTTGCATGAGTTTAACTTGCTGTTTTCTCTCCCTTTATAGGTGTATCACAGGAAGATGTGGCGAATTAAAGGATAATACCGCCGGTGGTAAAGCAGGTAAGCCTATGGTGGCAAGAGATTGTCTTTGTCGGTTTTCTCGACTCACCCTGTTATTCCTTTTGTTTTCCCCCCAGGTGATGGGTTTCGATGAAGAAAATGATGGAGGCAGCGCCGAGTCGCAAGATGGGGTGGCTGGTGAGTATAACGTGGCGTTGCTGCTGGCGAAGCGACGCGTGCTTAAATAATGTCCTTTCCAGGCTCGGAGCTGTGCTGGGTCCGGAATCAGGTAAGGAATCAAATAATGTCCGTGATCTAACCTCTTCTCCTTTCTTTTCCTTTTGTCTAGGAGCTCCGGATTCGAGGCAGGCGTGGCAGAAGACTGGATGCTGACTTGCAGACACAGTGAGCATTACGCTGCTGGATGCAGAATAACACAAAGCATTGGCTGCTGTTCGGGCGTGGTTTAAATAGCCTGCAAAGTAGTCCCAGGTAAGAAGTTCCCCAGAACCACACCCGAGTGAGAAATAGTCCCTGTAATAAAATAGTCCCATCCAGGCCTCATGTTGGCTTGGACTCATTTGCAGCATGGTCTGCATAAGGTAAGTAAAGTCTATGAGCCTGGCGCCTATGGCGCCAGGACTGATTTCTATGATGAGCCTGGGGTTTTAATAAGTATCTGGATGCCTGCTCCCGGGGCTGATGGACTCGATCCGGATGCCCAGGGGGAAGGCATCATGACAGAGATTCCTTCTTGGATTGCCCAGGACTGGAGCTGCATCGCCTCTCTGACCAGTGGAAGTGAAACTACATTCTTTCCCTGTACAGAGGGCAGAAAGGCCTTCAGCGCAAGTCTGATCGCCCTCAGTTCTAAAAGATTGTTGTGTAGCTTGGATTCCGATAGAGACCAATGACAGCTGATTGTCAGATCATTGGCATGACCTCCCCAGCCTGTGAGTGAGGCATCCGTAACACCGTTATCTCCGGCCATGGTTGCAAAAAGCTTCTCCCTTCAAAATATTGTTCTCAGAGGCCCACCACAGGAGGTCCTGTGCAACCCTGTTCGGTACCTGAAAGGTACGACAACTTGCTCGAGATTGAGACCACTGTGTCCCAAGAGCCCATTGAAGGGATCTCATTCTCAGGCGAGGCTCTGGCACCAGAAAAATGCAGGATGCCATGGGGCTGAACAACCTCAAAAAGCTGAAAGTGGGATGACGCTGGGCACTCTGGAATTTTCTGACCATCTGCAGAATGTGTTGAGCCCACACCTCGGGTGGCAAAGCTTTTCCTAAGGATGCATCCAGGACCTCTCCAATGAACTGAAGCCTTTGAGATGGTATCATGTGGGACTTCTTGTAATTGAGGGAGAAGCCCAGTCTGTGAAGAGAGTGACAGGTTATGCTGAGATGTTCCAGGGCCTGTTCGGGATAACGAGCCCTGATCAGTCAATCATCCAGGTTGGGGTAGATGTGAATCCCCCTCTCTTCAGACTCGCTGCCCCTACCGCCATCAACATGGTGAAAGCACTAGGCGTGGAGGTCAGCCAGAATGGCAGAACTGTTCAAGGGAACCACCAACGGCGAACCTCAGGTACTTTCTGTGCCTGTGATGGATAGGCACATGAAAGTAAGCATCCTGAAGGTCCAATGACACCATCCAATCCTGGAGCTGGAGGGACTGAAGGATCTAAGAAAGGGTGATCATTTTGAACTTGTTCAAGCATCTCATGTCCAAGATGGGTCTCAATCTCCCATCCTTCTTGGGAATTAGGAAATAGCGTACCACCCTTTGTTCCTCTCTGTCATAGGTACTGGTTCTATATCACCTTTCTCTAGCAGGTTCAAAATCTCCTGCAAAAGAAACAGAACCGGAACTTTGGACGAGTGGCTCTCCCGTGGATGATCATGGGGCCTTTTTGAAAAAGGGAAGGCAGTAACCCTGGGCTACTGTTTCCAATGCCCACACATCTGAAGTAATACCTTGCCATTCTTTCAGATGCTGTGAGAGTCTGCCTCGCACTGGGGTCTTGTGGGCTAAGGCCTCAGAGAGGTTTTGAGGCGGCTGAAGCAGCAGCTGATGGCAATGTAGACGTTGCTGGGGCGGAATTTGTACCGCTACCTTGTCCAACACGAGGGAATCTTCTTTGGCCCCTTTGACCTGCAAGTCCTCTCTCCCTTCCAACTGAGGAGTAGAAGCCAAAGGACCTACCAAGATCTTCCACTGGGGTGTGATGGCGTGCTGCCAAACAGCTGAGTGCCGTCAAAGGGCATGTTGAGGAGCCTAGTCTGCGCATCCGGTGCAAAACCCGACTTCCTCGACCATGCAAATCTGCGTATTAAAGTGCTTGCCACCATGGCCCTGCTGATGATATCAGCTGAGTCCAGCCCTGATTGAAGAGACTCACACATAGCTCCCTTACGGTCTCTTACAATATTCAGGAAGCCATCACTTTCTTCCCCTTCGGGAATATGATCAGCCGCCATTGCTACACATTCCCACAGGCTGATTGTGAACTTTGCTAGGGAGAAAGTGGCATTTGCTAACTTGAGAGCCATGCTCCTGGCAGAAAATACCTTTCTGGCCCAAGCGTTGAAACGCTGATCCATCCCAGTCTGATGGGATGGTTCGGTATGCAGGCTGTTTAGAATTAGATGACACTGCTTGAACCATCAGGCTCTCTGGCGTTGGGTGCCTAGATAAGTAGCTAGGATCGCTATTTGAAGGCATATGGTTTTTGGTTAGGTTCTTATTAACCACTGGACTAGATTCTGGAACCTCCCAATTTGTCATAACCCTTTTTTGGAGGGCAACATGAAAAGGAAGTAGGGGACCCTTCTTTGGACCTTTGTCAAGAATGTCTGTTAGGTCGTCTTGCTGGAATGGTGGTGCAGGTCTGCCTCATCCGAGAAAATGAATAACCCTAGTCATAAAGCTGCCTATAAGAGGCATCAGTATGGTCTGCCAGGCCTGGTTTGGCAAACTCAAGCTCGGGTGATGCGTCAATCCCACTAGCTGTTTGAAGATTTTTATTTTCATCTTTTAGCCTAGACTCTTCTGAGATAAGAGCATCTGGAACATTTGGAGTGGCAAACTCCAAACCAAAAGGTCCGACTCCTCTTGTTCCACATAAATAGAGGTTCAGGATTTGAAAAAATCCTTCCTTGGCAAAGGTTTGCATGAATTGCCACTTCCTTTGCAATTACTGGTGTTTTCAGGGCAAAGGCTTTGATGGCTTCGACAGTAATGGTGTTGATGGCCCTGGAGCCAATGGTCTTGAAACTAATGGTGTCAATGACTTAGACTATTTATGCGTCGATTTAGGTGTCGACGGAACGCTCAAAGGGCTTGACCCTCGACTTGATGGAGTCTTTGATGGTTTTTCATTGCGTCAAGACCTCGACTGTTCTCGGAGGGTCTCCGGCATAGGTCCCGGGCTCCAAGGCACACAGGATTTGGCCTTAGCTCGTTGTTGGCTTGACAGGAGCATAGCTTTTTTCAGTTTCAAGGGGGTCGGGTATCCTTCTCCAAAGTTTTAAGCATTTCCTGTCTGAATTCCTCCCACTGAGCTGGAGTGGAGGATTTGGTTGGCAGGCTATACTTCTCTCGGGAGAAGAAGAATAAGTAGAAGGCGATCTATAGTGCCTTTTTTTCGATTTCCTCGATGAGGACGAAGAATGGCGCAACCCGCTGCTGCTAGAGCGTGAATGTTTCTTCGATCTTTTACTTCAAGGAGAGATGTCCCTCGACTCATTCAACAATCATTTCTTCAACATAGTCGTCGGGGGGGATTTAGTTGGTGGCCTACCCACTGCTAATTTCCCTTTACACTCTTTTAGAGCCTTACCAGTCATGGACTGACAGGGCTCACAGTCTGCCATCCTTTGCTCCATGCCAATGCACCTAAGATACACCCGGTGAGGATCCGTGAGAAACATCTTGGCGCTGCAGTCGCTCTTTTGACATTTTTTTAACCAGGTTTTCAGGGTTGATGGATTTTGAGACAAAGTCATCGTACTCAATCACAGTTCTAAGCAACCGAAGCTTACCGTATTTCTCGAAGCATTAGCTCTCACAGAAAAACAGAACTGAAGCCAGCGGGTGGTGCGCGCGCTATACATACCGACGTTGACGTCGACCCTGGGATGGACGCCATCGAGGGACATCAAGGTCGACTGCATCGACGCACAGCGCCCTCTGTCGAAAATGTTTTCCGAAGCAGCTAAAGCTGGAAGGATATCTATCAAAAGACGAGGAATACATAGGAGGACACAATCCATTTGAACGCTAGTATGGCACAGATAGTCGATATACATTCGGCAGCCAAGAGCCTGAAATAACTGGGTATTTACCTGATAAGTCATCACTCCTCCCTGCATATGGCAACATACCCACAGTGTTTAAATATATTCAACACCACCATCATAGATGGAAAGGCATGTATATCACTTGAGCATGGAGCATAGCAATTATAACAATGAATGTCTTCTGGTTGCTGTATTCCTTTCACAATCTGCCAATTTTAATCCCAAAAAAGAGATAATCAGACTTCAGAATGCTTTGCTTAATTAAATTCAAATTTCAGGGAAAAAATGAGGATGCATAAATGAATAGGTGGGTATGAGATGCCTAGACATCCATGGATATTTTAAAGTAGTGTAGCTCAGAATTATGAGGGAACAAAGAAAGGGCAGAGCCAGAATGTATTTACTTTAAATGGAGCAGGAGGGTATGTACATTTGGAAACAACACAGTCTTTTGAAACTTTTAAAATCCAAAGCACTTAACATTAATCCTCTCACCAAATTAATACTAAGTATGGGGAAAAGTGAGTTTGAAGGGTCAAGTTACAACTTTCCCACCTTCTTTTTTGCCCCTGAATAACCCGTACATAACCCCAGGTTTGGATGTTCGTAGCGTCTCCAAATGGAAAATGATAAACTGTCATGAACTGGGTGACCTCTTCTCATGAAACATTATAAACATCTTAGGAATGCAAGTACAATTTTGGGTTTCTGAAAATGACAGGATGCAATATATCAAGCTGTGTCATTGGGCACTTCAAGTGACTAATATAGGGAGGATCTAGGCATTTGACCATTTGATGCAAATATTCTACAATCAACAAGTTCCACCAGGGGCCTAAACCTCCCCTTTATAGAGACTCCAACTCCACCAGATGCATGCCCTCACAGAATGTGCATGAATTCCTATGGGAGGGGTCCTCTTTGGAGCTCTGTAAAATCGTCAATATCCACCTACATCCACCTAGTTATCTTTGGCTACTCAGGGAAGAATCTCCGAAAGTAAATAGAGTCGGTGTGACCTCCCAACATCTTTAGTTATCACTACAGGATCCTTATAACGTCTGGTCAATGGAATATTTTGTCTGCCTCCAACTGAAGACTGGAAAAGTCAGCAAATCTCCTGATTATTGTGGAAGGCTTTTACTAATAACAGCAGTGTTTTGCAGGCACCTAGCTTGATAGACAGATGCCATGAACTCAAATGTGTTGTTCGTTAGAGCTGAAAAGACTACATTCAGGTGCCACACAAGGTGCAACCTATTAACCAGTGGGAAAGCCTGCCAAGCCTCTCTGGGTGCCTTTTCTCCAATGGATTGTTGCAGGAAAAGACAAAAGTCTCAGTGTCCATGTGCCCCGATAGGTTAGGATGGTATACACTTGTATGCCGACTGTACCAGATGGGTGGAAAAAGACAAAACATTATAAAGAGAGCAGTTGAGAAGATCCACCTTCCTCTGCGCTGGTTAATGGCAGAATCGCAACCACTTGGTCTTATATTATATGAGGTACACTTCATGGCCCGCTCAATAACCTGCACATTTTCTTACGATAGCCCCAGGTGGCTCAGCATCAGCTGTTCAGGAACCATGCCGCTAGAGATTGAGGCACTCGGTGGAGGACTAGCCCCAACTGCTGCAAGAACATGTGGCGGTTTGCCTCCAGAGCGCGCTCTCCCTATACTGCAAGCAGAGTCGGGCCTGAGAACTACACCCTGGAAGGCCATGAGGCAACCACCACGATCATACACTCACTCGATGACTAAAACCAGCTGATCAGCCTCTGGAGTCGGGGAGTTGGAGAAAATGCTTAACAGCTCAAATGGTTCTACCCTCTCAGGAATGTATCCCCCAAAGACCTCTTGTCCTGCCCCATCTGCAAACCCCCAGGAAAGTAAGCGTAACTGGGGCTCCTGACAGTAAATTCCATAGCAAACAAGTCCACCACCTGGCAACCCCAAAGATCAAACAGCATTTGATTGTCTCGGGTCCCATTCATAGCTTACTCTGAGACTGGGGAACCTGTCTGTACCGGTGTTGCATTCTCTAGGGTCATGAATCGACCTGAACGTAATCCCCTGGGCAACCGCCTACTTCCAAAAGTCAACCAGCATCATGCACAATGCAGGGGACATGGTTCCCTACCTGTTAATAAAAACATGGAGGTCATGCTGGCAGAAATGTGGCCTTAAGTTTATGAAGGTTTTTTGTGTCTCTCCCTTCCCAAACCCAACCAGAGGCAATGCACATAGTGAGACCACACATAGACCCTAGCCCCTGAAATAAATCTGTCACCACAGTCATGTGAAGGGCCATACTGATCAGGTTTGCTCATCCTGCCACCAGAGCAAGTCCTCCTTCAGCAAGGGAAGCCACTATATATTTAGCTATAAGCAACACATTTGGAGCCCGGCCAAAAGGACTGTGAGGATGCATGCAGCTAAAAGTCCCAGCAGATGCTGGAACCACCACAGTGATGGGACCAGCTTGGTAAAAAAAATGAGTTATTGCTCGAAGGATGCCTTTCTGCCTTAAGTGTCAGGAACACATGCTCCTGTAGGGTGTCCCATCTAAATCCTATGACGGTCAAGGGTTTCATCAGTGTCAGAGCTGACTTACAGACGGCTATCTAGAATGCTACATCTCTTCTGGCAACCTGGCCTTGGCCAGGCAGACGTCCGGGAAAACATCCCAGCCCACTGCTTCCCAACAAGACCACAACGGCATTCATAATCTTGGGAAATAAGCTAAGTGCTGCGTATATCCCAAAATGTCAGGACTCTGCATTGAAAGTGCATCCCCATCACAGAGAAGATTAGGAATTTAAAATGTGGTTGCCAACTGGAACATGTAGATAGGAGTCTTTACGGCCATGGGTACAGAGCCAGTCCCGAGAGCAGAGGGATTCTGCAATCTGGGATTGCGTCACCATCTTCAATTTCTCTACAGAAGGAAAAGGTTGAAAAGTGAGAGGTCCAGCACAGCTTACAGGCCTGCCTCGTTCTTTTGCGGAACTGCGGGAATTCTTGAATAGAAGCTCCTACGTCTGTCTGAGGGGCCAAAGTGGAACATACTCCACTGGTCAGGACTATCAGTTATGCTAATTCCAGAAGCAGTACTAGGGACCCAATTTGTAACAGCAGCGGGAACGGCAGGGGAGGAGAAGGGATGGGGTAGGCAGATTCCTGTGGAAACCACTGAAAGAAGCCAGTGTACAGTGAATAGGTGACGCCAATGCACCAAGAGCAGAGTAGGTCTGCCTCTGGCAGGGGAATCATGACCGTCATGTTATCTTTGGCTGTTAGCAGGATAAGGGGGGAGGAGGCAACCACTCTGGTTATCTAGCCCTCCATTTCTGGCATTCTTGGAAGCCACCAAATTGCCGGAGTCTGTTCTCTCCTCTGCCTTGAGCTTGGCTGAAAGATTTACCAGTTGGCGTTGACAATACTGTGGAAGAATTCACCATCTGCAAACTAGCTTTTTTCATTGCAGTTTATACTCCACATCAGTCATGAATTTGATAGAGTGCATCCATGTCAACATCTTCATATATGTGCAAATACAAATACTGTGGCTGGAGGTATCAATATGGCCTACCAATGAAATTGAACAGGTCAAGCACAACCATTTTCTCAACCATTTTGCCTCAGCAAGGCCATCATTGAAGGCTGCCTGACAATCCGTTGGCTGGTCCAAGAGGATTTTTGAGATCTTGCACCATACATTTCGGATCGACAAAGCTAGTATAACAGCCACATCCACCTGGCGGAGATGCAGGAGGGGTGTTTGAATAAACTTTATGGCCGAACACCTTGAGAAACTTCTCCTTGCTCAGTACTGAAGAAGAGGAGGAGATGGAGGTAGAGGACTCAGCCTATGAGGCAATCACTACTACCAACAGTGAGGCTAAGAGGACACCAGTGGTCCTTCCACTCCTGTCTGTAGCGAGGTTCCAGCATTTTACTCACCGACTGGCAATAATGGGTCATTTGCCAAATTCTCTTTGCAACTGCTAAGAAGTCTTAGTGCAGCAGAATTCCAGAGTGACCTGAAGGCTGCATAGCCACAATTTCAGCCAGCACACCACCCCTCAGCCTCTATGAATTATCCTGCTGAGGCCCCAGGCAAAGAAAACTCAGCTAGGTCCTCCAATTTATCATGGAAAGCTTTAGCGGACAAAAGGAAATCTCTCCCCCTCCCTTCCTTCATCAATCATGTCAAGCACTTGAGTAATCAGTGAGTCACCTGCACCTGTGGTGCCAGTGTGCATAGGAGAAATGTCACCCGCCGGGGCAGAACACGGGTTCACTGCCGATTGAATATCTGGAGTCGGTAACAGGTCTTGGGGTGCTGAGCTACCAATGTTTGCAGAGGCTGTGACAGTGGCATGGTGCCTGAGGCTGGGTAGAATAAGGCTGCACCTGAGGCTGGATACGTACTGGCTGTTGTGGAGACCCAGCACAAGGCTGAGGCTTCCGGAGCTCATACTGCCATTTTCAGCCCTTTGAGTTTGTTATTGGGGGAGATTCCTGGGATACTAGATACTTAGTGACTGAGGATGAGGTCCACATCGCGATGGATGGTACACGCTGAGCCTGGCCACCCTGATACAAAGACACCTTTGAGTATCATATTACCAAAAGCCCCACCCCTTTAAGGTCATAACTAGAATTTTACTCCATAGTGTCTTCCTCTTTCCTCCATATTGGTGCCTTTTTTGCATTGCAGAAAAGGAGCATTTCACCCTTTAATTTGCTGGCATGAATGGACTAGTGGTGCTCCACTACCCTCTCTGGAGCCAAACCTCAGACCTCTTTTTTTCTGTGGCGACAAACGGACGCCTGCACGACTGAGTTTTGTTTCTATTTTTTTTCTCTTAATTTCTTCTTCCCATCTCTTGTGTTCTAGTCCCAACCAGCACAATTCTGTCTTGATTGGGGTTACTAAATGTGTGCCCTGCGAGCGGTTTTTCCCTGCATCAGTCCCCCACACGCTCTTATTAGTGTCTGGGCCTAGACCACCGGTGGGGCTACTTCTCAGCGTATGATGCCCTGACTCCTAGATCTCTAAAGAACAGACATTTCTGGTGGTGTACTTTTTTTTCCAGGTCGCCCCTGGAGCACTTCAAGATATTTGTCCATGAAGTTGGAGATGGTAAATTGAAGGTTCACTGGCTGTGAGGGGTTGCGCAGATCCTTCAACCGGGGCCCATCCTAAGGCCCTGAGGGTTGATACTAGCACTTACAAGAGGAGTATTTGGCCTCTGCTAGGAGGACTGCCTGAGGGGCCTTCCTTCAGTCCCTTTCACCTGAAATGTGTATGAGGGGCCTGCTGGTCCTGTCATCTGGGCATACCTTAGGGCTTGACTGTATGGAAAACGGACTTGCAGGTGTAGGCCCAGGGCTCAGAGCCTCCCAGAGCTTGCTTGGACATCCTGAAGAGTACTGAACCGTGGCTCGAGGGTCCCAGTCAACCTTTCAAAAACAGAGCTCTGACAAGTTCACAACCAGGTGTGAGAGTTTTACTGTATGTGCCTGTAATGCCGAGGCATCTTTAACCAACAAATCTTCGCCATCTGAGATAGCAATGGAATCGGGTGGTCGGGGCGGAAACCAGCACTTTCCTTGCATCCCTTCAGTTATCTCCAGTCCTTGGGTGTCCTGTGGTGCAACTCGTATTCATCAGCCTCCAGTTTACTCTGGTTACAATGTGAGATGTAACCACAACCATATCCAAAACCATCATAATGTACGATTTTCAAAAGAGCCAGAAATATGCTTCAACTTCATTTACTATTCCAGTACATTATTTCTGAGAACAAAGCATCACACAGCCATTATAAAGATACATTCTTACAATAGGAATCAACATTATAAATACAACGATCGTTGATAAAATGAAAGTACCATAAGAATACATTTGGGGGTGGGGGTGGAGGGAAAAATCAAATGAATTACCTTTTCTGCATTGCTATACAAAGATTTCAAAGTAGTAAAAAGAGGTGGACATCCTTTACTGAAATGTACCCTGAGGAATTTATCCATTAGTTCTCTGAATTGGTTTCCTAAAAACAAAAGCACAATTATATCCCAAACAGAAGCTTTTTATGAAGACGAGAACTTGTAAGCATTGATCTGAAGACAAATAAAATATAACGTCTAGAATTCTATCACATTTGTTATGTTAATAGATGCGAAATTTAAAGCCACACATTTTACATATGGCCTTTTCCTACATGAGTACGTCAGCAGCCAGCTACTTAGCAGGCTAAACCTGGGTGCTTTAATTGATATATTTTTTATTTTTGAAACATGCAACTCATGCTTTGGGATTGATCTATTTCTCTGTGAATTATTTTGGGCTAAAAACTTACGAGAGAGCGGGATGCATACGAGAGAGAGAGAGGGGGCGCATACGAGAGAGAGGGGGGTCATACAAGAGGGGGGGCATACGAGAGAGGGGGGGCACAAGACGCAGGCAGGTGAGTGAGCGAGGAAGAAACAGTAGCAGGACTCAGAAGTATATAGGAGGGGTATACCTCACATGACATATCTTCAAGGCAAGGTACCGGAGGCAAAATGGAGAAGAAAAAAAAGATTGCCAATACACAGAAGAGCGGAGATGCTTCAGACACACGAGGCCAGACTAAAAAACAAAGGTGGACAGAAAGACTAGAGACACACTACCCTCTTCCCCTGTCCCAGAGACAAAGACAATAGACAGAAAAGTAGGACCTCAAACACAAGACAGACCGAGAAGGAAGAAGGGTAATATAGAGACTCAACATGGCACAGAGAGTGGAGTAGTGATCAATGAACAAACTAGTGAAAGAACAGCATGCTTGGGCCGGAGCAGGGAAAGGAACAGAGTGGGGAGCAAGTGCCAGGCATAAAATAAAGTATATCATGGATTAGGTCTATAGTTGGAAAAAAGAAAATCAGCAGCCCCACAAAAAATGTCAGACAATGTGTGATTCTAAACACACACGCCACGTGTGTGTATATAAGGCAGGGGAACTAAACCGTACATGTCAGCTACAGATAGAGTACCACCTACATTCACAGAGCCAAACTGACACAGGAAATCATTTACAAAACCCACACTAGTCTAGCACATAGCCCCCATCAAATGCCAAACTGTTCTATAACTGAACTGCAGTTTGGAGAGGTGATCCGTAGGAATGCCATATGGACACACTTCCCAGATATTCAATGACAGAAATT
This sequence comes from Ambystoma mexicanum, assembly GCF_040938575.1. NCBI lineage: Eukaryota > Metazoa > Chordata > Amphibia > Caudata > Ambystomatidae > Ambystoma > Ambystoma mexicanum. Next base: position 475,942,447 of record NC_090941.1, on the reverse strand, counting down.
AGCAAACAGGCCCAGATTAAATTACCAATCACCCAGCCCACTCCTAGCCAAAGCTGCACACACTCAGAAATCTGTAAACCTATATGGAACCGCTACTTGCAATTTATTCACACAAGCACAATTCTTGCATATCATCTTACTCAGGCATTCAGCATCCACGAGCATTCACAGACATATATAGAAGGAGGTAGACAAAAACACAAAACTTTAGATCAAGACATGGGTACTTGCACTAACAAGTAATTATGAACGCACAAAACCATTGTTTTAGTATGTTAGTTACTGTGATGTCCGAAATGATTGCCCGGTAAACTTTCAAATTGCTGCATTTTCAGCACACGTTTTGAAGGAATGGGTAAAAAGCCAGATAGCTTACAACCTGTCTTGTATGGTAAGACATACAAAATTCCATTTGTTGGCAAGTCACCAACTGTGCATAGGAGCATTACAAAATTTTCATGATGCCTGCGCCCACTATATGCCAGTATTTGCCAGTGCAAAAAAACATGTTCATGCTGACTGTGTCCATACATGTCCATGTTGGCTGTACCAATATGGAATAAGTTGCCTACCTTTAAAAATTGCCTTCTAACGTTGGTATATTTCATAGATGAACATGCTGTAACAATATTCACCATCATAAGCCTAGGAATACTCTAAAATTAAGCTGTTTCATGGAAAACCAAAAACTGCACTCACTTTAGCGTTCTCTCACGTGTTTTTTGGGTCATTTACCCTCAAGCTAATAGTGGTGCCACCTTAGCTCCACCCCTTTAAGCTATCTTCAGATTCGTATCTCACATGTAACCGTGTGAAGATGAGCCACATGTGGGGCAGATGGAAGGGTTGCATTATGAAAGATACTAATGCTGGAGAACAGGAGATACAGATAAGTAACCTTATCCAGCATTAAATCTTTCGTAGATTCACATGCTGTTAGAATAGATGACAAAGCAGTACCAACATGCATCAACATGTAAAACTGGTAGGAGGAAGATAGCCTACCTTTGGCAAACAGGGTACGAACGACCGCTTATCTAACCCTGGATTCGTCAGCAGAATTCTTTTTAATGCAGTAAAACTTGGTGAAGGTGCACTTAGACATCAACATGGCTGTTCTGCAAATGTTTGCCAGCTGCACTACTGCTAGAAGAGCAGCGGTGGACGAGACTGCTCTCATAGAGTGTGCCTGTAGCCGACCCGGAAGCAGCCTGTTAGCAAGTTGATGGCAGAACAAGAAACGAGCAGAAAGCCATCTGGAAATGGAAACCTTACAGAGGGCTTTCCAGGACCAGCATGCCCCAAACAAACAAACAGATGGAAGGATTTTCGAAAGAGTTGGGTCCGATCAATGTAATGCCTCAGTTCCCTCATATCATCAATGGTGAAGAGAGCGCACAGCAGGCGTAATAGGAAAAGCTGAAGAAAACTGGCAGGACCAATGATTTGAGGTGAAATGTGGACAGCACTTTGGGCATTAAAATAGGGTTAGTCTGATGAAGACTGCTGTTTGACAATGAGGAGGACTTTTGGTATGAGTGGGCCCGGTGAAAAATCATACGGGAACATTCTGTTCTACGGAAACGTCAATGCGTCTCCCAAGCTGACCGGCATGAGGGAAATGCTGGCAAATTCACATTTAAAGGAATCTTTATGTGGTAAAGAGGTCCACTTCCATTGTCCCCCTTCTTTGGAAGACCACTGCCACTTGATCTGGAAGGGGTTCCCATTCAATGCAAGAGTGGAGTTCCGTGCTGAAGGTATTGGCCACCGAGTTGTAGGCCTGATGGGTGAAAAGAGGAAAAACATTTCTTGAGGAAGGGCCCTTTTTCCACAGAGACTGGGCCTCTGCTCAGAGGATCAGAGATCTGCTGCTGCACTGCTTCCGGATGTAGGACATCATGGTGTTGTTGACTGAACACCAATACCACTTTTCGGTGTAGATGCAGCAAGGAAGTTTTGAGGGATCAGAAAACAGCCCTAAGGCTCCAGAACAGTGATGTATCTTCCATCAACCAGAAGCCTCCGAAATGGAGATTGCCAATGTGAGCTCCCCAACCTTCCATAGAGGCCTTGGTCGCTACTTTCGCTAAACTGAGCAGAAATATGAAAGGCGCTCTGTCAATGAGATTGGCGTCATCAAAGCAGCACTCTGCAAAAAGGACTGGTAAGATAACATTTGTCTTACCAGTGCCGGAAACTTGATCACAACGGGTATGCAGGAATTCCTGCAGGGGGCACATGTGGAGGCTGCAATTTTTGGCAATTGGAATGCACAAAGAAATCATACCCAGGAGGGACTTGAGCGTGCAGACTGATGAAACCCACTGCTGGAACAATGCTTAAAGGATAGTTCCGGGACTTTTTTTTTATTGTTCCTATGGTTCGGCCATGTGTTTTTAAGCATAAATCGGTAGATCGTAGAAAACTTTCCTATGGACCTTACCCGACTTTTCGTCCATTAACGCACTCGAAAACATCTGCCATTTTATGATAATCCTATCATTTCCCCCCATCGCCCTGGCTCACCTGCTTTTGCGGCACTAAATCAATCCCCCGCCCCTGAGCCTGACATCAGCAGACGCGTACCGCCCATTTCCCGTTTCGTGTCAACAATCGCTGCGCCTCAGCTAATGAAGTGTCGCCATGGAAATGGCAGGACGCCTCTTTCCTCAATAAGTATAAACACACCGTTTCACAACACACAGCAGCAGATTTTCGAATCCATTCCTCTCTCTGTGTTACTTTGAGTATTCTGTGACTCGTTTCTGTGCTCTGGCCAGCTACCTTCGTTGATTGTAGCCCGTGTGAACAGATACCAGTACCACCGCTATAAATTATTTTACTTTCTTTACCACACAATGGCTACAATAATGCCGTATATGTACGAGCCCGAGTACACCGAGGAAGAACTACTGGAAAGGCAAGCACGCGAAAACGATGGGGATTCGGACGGCAGTTGGGAGGACCAGTCAACGGATGAAGAGCCTGGACCATGTCGCATGGACGGCGTCTCCACCTGGTGCACGTGCAATCGGTGCGAGCTAATGCCAACTGAGGAGGAGAACTGCTGCTGCCGTGAAAATTCCGGGTGCTTGGCCTACATTTCGGAAGGCGAGCCAAGTCCGCAATGCATCACCGAGCTGCCAGAGTTCAGGGAAGCCTGCCTCTCACGGACCGTGTTGAGGATGATGATGGTGCTTATGCACGAACTTCGCGGCACTGTTCGTCCGCGTAATCCGAGTAACGAGTAAGTATACTCTGGTTGTGATGTCAGTGATGCCACTACTATGTCAGGGTCGTCTCCCACATATAAAATTACATCTACATATCATTCGAATGCATGTAAATTGGTTCCATATTGTGCATTTTCTAGATAGAATTTTTTTCAAAGCAGAATGACATTTTTTACCTGAATCGACAGTGATAAGAAAGTTTTGTCATTTTAATACAGTTTGCATCTTTCATTTTCACAGGTGGTACAGGCTGGTGGCCTATCGTTGCTTCACTTGGTGGCTTCACGGGAGGCTTGGACACCGCGTTCGGAGAGTAATACCTGCCTGTGCGGTACTTGCCATTAGACAACATTTCCCCAGCGACAGTGGACAATACCGCGGATTTTCCCTGGATGTGCTGCAACCGCAACTTTACAATGTGTAATGTTTATTATTTATGTTCAATTGAAATTAAGATCTAAAATAAAACCCAACATATATTTTAACAATGGTTGTTTTGATTTTTTAAATGAATCTAGTGTGTCTCCATTGAATAGTCTTCCTGTGCCTTGTCTTGTCACACCACATGTCTCCGGCCAGCATCCTCCCTCACGCTGGCCGCCCACCTTCAATCCACATAACCGTTGAACCCATATGCAGCAGACATACATATGTTATTTTGCGGGTTGGCATCAAGCCTCCCGGCCTTGCCTCCTCCCCCAAAAATACTTACCACACCACTTTGTTCAAGCGTTCGCAATAAAAGGAAGGCCGTTGGATTTTATTGATACAAAACATGGTTATAGGTAAATAATCAATATGGTTGATCATAATAAATCATCCTTTTGGGCACCGGGTACAGAGATGACCACCTCTGGCCCGTGCCGCCTTGCCACCACAGGCCAGCCTGCTGCTGACTAACTGCCTAGGCATCCAGGATCTCCAGGGTGAACTGCACCCATATATTCTCCTGGGAGGGTGAGGTATTTATAAACTCACCCCCCTGCCTTCCATGTACTAGCTCCTGCAGCCAGCCTGTTACATGCAGTTAGATGGCCTCTCCTTGGTGAGGCCCTGCGGCAAACAAGTCTTGTCTGCACGACCACCGCCCTAATCCACACCCCCCCCCCCCCACCCTATCAAAGGCAGTTCGCACCGGGGTACTTGCGCTGGCAAGTGGAGCTGTCAGGGAGCGATAAAGGCCAAGAGGTGCCAAAGACCATGTACACTTCAAAGTGGTCTATAGAGCATGGGTTGTTGTTCCCATGTCTACCTCCAGACCCCGTGTCTCCTGCCAAGCATCCCCCTCACGCTGGACGCCCCCCTGCAATCCACATAAGTGTGTCTCCATTCACAAGTCTTCCTGTGTCTTGTCTGCACGACCACCGCCCTAATCCACACCCCCCCGCCCTATCAAAGGCAGTTCGCACCGGGGTACTTGCGCTGGCAAGTGGAGCTGTCAGGGAGCGATAAAGGCCAAGAGGTGCCAAAGACCATGTACACTTCAAAGTGGTCTATAGAGCATGGGTTGTTGTTCCCATGTCTACCTCCAGACCCCGTGTCTCCTGCCAAGCATCCCCCTCACGCTGGACGCCCCCCTGCAATCCACATAAGTGTGTCTCCATTCACGAGTCTTCCTGTGTCTTGTCTGCACGACCACCGCCCCAATCCACCCCCCGCCCTATCAAAGGCAGTTCGCACCGGGGTACTTGCGCTGGCAAGTGGAGCTGTCAGGGAGCGATAAAGGCCAAGAGGTGCCAAAGACCATGTACACTTCAAAGTGGTCTATAGAGCATGGGTTGTTGTTCCCATGTCTACCTCCAGACCCCGTGTCTCCTGCCAAGCATCCCCCCTCACGCTGGGCGGCCCCCTGCAAACCGCATAATGCCACGACTTATACACGTCATTCATTCACAAACACACCCCTGTTTCGAATTCTTTATAACCCACTTCATATTTCTAATGAGCACTTCTTTGCGCTTTGCTAGTCAACCCGTGAAGGTGCTGGCTATCTGCTCTTCGTCTCTGTGAACTTCCGTGACCACTTCGAGGAAACTCCTCAGTTTGCAACCTGTGAACTGCTTACGACAAGAAACTACTCTGATCCCTGCATCTAACTGTTTGTTCGTCAAGGTAAGGCCATGTACCATAATCATTTTGCGTCCAATTTCTTTTCGTTCAAGACAGTACATGCAAGGAACTAGTCACATGTTCTGAGTTTACATTGGTATTCATAGAGAATTGTTGATCTTTACTTTTCAGAACTTTCCACAATGCCTGCCTGTTCCATTGGCGGTTGCCCTTCTCAGACCCATAATAAATCTGAAGGTACTATAATGCATGTTTTCCCTAAGACAATAGATCAGATAAGAGAATGGGTCCGATATTGCGGATATCCACCGTCTGAGCTTGAAAGTAGAGTCCTAGAAGTCTTTGCGGACAAGAGGGGTGATCCATACCGCATCTGCAGCAGGCACTTTACCTCTGACATGTACTCCACATCATTGCTAATAAAGAAGAACACACTGCGAGCGAGGCGAAAATTGCTCTCAACCGCTATTCCCACTCTATTCGTCCACATCCCTCCACTGGTGAGTCAAGTTTACATATTTATCTCTCGGCCTTGCGGTAGTGTGTAGCATTAGCTAACAATAATTTCCCCATTTATGTATCCACTCAATATGAAGGCGGAAGATTCTCCATCCGTGTCGTTATTGCAGTCATCAGCCACTTCAAGCGCCTATCGGGTAATCTTACTTGGCTATTCTGCCACTGACTTGTTTTAGGCATGTAAATCAATAGTTTTAATTTATCGTGTAATTATTTTGCCTAATGGTACACCCTTGTACTCGTCCTCTAGTCTTTGTTTTCAGTTATAATTATTGTTATCCAAAATAATGCAAGTACTGTCTTTCAGGGAGATGCTGAGGAGTCCAACGTATTGACGACTACCGTTGATGTCACTCAGATGCTCAAGGTACGTTTCAGGACAGTTCCATCGATGGAGATCATCAGATCTTGCATTCTTGTAGCGTGATTGTTACACACAATGTTTCTTTCGTTTTTAGCCATTGATATGTCCTTCTGTCGTCGCCCTCCTATGTGTCTTCTTTTTTCAATATTGTGTTCATTACTAATAAAAGTCCTATGTTTCAGGGAGTCGATGGAGCATTAGTCCAAGAAGAAGGGGGAGCATGCAGTTACGGGTCGGCGCAACAGCTTGCAGAAGTGTGCACGGCAGTTACATCGTCCCTTGATGTTCTTATGCATTTCGAGGTATGGATACTGACAGTTCGATCAAGCGAAATCATATGACGTGATTACATCCGCTATACTTCCTTCTTTATTAACGCAAGTACTATGTTTCAGGGAGATGACGGAGCTTCTTCTACAAGAACATCACCCCTAGTAGTTGATGCAGATCTCTGGGTGGTGACACTTCCAACGATCGAGCAAATCGAATCATATTTACATATCCATTATTTATTTTAGACAACTGATCATTTGTGCAGGTCTATTTAGATGAGCCGTTCATGCCTGCACAAAGTTTCTGTTCTTTTTATCAAAATAGAAAACCATACTAATGCAATTACTGTGTTTCAGGGAGTCACGGAAGCATCATCTTCAATAATATCATCAATGGAAGTCTATGAGGAGCCCGAGGTATGGATCTTGACAGTTCCATCTAACTAGATCAACAATGCGTGAATAATTGTCGTTTGAATGTTCTACACAAAGCGTTCATTCGTGTTTTGCTATTGAGATGTACGTGGGTATTGGTCCCCAAGTACATTTTGTGTTTTCGATATTATTATACATACTAATGTAAGTTCTATGTTTCAGGGAGTCGATGGAGCGTCAGTGCGTGATGGATGTGCTTATCATGAAAATATAGTCGTTGCAGCGCAAGAGGAAGTGGAGACATGCACACACGAGTCGGAGCAACAGCTTTCTTATGTTGAAGTTCGAGGCAAGAAAGTTTCAAAGAAAAGAAAGCAAAAGAAGGTTAGTGTCCTGGTCACTATATTATGTTGTTTTTCACTGTTAATAGTTCAATACTGTAAGTTGTGTTTAAACTGAACATCCCTTTTCCAATCTGTCCTCTAGTTGCGAGTGGGTGTACGAACTAGATCTACACAGACAGTGAAGCGAACGAGAGATGTTGCTTGTCAAACCTTTTGGCAGGGACTTGAGACTGGAGATGCATCGTGCCAATGGGAAGAATATGAAGTGATTGACAACGGAGCTATACCACATCCAGCCATTGATAGTGAATGTCCTCCTGGTAGTTCGGATGCAGTCGGAGATAAATACACAGAATCCACACCCGCAAAAACTATGACCGCGAGAAAGTTGAAGAAATTGTCCTATTCACCTATTGCCGGAGAAGGAACAGATGTTGCAATGGAAGAGAATGAAGTGGACTACAATGAAACACCTTCAATATCACTGAACATAGCGGAAGACGATATCAGAGATTCTACCTTTCATGTGAGTGACATGTCCTCAACGTTACAGGCCGAACCAGCTGGGATGCAGAGTGACAGTATAAGGAAAGAGGCCAAATTCTTTGTATTCGATAGTTGTTTGATTGATATTATTTTTCGGTTGAAATGTGGGCATTCGGTAGGTGGGGAATTATGTGGGGAGCCATTGATTAATGTGACTCGGGCAATTCGAGGCACTAACCTTAAAATACATGCCACCTGTACAAAATATCATCCTTTCTCATGGTCTGCACAACCCATGCTGAGACAACTGCCAGCAGGCAATCTACTTTGTGCAGCGGCTGCACTTTTTAGTGGTTCAAGTTTTAAAAAATTAGAGTCTTTCTTTCAGTTTGTGGGAATCCATTTCATTGCGAAAACTCAGTTCTACAAATACCAAACCGATTATCTATTTCCAGCCATTAGCGAAGCTTGGAGAATGGAAAAAATGTCTATTGATAGTACATTCGCGGGCAAACGGTTCAGGCTAGCCGGTGACAGACAGTGCGACAGCCCAGGATTTTCAGCCAAGTACTGCACCTACCACTTTCAGGACATGGAAAGTAAGAAAATTGTGAGTTCGGTGGTCGTGCAGGTGTCACAAAGTACATCCTCAGTGGCCATGGAGAAAGTTGGCTTTGTAGCATCATTGCAAGAACTACAATCGCGGGGAATGGTGATCGAACTGATAGCCACGGACAGACACGTTTCAATTGCCAAGACAATGAGAGAAGAGTACAAAAATATAAATCACCAATTTGACGTTTGGCATCTTGCAAAAACAATCAATAAAAAATTGTCGGCTGCAGGTAAAAAAAAAAGATATGCAAGGTATTTCACAGTGGTCCAAGTCAATCAGCAACCATCTTTGGTGGAGCTCAAAAACATGTGGAGGGTCGTTGGAAATTCTACTGGAAAAATGGCGGTCAGTAATGCTACACTGTACAAACGTTCACCGCTGGAACACGAACCAACATTTCCACAATTGTGAACATGGCCATTTGTCCACAGAGGAGGCACGGAAGAAGAAGTGGTTGATTCCTTCATCACCCACTCACAAAGCCATTGAAAAGATTGTATTTGATAAAACTATAACAAAAGCTTTGAGGGGACTCACGGAATTCTGCCACACAGGAGATTTGGAGGTGTTCCACAATATGTGCCTAAAGTAAAGGCCAAAACGATTGCATTTTGGCATGGAGGGCATGATAAATCGGACTCTTTTAGCGGTCTTGGCACATAACCATAATGTTGGCCGTCAACAAAGTAGGACGACCGGAACTTTAGGGACGCTTCGCTACAATAAGGCCTTCACTAAAAGAAGTAAACAATGGGTGATCAAACCAGTGTTTGAGGATATGCAATATGAGTTTATTGAGAGACTTATTGTTGACGTCCTAGATAGGCACATAAATGGAGTTGTGAACGAACCTGTGCAGGGGACAACTGCATTGCCACCCAACATTGCCTCTGTTCCATGTCCACCTAAAGAAGAGCTCATTGAGAAATACACATCACGGTTTAAATGATTGTAATTTGATTGTCTGTTCTCTCGAGTCTCCTCATGTCGCAGGCCCATTGAATATGTGTATCTATCCAACCTTGTTCATTTGCGCATTAAATTAAACCAAACAGTAATATAAATAATTTTTCAAAAAATATAGAATGTCTCCGTATTTATGGTTCTGTGGGGCTGCAAAGCACGCAGACAAAATGCAAAGATGGAGTGTAAATTTCAAGTCCTGTGAGATGGCCTTACACTGAATGTAGCTAACTAGGAATGTGTGTTCGTTCAAAGTGAAGGTCAGCTGCTTTGATTTTTTCTCGGGTGCCAGAATGGCCCACGACCCAGTATAAGGTTCTATTGTTATTTGACCTCGACAGGCCGGGACCACGTAAGAAACGATAATGAATATAATTTCAGAAACGAAAGCCATTTCATGTTCGTTCATTAGAAGAAATAACGTCGGCATAGAAGGAGTGGTATTTCGGGGCTGCCCTACGCACAGACACAATGGAAAATGCAAATATAATGTAAGTAACTCTTTAGATGAGTTTATACCGCAATTTAATTACTATACAGTAGCTTTAAAGACGGGTTAAGTTGTACTTGTTCGTTCTATGTGGCATATTGTTTTGTACCGCGCACTATCTTGGGGAGAACCGTCTCCTTTTACGGAAGCACCTCAAAACCGTCCTCTTTGCTTCTGCTTTCTCTCTCCCTCTCCCCTGCTACAACTGGTCCACTGTCTGCGACCTCGGTCCTGGGCCCTTCCACTCTCCACCTGCACTCCCTGTCAACCCCTGCACTGGGGGACTGTCTCAGTATCCTACAGCCCCCCCTTGACGTATAAAACCCAGTTGCACTGTCCTAGCTATGAAATAATTTCCCGACCTAATATATAAAATTAATAATTTTAATAAAGATCTGATGGTGAGACTAATTTCATTTTTTATGTTTTTCAAACAGGTACATCATCCATTATTGTCTGTGTCACGAGTACCAGACACCGGCGGATGGCTTCTATAATCGCCAATTGCTTCTCCGCGTGAACAACGTTAGCACCCTGACCATTTTGTGGGACGATCGCCAAGTACAAGTATGCCCTTACGCGGTACTAACGGCTAGATGCAACATACAGACCGTTGTGGTGGCCTAGTGCCTCGTTGTTGGAACAGCCATGCGATTATCAGTGCGACCGAAGAGCTTATTTTATCGTAAACCAACACCCTGTGTACTGCACACGAACATCGCTTGCCTCAAGACGAAATATTTTGGATCGAGAGCAAATAAAAATTCATTGATCTAAGACCCTGTGTACAGCAAAGGAACATCGTGTGCCTCGAAACAAACTTTTTGGAACGTGAGCAAATAAAAATGCAAATCGCTGAATAGTCTCAAAACATTTGATGTCCAATAAATGTACTTTGCCAAATGTACAATCTTGCCGTTTGCTTTTAAACCACAGTTTCATATTCCGAATTGTGGCGCTGTATTGTGAGATGATCTAAGACCCTGTGTACAGCAAAGGAACATCGTGTGCCTCGAAACGAACTTTTTGGAACGTGAGCAAATAAAAATGCAAATCGCTGAATATTCTCAAAACATTTGATGTCCAATAAATGTACTTTGCCAAATGTACAATCTTGCCGTTTGCTTTCAAACCACAGTTTCATATTCCGAATTGTGGCGCTGTATTGTGAGATGATCTAAGACCCTGTGTACAGCAAAGGAACATCGTGTGCCTCGAAACGAACTTTTTGGAACGTGAGCAAATAAAAATGCAAATCGCTGAATATTCTCAAAACATTTGATGTCAAATAAATGTACTTTGCCAAATGTACAATCTTGCCGTTTGCTTTTAAACCACAGTTTCATATTCCGAATTGTGGCGCTGTATTGTGAGATGATCTAAGACCCTGTGTACAGCAAAGGAACATCGTGTGCCTCGAAACGAACTTTTTGGAACGTGAGCAAATAAAAATGCAAATCGCTGAATATTCTCAAAACATTTGATGTCAAATAAATGTACTTTACCAAATTTACAATCTTGCGGTTTAATTTAAAAGTACAGTTTCATATTCCCAATTGTGGCGCGCTGTGTTGTGTGAGCTCATCTGTGTTGATTTCCTGGTTCTGTGTGGAGTCGCGTAGAAGACGCCTGGGCGCGTTTGCCTACGCAGCACAGTCACGTCACGGATAGAGGCGGGGAATATGAATGTTTTGATCAAGTCTGTTTCAGGGGCGGGGGATTTGATTTAGTGCCGCAAAAGCAGGTGAGCCAGGGCGATGGGGGGAAATGATAGGATTATCATAAAATGGCGGATGTTTTCGAGTGCGTTAATGGACGAAAAGTCGGGTAAGGTCCATAGGAAAGTTTTCTACGATCTACCGATTTATGCTTAAAAACACATGGCCGAACCATAGGAACAATAAAAAAAAAGTCCCGGAACTATCCTTTAAACTTATAAAAGTAAGGACTTCACCCTGTCGGCTGACGGGGTGGCAGTGGAAAACATGGTCTCTAGGTATGCCCCTAGAAAGAGCACTTGCTGCGACGGTGTCATGGATTATTTCTCATAATTGGGAGAGAAGCAGAAGCCCACTGATGTAAGACACGCTTTCCTGGCCTAGAGCAAGAGATTGTGCGTTGTTCAACCAATCATCTAGATAAGGGAAGACTTGTATCCCAGATTTCCAGAGGCGCGCAGTGGCAAGGGCAAAGCATTTCGTAAACATCCTTGGACGTATTTCAGGGCGAAGAGGAGGAGCTTGAATTGAAAGTGTGGCGGCCAACAACCACAAAATGCAGGAATTTGCCATGACGCTGGAGGATGGGGACTTGGAAATATGCATCCTCCATGTTAAGAGATGACAGGAAATCTCCCTCTGTCAGCTGCCTGAGGACCTTTTGCAGAGTGACCATCTGAAATGACTGAGCGGAGGAACTTGTTCAGATATCTAAGCCAAAGATGGGTCTCCATCCCCATGATTTTTTTTGCACCAAGAAATATAGTGAGTCTATGCCCGGATTCCACTGGGAACTTGCTACTGGTTCTATAGCTCCCTTGAAGAGGAATAAGAGTACTTCCAGCCGAAGTGCGTGAAGGTGTTTTTCCAGATTGAAGACAGGCACCCTCCTACCAGGGTGCTGAAACCGAAGGGCTGTTTTGTGTAGGAATCAAGCTTGCTTGCTGGGCTGGCCTTTCGACTGAGAGGAAGCGTGGTGCCTGGGGGCACCTCGAATGTTGTGACCAAACCTTGCACAGGAGTACAATATCCCCCTGTATGCCTGGGAGTGGTATAAGGAGTGGCAGGCTCTGCCAGATCTGCAGAAGTGCTGTTTAGAGCGAGAGGAATGAAATGGCCATCGCAGATGAAGTGTGCCCAGGGATAATGCTGAATCTGTATCAGTTTTGATGGTTTGCAGAGTATCGTCTACCTTTTTGCCGAAAAGAACTTCACCATCAAAGGGCATATAACCAAATTTTGCCTGCATATCACACCTGAAATTTGTCGCTTTCAGACAGCCTTGGCGTTTTAGGACAACGATGCTGCCCATCTACTGCAATCCTGTTTTAACAATGTCAACTGCGAGATAGATGGCATTATCTGAGGGGTATTCTCTCTCCTTCAGCAGTGCAAACACTTCTTGCTTTCTGTCGAATGGAGACATTACATGTTGGGACAGATTTTGAATCACAGTTCACAGTCATATCTCGCAAGGATGGCGAGCAAATTGGCGGCCTTGAAGCTGGTTGCTGCCATAGAAATTATTCACATGTTAAAGGAATCAGGCTCCTAGCCTTTCTTCGTCTGGAGGGATAGCACATTGCGATAAGGAATTGGCTGATCACTTTCTGGCTGCAGCAAAGACCAGAGTTGGGGCTAGGTTGGATGCATAAACATTTAGGGGCACTGTCCGGCGACCTGTATTTTTTTATCAAATGGTCCTTTCTCCATGAAAGGGTTTCTCATGGCAACAAACCTGTCCTCCCAAATACCATCCAGGGCTGGAAGGGACACCACTGTAATTGTGAACTTTTACCTCAGCTGCTAAAGCAATGCATCCTTTCTTTGTTCAGTGGGGAGGAAATCGAAGATTTTGGCAGCCTTGGTCATGGTAGAGTGAAAATCACCAGGAGAGGGGGAGGGCTCCTTGTTGAGAGCTCTTCCGGTTCTCCATCCCCAGGTACAAGATCACAAACTATTCAGTACCGAAGGAGTGAGTAAAGGCCATATCTCGATGCATACCCTTGTGTGACTCAGCAGCCGAGGAGATGTCTTGAGATTGTTGTTCCTCTGGTGGAGGCGGGTGCAGATGGCTGTGTGGAGGTCAAGGCCAGGACGATTTAGCAGGCGTTTGGTCCAGTGGAGGTGGAACAGTGGGGATTCCTGTCTGGTGTTCAGACACAAGGGTCTGAAGGGTGAATACATTGTCCATGGATAGGTAATACGTTTCAGGATGTGGTTGTGAGAAGCCAGGCAGGTCCATCAGAGTGAGTTCTGGTTTTCAGAAGCACTGGTGGAGAAAGGGGCTGCGTTGTGGGCAAGCCAGAAAACTCCTCCTCATTGGAAACCACTCCTTATGGGCCCTCAAACTGTGTCAATAGTGTCCTCTAGGATGTCCTCGGGATGAACATTGGAAGGCATCGACAATATGGGTGGGACATAACGCTGCAAAATGAACAGGGGCTCTTTAGACCTTTTAGGTGACTGGGGCAGAGCGGAAACAGGCTATGGGCGCACTGATAAAAGCGTGATAAGGCTGTAAACGAGTGAATGGTAGTTTTTATTTTAATGTTCTTTTTATTAGATTTTCATGAAATACAACATACTGTGACCAGGCAACATGAATATCTCCAATATTCCACCTACAAGCCTCAGCGCTTTGGTGTAAGGCGCTATATAAACAAAATAAATACAAATACAGATTCCTTCCCTCCAACACCCTAGGCCATATATCCATAACCCCTCCCCCACCACGTCCCTTCTCCCTCCCTCATTGCCTTGTCGAACAAGTCTGGTCCCCCTTCAATTCGTAATGTCTCTACTCGCTCTCTTAGCGGCTGGCCAGTGCATCCTTGGATCTCACTAGTCTCCACTCCGCTTCATGCTTCTCCTTGACCAATTCATGGAGGTTTTAAGTCTGGGGTGGACACCAGTTGGTTCAGTAATTGCCCCTAATCCATTTTCAAGTCATTTTTCCCCCTCAGGGTTATTATGCTTGCGAAGTACTCCGCCTCGGCCAAGCCCCATATGTGAACATCCTGGAGCCATTGCCTCAATGAAGGACCACCTGCCCCTTTCCATGAGATTGCTATTTGCCTCTTGGCTAGAACTAGCATGAATCTGGCAATTTTATTTTGTGCTTTATTCCTCTTTTTTCCAAGTAGGAGGCCTCACAAACATACAACATACATACATTTGTAACTGCTCCCCAATAGCTTGTATAGATGTTCCATCACCTCTTCCCAATATCTAGTAATGACTGGGCTGTCCCAAACCATTTGCCAGAAGCTGGGATTACCCCGCCCACACCGCGGTCATTCATGAGTCACAGACCAGTTTATCACATGCAGTTTTTCTCCGGTATCAAGTACACGCTGTGCCACTAATGGAATTGAATGAGTTGGAAACTTGCATTTCTGGATTTTTTTTTTAGTTTTTTAACTAGTTCCCACATCTTTGCCCGCATTCTATTTGAGATTGACGAGCTTGTGTCGCTCCCACTTTTGCCTAGCTGCCAATTCCGTATCTGCTCGTGCAGCCTTTAAAGCCATGTACTCCCTGTATATCCTCCCTCTGCGTTATGCGTGTTCC
Source organism: Ambystoma mexicanum (assembly GCF_040938575.1). Taxonomy (NCBI): domain Eukaryota; kingdom Metazoa; phylum Chordata; class Amphibia; order Caudata; family Ambystomatidae; genus Ambystoma; species Ambystoma mexicanum. The sequence continues at coordinate 475,927,421 of NC_090941.1, read as the reverse complement.
TGCAACGTCTACATTAGAGGATGTGTCACTGACTCTTCTGGGATGTCTTCCCATAGTGCCGCCAGTCGCCGCACCACTTTTGTGTATGTGAGGAAATGGCTCCTTGCTACCCCGTTTTCTTGTCTCTATTTGTCAAACATCAGCAATTTTCCCCACGAAGAAATTCCCTAATGTAGTGCACTGCCTCTCCTTCAGGGTCGCTAATCCTACACTCCTCAATGCCGTCCTGATCTTTATGTGAAATCCTATGGGTAGCACCCCACCATACAGGCCTTTGACATTCAGCTTCCCCAAGAGCGTTTGCCTCACTTCCTGCACCACCCTAAATACGTTAGAATCCCCCTTACGCCCACGCGGTTTGTGAGAAATCTGACATTGTTCTCACATTTAGCCCTTCTTGATCCCCCCCTCAGGTAACCAAGAGAAAGACATGGAAGCCACAACCCGACACTGGGGGTGAATCTGTGAGGGAGGGTCACCCTGGTGGAAAGCCCTTAAATAGTAGAAATGGGGTGCCAGCGGGAGGAACATGGCATCCCCCACTTCACTAACACAGACCTATCAGGCACTCCCTCAGTCTTTATGGGATATTGTCCATCCTTTCCAGCTTTTACCTGTAATCTCACATCAAGTACTGAGACGAGGAATAGGCAACTAAGAGTAATGCACACTTCCTATTGGAAAAACCACTATAGTACTGGGACAAAGAAGAGGTAGTCTAAACACTACAGAACCGAAGGTCATGCATGTTCCAGTAATTGGTCTAATTGCAATCAGCCAAAACAGGCAAAAGAAGCACACCTGAACACCCTTAATGGGATACAGGTGTATAGCAGGGTGGCATGGCAGCAGCAGAAGGGAAGAAAGGAGCAGCAGGGAAGCCCAGATGGACCATTGGGTACTGGGAGAGAGCAGAACACGAGAACACTGGAAAGTTTCAGAGCAGGGCATTCTGCAGAAGCGTAGCGAAGCAGCCGTGTCTCCAGGGAGCCGGTGAGGTCGGATCAAGGAAGCTGTATGCAGTGTCAGCCCTTCCCGTTTGATTCTGTAATAGCTTGTTCCTCTGGGCGGAGGAGCCAGCCAAGGAGTGCCTGAGGGGCAAGTGGAGAGACCGTGACCTCAGTTCGTGAGACGCCGTGAGAGCAGAGGAGCCGCAGCATCAAGTAAAGTGATCAGCGAGTTTCAGTGTGTAAAGAAACCCGGTGCGAGAGCGAGAGGAAAAGATAATACATTGTGACAGAGCGGGCGCGTGTCTACAATAAACTTGTGAGTGTTGTCTGTGTTAGGCAGAAACCTGTGCAGTTCCCTTAGGGAACACTGCAAAATATTTAAGACTACAGGTGTTGGCAGTAAACCCACTTGGTAGCAGTCTGTACCACCCAGATTTACCTGGTAGCTGTGGCTGAGCAGTCAGACTTCCCTCAAGAAGAGTTAGACAGTATGCAAAGTATACACAATAGGCACCCAGGTACAATAATACAAGCAAACACTGACCAGAGCTTTGGTAGCAAAGTATATAATTGTTTATTTAAAAACACACGGTTTGAAACACTCCTGCACTCTTGTTGTAAAATATTCTAAACACAGTTACTATTGTAATATATACACCCTTTTTCCCTTATCAGATAACTCACAGTAAAACACCACTTATTTTCATACAGAGGTGAGCGCTTAACTAGATGGCACTACAATAATATTGTGAGAAAGGGAGGGAAAAAGACAGTATACGGAAAGGTACACCACTCTAAGATTCAGGAACACTGTTAGCAAGGCAGAAGAGCAAAAAGTCACTGGTGAGCCAAAGTCCAAAGGCTGGGCCCACTCTTAGAGAGAGCAGAGCACAAATGCGCACAAGATCACACAGTTACACTAGGCTTTGAAAGTCTTGCAGAGGGTTCAAAAAGAGTTTAGAGAGGCTTAGGAAAGTTTAGCCAGGGTGTCCCAGGCTAACCCAGGTTCGAAAGCTGGGGACTAAATCTACCCCGTACAGTCGGTAGCAAGGGAAGCCAGGCGGGACACGGTACCTTAAGTGAGAAGGATCCTCCAGCGGTGGCAGTTGTTCCTGGTAGTGAGTGCAAGTTGCGTCGTCGTCCAGGGGAAGAGAAGATCTCGACTTGGAGGAAAGATGAAGGTCGTTGCACTACCAGGGAAGAAACCAGCCGCAGAGTTTTCCGGTTAAAGGTGGTACCTTTGTTTCGCGGTCGTGGTAAAACGTGGTATCCCGGTTGCCGGGGTGCTTGGCACAGGCAAGGCGGCCACGAGGTACGTCGGGAAGGCGAAAAGACGGTGAAACTGGTTATCCCCACCAGTCAAAGGAAGAAGACTCTCCGGCGGGAGATCTCCTCTGTCGTTGGGAAAAGTGGTGAGGCGGTCCAGCAGGGCTCCACCGGTGGTGGGGTCGTGGCAGGTCGGCTCAGCTTCTCCCTCGTCGGATTCTTAGGTCCTGTGGCGACTTCTGAAGTTCCAGTCCCCAAAGCCCTGCTTTTATGCAGAAAACCCCTATTCACTCAGCCTAGCTGTCACTCAAACATGCTAAGTGGTGAGCCGGCCGGCTCACCACTTGGGCCAATCAGGACAGAGTGCGACTTGAGTTGCCTAGGCAACTCAGTCCAGGGTGCCTAAATCCCCCTCACCCCTCCTAAGTACCCCAGACAGAGTGGCACCACTTTGGAGGGCTTCTGTGGAGAAGCCCGCCAAAAAGTGGAACAAAGGGCTTGACTTGGGTTGGAGTCACAGAAGAGAACACAAACGCCACTTTAGAATCAAGTTTTGGCAAAAAATACCAACCGGAGAATTAATATTAATTAAATAAACCGGCGGTATGTTCGAGGCTACCTAAATGATTAAATAAAGATAGTAGCCTCAAACAATGGGAAATTCCATAGGAAAATATTCGCGGTTGAATATAAAAAGTAGTATCCACTGCCATCAGCCAAAACTCGATCAGAGGGGATGGAGACGTGCCCCCTCGACTAACAGACCCTGGGGCAATTCAATTGCCCCAGCCAGTACGTCCACAATATGATGGTTTGTACTGGTTCTGTTCAGAATTTAAGACTAGTAAAGTCAATGGTGACTTTACATGCCCTGGGAGACATTAGTCAGTCCCAGGGTATGGAGTCTATACTGGGGGGTCACTATGACACCCCTGTGTCACTGCACTGAGGGTGCTGTGTAACACACATAACAAAAACACATGAAGCCCTATGGAGTAAAAGACCCCATAGCCCATTAAACACAACTAGATTCAAAGAAACACTGAAATCATGCCCAAGAGTGAGGGTAAAAGAGTCTCACTCTTGGCAGGAGAAGAAATAAACCCCAAAAATCCAGCAAAGCTGCTGGGGGACTCACTAGGTTAGGAAATTCAGCCTAAACAGAGAATTCTCCCTAACAGTCTGAACAATCGAATACTATGCTAATGAGGCAGTACGGAGATACTGTGTATCAGAGTGATGCTGTATAGAATATTTGCAACGTTTTGAATGCCTTTCGAGTAACGGAGAAAGACTGACATGTTGGCAAGAGAACATCTTGAAACAGGATATCAGAGTGGTCAGGTGCAGGCAATAGGCACCATTTCGAAAGTCTCTGGATATCTGAGGATGAAAAAAAAGTATTTAAAGCACTACGAGTGAAGAGAAAGTGGTTTAAAGCGGTTGGGCGAAAAGCTGAAGGGGGAGCAGTGAAGTGGGAGCAAAAAAGAACCTAAAGGCTGCAATCCCTAGTGAAGGAAGAGACAGACTAAAAATAAAGTTAACAAATGAAAGTAAAAAGAGTCAAGTAATGCCAAGGAGGACAGTTGGACAAGATCTCAAGCAAAAACATAATGCCAAGTACCCCTGGTTGCGTGACCTGTAATAGGTGGACCGTGCAATCTGACAACTGCGCCCAGACCAGAGTGCCCCAACCAAGTGTATGGAAGTTGCTGAAGAAAACTTAAGAACAAGTGTTTGTTGAACTTTTGCTGCATCTTTGCTTGGAGCTTGGTGACGAGAACCCTGCGCTCTTTCGAAACATTGGTTTGGTGAATCTTTTTATTTCCCCCAAGTTGTCCTTTATTGAAATCTCGATGAACATAGTATAATGTCAATGTCAAAACAACACACATAGATAAGGAACATCTTAATTTACATTTGCATAATGGCCTGGGCCTCAATATCCTCAACTCTCTCTTCCTAAATATCTTCCTTCTCGAGCTCTTCGCTCATCCGCCTCCAACTCCCTCAGGGTCCATCGCTTCTCCAAGCAACGAGTTGGTGGTAGATCTCTTTCTTCGACTGGAGCCTCCCTCTGGAAAAGCCTCCCTGCCTCCCTGAAACTTGAGGAGAACCATCTCCGGTTCCGGAAGCACCTCAAAACCTTTCTCTTTGCTTCTGCTTTTTCTCCTCCTCTCCCGTGCTGACCTCCTGGTTGAGATAGCAACTGCACTGGTTACCTGGCCACCCTGTGATCTCGGGCCCAGGTCCCTCCGACACCGGTCGCACACTCCTGCACTGCCTGCCCGGCCACCCACGCACTCTTAGACAGTTTTTGTATCCCTACAGTCCCACTACCAGCACTTGACACCCGATGTCTGCACTTCCTTGCACTTGCCACCTGCTGGCCATTATTTTTACTGTTATTATTCTATTCCAATGTATTGCACTGTTCCCTTCCCTCCCCCCGCACTTTTCCCCTTCCCCCATCCCATGCACTTGCGCGATCTGAATGACACCTAGCCTAGTAGGATCATCTTCTGTCCTCCCTTTGTTCCCCCTTCCTTGCCTTGATACACTTGTGTATAGGCATGTTATAAATGCCATATCATATCATATATATCATAATCCACCCTGAATAAAAATGACAAACAGTTAAAATAAGTAACACATAAAACAATATGGTGACACAGGTACTCCAAATCCTCCTTGTGGTCCCCTAGGTATGCCGGCTCAACCAGATGCTATCACTCCAAGTCCCTTCCACCTCCCCTGAATGTCCTTCCGCCACCCTGTACAAGCCATCCAACGCACTCCTACACCATTAATTCTGAAATAGGTGTTTCAGGATCTGTGCTCGTAAAATTTTAAGTTACTCACCGTGGTGACTAACGTACTCCTATTCTATAGTCCCCTTTCCTCCATACTGCATGGGCGTCCCTCACTAGGGACGGGAGATACAGAACCTTTTTCACAAGAAAAAAATCTTCTTCCCCTTTAAATTTAGAGGCACGCAGGGGCGCGGCCCTGGGAACATGCGTTCCCCTGACTCTGGTCAACAGTGCCACTCCGTCAACAATATTACAATAGCCTAATGACACCAGTTTTATTAGGGGGAGGATGGTGGATGTATGGAGGAAAGGGGACTATGGACTAGCAGTACGTTAGTCACTAGGGTGAGTAGCTTAATTACTAGTACGTCCCGTCCCCTTCCTCCTTACTGCATGAGCAATTACAACTGAATGTAGCCCCAAGGAGGAGAAGTGACCCTAATAAGAAAACAAGTTCCTTAATACTGCCTGACCAAATGCTGCATCCGACCTGAAGCTGGTATCGTAGCAGTAGTGCTTGCAAAAAGCTGAAGGCGTAGCCCATGTAGCCGCCTTGCTGAGGACCCGCCACGGAACTTGCGCCTGAAAAGCCACAACCGTAGCCTTGGCCCTGTTAGCACGGGCATGCATATTTGCCGGGAGCAGTTTGTTCTACCCCTTATAAGCCTCCTTGATGGCCGCTACCATCCATCTTGCTATGGAGGCTTTGGAAGCTTGATAGCCTGGCCTTGACCCACAGAAGGTGACAAAGAGGGTTGAAGCTCTTGATTCTGTCCAGGTAGAATTTTAGAGCGCGCCTGACGTCTAGACAGTGCAGAACCCCCTTAGAGTCCTTGGGGTCTGCGAAGAAAGTGGGTAACACTGTCTCCTCATTCAGGTGAAAAGAGGATACCAACTTAGGTAAGAATGCAGTGAGTTCTAAGCGCCACCTTGTCCTTATGGAAAGTAGCTGACCCATGTAAGGCCCACCAGGAGGGCTGTCTTAATGGTGACTAGTCTGATGTCCGTGGACACCATGGGTTTGAATGGTTTATGCGTCAGGGCGCCTAAACCCACGTTAAGGTCCCACACCGGGTGTGTCTTCTTGATAAGTGGGTAGAGCCTGGTGAGGCCCGCCAGATGTCTTTTAACCACCGGATTAGAGGAAGAAAATACCTCCTCCTCGAGTTCCGGTAGGCTCCGATGGCTGCCAGATAGGTGCGACATGTGTCCATCTGCACCCCTGAGTGTGCGAGGTGGGCAGAGAAGGATAGGACATTGTCCAGCGTGCAGGTCAAAGGATCGACTTCCTTTCATGCAGCCCAGTGGCAAAACCTAGTCCACTTGCTTTTGTACTGGCTCCTGGTAGCATCGCTCCTAGCGTGTGACCTGTTCAGGAACCACATTGGAAGGGCTAACTTCTGGGGGGGCGGGGTGGATGACCGTGCCTCCTTGCTGTGATAGTGGGTGAGCTGGGCCCAGCGGAAGGTGCACCGGGGACTGTCCCCCCAGGCTGAGTAGTCCAGAGAACCATGGCCTCGCGGGCCATGCAGTAAAAGCCTGCCAGCCATGATCGGGGCCAAGGCAGCGGAGGCAAAGAGTGTGGGGGTCGGATGTAGGGAAGTGTCCCTCGCAGGCTGGACAACTGCTGAAGCCCAATGATGTCGACATGTGCTAGGGTGTAGTGTGGCGCCAGACGACCGAGTACCTGATTAAAGACCAAAAGTCAAAAGACAAATTGGGATATGGGTAAAGAAGCAACCATTGGATAAGGAAGGATTGGGGCTGCCACATTTTGAATTTGATTATCTAGCATCCCAGCTGCAATATGCTGCACAGGCCCAGCACAAAAGCCAACCAGATGACAGTTGACAGACTGTGCCACCAGAGAAGGCATCCTCTGCCTCGGCCCACAGACTCAACCCCCCCCTTCAACATCATACTTATCCCCTCAATTCCACATTTCAGAAAGAAAGAAGACTTATCTTCAAGGAATGTCTTCTCTCTAACACCTAGGGCGACACAACCTCCACTCCAAGCCCAACCTGTGAATTGGTGACCTGCACAGACCCGTTTCTTCCCATGAGTGCTTGTAGACGCCTTGCTGCCAAATTGCACGCCCTTCCATTTTGCTAGCTCCTCACTCTCTTGTAGCTCTGTTTCCCTAACCATGCCCTTCACACTATGACTTGTAAAGCACGCTGTTGCTTCCTGAAGCTAGGTCCAAGCTTAACGAATACCCTTACCCTAGAAATATTAATGAGTTCTGGGCTGCATCTTCGTCTGAGGGCTAGCACTTGGGCTTCACTTATCCCTGTTTTGGGAACAGGCTAATGCCCCTAAACCCTCCTGAAGAACGGTGACCTCTCGCTTTACTCGAAGAGCTCAGTTTCACAGTGGGCTTGGAGATGGCAAACATGCTCTTGGCAGTGAGGGAGCAAACCTTATCTTTTGTAAGCTCCTCACCAGTGCTGGAACGAAACAGAGTGAGGCATCAAAGGGAAGAGCCCTTACTTTCTCCTGCACCTCCGGGAGCAGTTTGGTGCTTCTCAGCAAGTCCCCTTTGCAGAGTTCTAGTCCCATGCAAATTCTCCTGGCTGCTATGTCCACATGACCTGCTGCAGATTCCAGCACATCATGCGCCACCATACCTGCAGGCCAAGCCTGAGTTGTTCCTCTCTTTCTACATCAAGGTCTTTTCGCAAACTCCTTCATTTTTCCTTAACAGTTGCTTATTACAGGCAGCTAAGTTTGCATCACGGTTTGTGGAGCACTGTTTAGATAACTTTTTTTCCTACTATATCAAGTGTTTTCTCATACCTGCCGAGGGGGTAAGGGAGGCGTATCCTGTCGCTGAGGATAAGGAAGAAGGTACTTTCCTTTGCGTCAGAACTGCAGATAACATTACAGAGTAGGCCAGCGGCTTTAAAATATTGCACATGGTTAGCCGATACCTGGCCTCCAGCTTTTATCTGTGACAGCCACATTGTGTGGCTTCCCCAAGAACTTGATTGCGTCTCACAAAATGTTCGGCTGCAGCAGGATCTACGATTTTTCTGGTTTCCAACTGATGAACTCCACGAGTACACACTGTTTCTAAGAGGGGTGCTTCTCCAGGAAGACTCAAATGGTGTGCAGTGCTCCGTTTGTATCGCAGGCTGTTGCGGACCTGCAGGCATCTGCCAAAGGACTTCAGAGCTTCAGGCAGAAAAGTAGCGGAGGGCGATACAGAGGGGCCTCCAGTTGCTCAATGACCAGCTGGGCTGGGGACTCTGCTGATGGGAGCATCTCCCTCATGATGTTCTTGAGGAAGGAACTCATGTCCGGGTTAGTCATGAACTGCTTGACCCTGCTCATTAGTGGCTTATCCACCAAATAGTGTTCTGTGGCTGGCCCGCATCACACACACAAAAGGGCTGCTGGAATAGCATCCGAGTTCTCTGACCACATGGGAAAGGGTGTGTATGCTCTGGGTGGCAAGAGGCGCACCAGGGTAGGGCTCCCATTTAGAGACGTGTACTGGCCTGTGGCTTAAATGAGTGCGGGAGACAACGCTGCTAGTGCAGATGTCATTATTCCTGGGGCCACAGGTATCTCTTGGGGTTGAGGGTGCCTACCATCCTCTTCTGGTTCTGGGACATGCATCTTCGCTGCCACGACATTGCTCTTGCCTGGTTCTCCCATGCACGTGACTCGCATGCACATCTGTGCTTGCTTACATGGGGTACCTCGTGCTTCTTGCAAGACTGTTCTGCCGAAGGCAGAAGCCCAGTGGAGTGGCATATCTGCCTAGAACCATCCGTGTTAGACTATGCTCAGTCTTGTCCCTGCCATGCATGCAAAGCAGAAGTGTTTGCGCAGAATGTCAACTTTTTTCATTTCCGTGCCTTACCCTGCTCATGGAACAAAGTGCAGAGTCTACACAAGGCTTTATGTGCTCGTGCTGTGGCTTATGTGATGTTGCGCGTTGAGCGGTGCATGACCCATGTCAGCTAGGAGAACACTCAATCCAATGCACTTTCGGACAGGTGGAAGGTACTGCCATGAGCGAGAATGCGTGCAGTGGCAGCGCAGTGAGGGGCGGGGGGGAGTCCCTTCCCCGGATTTGTGAACTATGAATGCAACAATGGATGGTAGGGCACTGGGACCTTGGACCTTTGTTAAACCATGGAAGGCTGTCCACCACACAAGGTGCCCTTGAGAATAAGGCTAGTCTTATATTTGTCTTCGGTTTGACTATCAGCACAAGAAGTTCCTTCATTTCCTGAGGGAGGGGTGTCCCGAAGGACTCCTCCCAGCGTGAGATCCTGCTAAAGGAGCATCCCTTGAAAGACCCACATGCATCACAGCTCTACTACGCATGTGACTGCCCTAAACAGCTACGGCAGTAATTGTACGAGTTGGCAGAAGAAAAACTTCCTGGCCAACCCAGAGAGCACTGTAAACGGTTGGGCATGAGATGATGGCAGAAAAATAATGGATTTGGGTAAAACTTGGCACAGCTAAGCTTGGTCCTGTATCGTCTGAGGCAGAGAAAGATACTGACGGCTAGGTAAGGTGTGCGAGGGAGGTGCTGCATGGGAGCATGGCTTGCAACCCCTCCGCTGATGATTACCAGAAAGTTCCAGAATATGCTGCTTTGCAACAGGCTCTGGTACCATCACCGTTCTGTTATAATTCCAACGAGAATGGAGGAAAGTGGATGGGACGCAAGAATACAAAAAGACAATAGTCCAACTTGTTCTACCATTATTTTTAAGATGATTTACTGGAAACCAGATTTATAAAAAAAACTGGCTCACAGCAATGAAATGTAAAAGGCTAAGCTCTGGGCAACATGGATTTTGTCTCATTCTTCCCTAAGTAATTACAACTTAACAATCCTGTTCTACCTTTTAAAAAAAAAAATCTTTTTATTGCTTTTATTATGCTTAAACAAACAGTAACATGAAAAAAAGGAAGACCAATAAACCCCAGAACCCGCCCGCCCCATCCCCGCCCTCCGAACCGATCCAGGTGCTACCGCAAGAAATGGTTGACTCGATCTCCAGTATGCGTAGGTTATGTGGGCAGAAGCCTTTTCTGAAGTCATTAGTCAAAAAATCCATAACTACAGACCAGTCCACTGCAAATTTCGCATGTGTGCCCTGTAGAACATACAACATCCATTCCAGGGCAGTAAAGTACCAGATTTTCAAGGACCAGTCGAGCTCCAATGATGGGTCCTTTGCCTTCCACTTTTGCGCTCCGACAAGTAGTGCTGAGAGAAAGAGTATCGCATATGCTTTCTTCATGGGCTTTGCCCATTGGTTCCATCCTGGTTGATGTAAGCCCAGAGTCTCCACCCCGAGGCCGCCTGTGTGTTGGTTTTAAATTTCGAGTGCATGTGTTCATCTATTTGTGTCCAGTATGCTTGTAGTTTGCTACAGCTCCTCCAGCTGCGAAGCTAGTCCCCCTCCCCTCTGCAGTCCCTCCAGCGCCTCCCTGTCGTATTGGGGTAGATCATTTTCAATTTTGCTGGGGTGTAGTGCCATTGTGTCATTAATTTGTACCAGAACTCCCTTATCTGGATTGCTTGAGTCAGTTTGCGGATGTTCCGCCACAATTCCTCCCAAGTGTCCTCGGGAATTGATTCCCCCAGCGTCTCTTCCAAGGCGCGTATGTATCTTTGGTGGCCAGAGGTCGCTGTGTGATTCGCTGTTAGAAATAGCTTGTATATGTTAGAAGTGAGGTATTTGTCCCCTGGGTCCGATGTTAGGAACCTTTCGAATTGGGTTAGGGATCTAGTTGCCCCCGCCCTTATCTTGGGGTTCATGAGCCAGTGTCGTAGTTGGAGGTATTGCATTCTTTCCGTTTCTGCCAGACCCAATTCATCCTTGCATTGTGTGAAGGATTGTATGCCTTGACCCTGAAACATGTCCCCGAGTTTGGAGTAGCCTGCCTCCTTCCACTTCTTAAACCCACCCTTTGGTATCCTTGGGGTAAAGTCCGTGTTTCTCCATATTGGTGTGCATGGGGAGGGAAAGGTGGTAAAGTGTTTTTCCCTTGCCAAACAGTCCCATTGTTGCTCCACCAAAGCGGTGATATCTGATTTATGCATTTTGGGCGGTCGTATGTCTTTATGTAGCCATAGAACTTGCCCCAGTGGGGCGCCCACCATTGCCTGATCCATCGGCGCCAAACCTGTCCCTGAGTCTGGGGCGAACCAGTCTCTTATGATTCTGATCTGTGCCGCCTTGCGATATGCCTGCAGATTCGGTAAGCCCAACCCTCCTTGCCTAGTAGGCTGTTGCAGTGTCTTCATTGCCACCCGGGGTGGTTTCTTTTTCAAAATGTACGCATTGATGATCTTGGTTAGGGTGCAGAAGCACCACGATTGGAAGAGCCTGAAAGAGATAAAGTAACTTTGGGAGGACCGTCATTTTAATGGCGTTAATCCGGCCTAACCAGGACATTGAGAGAGGTCCCCAGGTGTGGAGTTGTTTTTTTTTTTAAGTTGTTCCAATTGCGGCAGATTATTAGCGTTATATAGACCCTTGAGCGATGGAGTGATATGGATTCCCAAAACTTTTATATTGGATTGTACCCATCTAAATTGAGAGGATTCTTTGGCTTGGATAAGCTCGGCCTCTTTCAATGTTAGGTTCAGCGTCTCTGATTTAGCTAGATTCACCTTTAGACCGGCCACATCCCCAAACCTCTGTATGGCGTTAATCACTGCTGGGAGTGATGTTACTGGAGTCCCCAGGGTCAGCAGCATATCGTCGACGTATGCTGATACTTTATAGTCTGCCCCCCCCAAATGGTATGCCCTTTATGTCTGCGTTTTGTCGGATGGCTGCTAAAAAAGATTCCAAATAGAGTGCAAACAGGAGAGGTGAGAGAGAGCACCCCTGTTTTGTACCCCTGGAGAGATGTATCTGAGAAGAGCGTTCCCCATTCACTAGGATGCGGGCTGATGGATTGCAGTAGTTAGCACTGACCATGGCCATGAATTTCGGCCCCACGCCCTGTTTCCGCATGGTGTTAAATAGGAATGACCATTCTACCTGGTCAAACTCTTTTTCGGCATCCAGGGATAATAAGACAGCAGAGTTCCTTTCTTCTGCGTCTTTTCTAGGATGTGACATACCCTTCTGCTGTTGTCGTGTGTTTGTCATTGTCTGATAAACCCAGATTGGTCGGGTGAATAAGTTGTGGAAGAAGTTCCTCCAGTCTACTGGCTAAGATCCGTGTGTATATTTTAGCTCCAATATTAATTAATGCAATTCGACTGTACGAACTGCATTGTGTCAGGTCTTTGTTTGGCTTGGGGGAATAATAGAATTTTTGCTTCCTCCATTGTCTGGGTTATTCTCCCGGCCGCAGCAAAAGAGTTAAATAGAATTGTCATTTTAGGGACCAAGATCTGTTGATAGGTTTTATAAAATCCTGGCGTATACCCATACGGGCCGGGGGCTTTTCCCGCGGATAGGTGTTTAATTGCCTAGAGAACTTCCTCTTGTGTAATATCTGCTTCCAGGGCTTCTTTGTCTATGCTTGTGATTTGGGGTACCGGGATTGATCAGAGATATTTCTCTTGGTTTCCCTGATTGGGATTGTCCTTTCTGTATAGATTCTTACAGAAAGTGGCGAATTGGGCCACAATATCAGGGGTAGTGTGGAGTGTCTCACCTCTAGGGGATGTGATGCCTGTGATTATGTGGGCAGCGGGTTTCTGTTTCAATTGTCTGCCTAGCAGCCGATCCGCCTTATTGGCATGTACGTAGTATTTGTGCTTAAGTGATAAAAGACCCCATTCACCTTTTTTCGTTTGGAGCATGTTCAGTTGCCCCCTAATATGTTGGAGCTCTTTGCGTAATGCCCTCATGGGGTTCTTAGTCATCCTCCCCATTACATCCTGAAGGTCTGTTTCTAGTTGGGTCTCCACTGCACGCTTCTGCACATAGCAATGCGATCCCCTCGAAATCTAGCCTTAAAGGCATCCCATACCGTTGCTTCCGCCATCCCGAGTGCCCATTTAAATAAAAAAAAAATCCTTAATCTTAGCATCCACATCCGCCCGTATGGCCACAGACATTAAGGAAACCCTCTGGAATGTCCAGCTCCAAAGACCCTGCCAGGGGACGCTACCCTTAATCATCACTAGCAGCGGAGCATGATCTGATTTGCATGTATGGAGTGCGTCCTGCCAACTAATGTGGTGGATCCCCATATATAGTCAATTCGGGAGATGTTTTGGTGGACGTGGGAATAGTAAGTATACCCTAAACACTTTGAAACAGCTAGGGAAACCTCTCTAGCACTCAGGAATAAACTGAGTTTAGTAAGTTGGAATTCAAGGAGTTGTTATCACTTACAGAATAATGAAAGACTTATGGAAGAACTCTCTTCATTCGATTTTGTTTTAATACAGGAAACATGGGCTCGAGAAAAGCTGTGTTGGGACGGTTATTCAATGGAGGAAATTTGTGCAACAGGAGGGGCAAAAGGCTGTCCGAAAGGAGGCCTCATTTTGCTTTTAAGGAATCTATGCACATTACTAAAACGGGGGGCTGGTGTAATCAGCAGACGATTCTAGTGGTAACATTTGTAGTTGGGATTGGAAGAGGTAGTGTGCCTTTACTAATTACTAATATCTATTAGAACTCAATACCGATTTACAGCTGGAGACTGAGTGAACCACTCTTGGGGAAAAGATTGATCTTTGGCTCTATGACAATTTAGAGGGTCAAATTATAGTAGCGGGAGATCTGAACGCTGACTGTTTGGTTGATAGGGTTGTTGGGGACGTCTTATACACCAATAGGGACGTCTGCTCCCCGATGGGTGGGAACCCCATACTTAGAGGTATCCTCTGGCTATATTTTGTGGATCTATGTGGATTGGAATTGGTTTATAATGAACACTTTACATGGAAGGCAAGGGGCTACTCATCAATAATTGACTATATTTTTCTTTCGGTGGTACGGAACAATAGTATTTCCAAGTTTGAGGTTAAAGATGCTCCTATTAGTGATCAATGTATGTTAACTCTGGAAATTGCGGTCAAGGTCCTTCAAGAAAGTTCCAGTTTCTACAGTGAAAGTGTTTCAGTACGCCCTAAAGGCAACAGAATTAAATGGTCATTTAACAAAACACAGAGGTTCACATCCACTATGATCAAGGAATACGACTTGTCCCCTTTGAGTCAGCGTATTTGCAGATATTCAGTAAATAACTTCTTATCATACATCAGTACATGCCATGGAGGGGCACACGAATGTTAGGTGCTTGTCAAATAAAACTAATAGACACCGCAGGGACATTGAGGTACACAAACAGAAAACAAGTTTGCAAAAAGAGATACAGAGACTCCAAAAAAATTGATTGATTCATCAGGGAATAAGAGCCCAATTAGATGGAGAAGCGATGTTGAAATAGTTGAAGGGCGTTGATTCAGCCAATTTTTGGTCTATTATTAACAGTACTGAGCATTCACAGAAAGATATGTGTTTGAATCCGATGTCTGAGGAAGTATGGTTGGGCCATTTCTCTAGAATATATAAAGGTGGGAAGGTAATTAATAAGTTAGCTTTGAAAGTCAATTTGCAATGGTCAATCGGTAACTCTGTAGATAAAGTGAGGAGACTCATTGTGAAATCAAAAAACTCAGGAGCACCGGACCCTAACAACCTCTCTAACAAAATTTTGAAATCCAATCCTTTATATTGGGCCAAAATTTTGTGTATTCTGTTTGAAGATGTACTGTTACTTAAGACCATTCCACAATCATGGAGGGTTTCTATTGTTCTACCAGTCTTTAAAAAAGGATCACATATGTGCCCCTCAAGCTATAGACCTATAGCCATTGCTGACCCTGAATCTAACATTTTTGCCTCCATGGTTTTGGCTGATATTCAGGAGTGGATTAACATAAATCATATCTTGGATGTTAAACAAATAGGTTTTTAAAAAAAAACTGTGGAACAGATTATTGTGGTCTTATGTTGCGATGCTTACTAAGGGGGTCATTCCGAGGTTGGTGCTAAGGGAACAACGATGCCGGTAAAGGAATACCGGCATTGATTACCGCTACGGGCTATTCTGACCAGCCCGACCGCTATTAACGGCAACGTTGATCGTAAGATGCCGTTAATAACGGTCTGGGCGCGGGCACGCGACCCACCATGCCGGCAATAGCGGCATGCCGTAAACTGGAGTAGATCACAAGTGAAGCAGACATGCAAATGACGGCTTCATGAAGGCGGAAAAGTGGTTACCGGGATTCCGTAAATACCGGCATCGCAGACCTACTGTAAAATGCCCTGAGCAGTGTTCACAACTGCCACAGGTGCACACAATCAGCACAGGTGGAGGCAATGGAGTCTGGCCCAGTAAAAAAAGATCACACCCACACACCACACCCCGTCCCACACCAAGATGATTTCACTAGTAGTAGCATTACTGGAGCTAGAAGACATGCTTGCATTGCCACAACATCAATAGCCGCCACCACAGAGGAGAAGGAGGGTGAGACAGGGCCAGCATGCCCAACCAGTGCAGCCACCGTTACCACGCCGGCAGTCCCCAATCCCTCGCATCAGAGCCAGTCCTTTCAACATAACCCCTGAGCAGATCCACACCCTGTACCGTCTGGACCGGGACACCATCACCACCATAGTGGACCTGATACACGACGAAATAGTGGGCCTCATTGACATACACACCACCAACCCCCCTCTACTGAAGGTAGTGTCTGTGCTCCACTTCCTTGCCACAGGCACTTACCAGCACACAGTGGGGCACATGCATGGCATATCACAACCCTTATTTTCCCAGATACTGAACCAAGTGCTGGATGCCCTCCTCAAGCACACAAGGGACTACATATCCCTACCACGGACTCCCCAGGAGATATTTGATACAAAAGTTGGCTTCCATGCACTGGCAGGCATGCCAAATTGTGTAGGTGCCCTCGACTACACCCACATGGAGTTGGTGGTCCCGCATGCCATGGAGGGGGTGTACCGCAAATGCAAGCAATACCACTACATCAATGTCTAGATGCTATGCGAAGCCAGCAAGATCATCACACATTGTTGTGCCCGATATCCCGCATCAACTCATGACTCTATGTTCCTGCGGAACTCCACGCTACCACGCTTCATGGAGCGACATGCTGGACGACGTGCCTGGCTGCTTGGTAGGTTGCATGACTGGCACATGGCATTGAACTGGGGGGAGAGATGCACACACCACCATGCTGACAATGTTGATGTGACTGCACGATTTGCACATGTTTGTTTGTTTGTTTGTTTATTTGGTATAGCGCAGAACCAAACCCAAAGGGTAGCTGGGCGCAGACAATACAAGGATGCTTGAGATCTTGGTTACAACAAAATACAGTTATGCAGTTCAAATTAGAAATAAGGCACATGTACAAGCTAAGTACGAAAATACAGTTAAAGCTAGTTGACCAGAAACCAGTTAATCTAGTTACAATCCTCAGGGGTCTCTGGAGCAGGTGGGCGGTGGGGAAGTTGAGCTAAGTGTCATTGGATAGTATCCAAGTGAGGACTTTCCGCCTGAAGCGAGGGTAAGGTTGGTCCATTCTGAGATCTAGAGGGAGTCTGTTCCAGGTTTGAGCAGCTATGACCAGAAAACTGGAGCCGCCAGCTGTACTCTTTTTGTATCTGGGCACCACTAAGGTATAGGCATTGGTCTTTCTTGTGGGACGGTTAGAGATTCTCTTGTTTACTCTGTTTACCAAGTAGGGGGGAGCTATGTTGTTAAGACATTTAGAAGTGAGAGAGAGGGTTTTGAGGGCAATCCTGTCTTTGATTTTTAGCCAATGGATATTTTTTCTGGAGGTGGAGATATGAGCTCTATTAGGAATATTTAGAGCTGCTCTAATGGCGTTGTTTTGGAGAGTTTGGAGTTTATCAAGAATGTACTTGTTAGATCCTGCATATAGAGCATTACAGTAATCCAGCTTGGATATGATGAGTGCGTTAGCTAGTGTTATGCAGCTAGTCTCAGTTAGGAATGGTCTACATGCTCGGATCAATTTGCAAGTATATGCAGTGGAAGATGCTAAGGAATTAGTTTGTTTCTTGAAGGTGAGCGCCGAGTCGCGATAGACCCCGAGGGTTTTGACTGCAGGCATCACTTTGATGACATTATTGTCAATGTTGAATGAGGCATAGTTCGGGTCAAGTTTTTTGATAGCCAACTCTGAGCCGAGGATCAATAACTCTGTTTTGTCGTCATTCAGGCAGAGGCCGTGAGAAGCCATCCATGCCTGAATGAGGAGATATATCTTATTTACTAAGGCTGTGTCTTCCAAGAAGTTGCCCAAAAGGGGGATTAGGATCTGAGTGTCATCTGCGTAGTTAGTGTAGATGACACCCAGTCTGTCCAACTTGTCAAACAAAGGTTTAGTAAAGATGTTGTACATCGTAGGAGATACACATGATCCTTGAGGGACACCGCATGAAACTTGTGTGGGATCAGCGGCTGCTAAGGAGGAGAATACTCTCATTGTCCGGTTTGCAAGGAAGGATTGTACCCAGGTTATGGCATCACTCGAAAAATGAGCGGCAGAGCTGAGGTGATTGCATAAGACTGCATGATCTACAAAGACGAAGGTCGCAGATAGGCCAATGAGGAGTAGCATAGCTGATTTGCCATTGTCCTTCAAGGTCAATCAGGGCCGTTTCAGTACCATGAAGGGCTGGAAGCCGGATTGACGTGAGCCTAATAAGTTGTTGGTTTCTAAGTAGTCCTGAATTTGCAGATAAGCTAGTCTGTCAATGATTTTAAGCAGAAATGGGACGGTGGTGATGGGTCTGTAGTTTGTCGGTATTGCGGTGTCAAGTGTTTGTTTTTTTAGCAAGGGAAGCACCCAAGATTGTCATCACCGAACACTGTGCCCCAAAGCATCACAAACGGTACATGACACCCAAATCCCATAGGAATAGTAAGGTTGACACCTATCATTACATGACTAACAGGAAACCACCCCACATCCCACAACACGTGCACCACTCATCAGCGGCCCTCACCCTCCGTAATGCCATCCTGCACCATGCAGTGCATATGCACTATGTTGCTGTCTCCAGCAAATCACCACACAGGACAAGCATCCCTGTGAGTGCATCAAACTGAATCTACTAGGGAATCCATTGTCCGGCACAGGGCCGGCACACTCACAGGAGTGTTGCATGTCACCACGGGAATGATCAGCGCTGATTGCCCAATATTTCACAGAATACTGCCAACGCGCCCCCTAAGTAAATCTCACAGTACACAACACCTCACTAATTTGACACTAACACAGCTGTATGCGTACACGATGCATGTACAACAAGACGTCAGTGCACACCATGTATCATCCTGAAGATGCAACCCACACCATCAGTCCATGGCACAGTACACATTGAGGGACAGAAAAAGGGGTCAATACATTCAGGGACATGTGCATGTGGCCAACATAAACCTGCAGGCATGTGTGACTAGTACAGCTGCCCATCATGATTCACCTGACATTTAACTTTAATTGCCACTCATGCAGGTGATAGTGGCTATCCCTTGAAGCCGTGGCTCCTCACCCCTGTTCGAAATCCACAGAACAGGCATGGGGAGGACTACAATCATTCCCATACCCGCACCCGTGTGGTCATCGAGCAGACCTTTGGCCTGGTGAAGGCACGATTTCAATGCCTGAGCCGGTCGGGTGGGGCACTCCTCTACAGGCATGAGAAGGTGGCCAAGATCATAATGGCATGTGTCATGCTGCACAATATGTGCATCCGCCGGAACGTGCCCCTGCCCCGACATTGAACTGCTACCAGCTGGTGATGATGAAGGGGAAGAAGATGTGGCCGGACATCATCGCGGCGCGGATGCACAGGAGGGACGTGCTGTGCGCCAGTCAGTGATTGCACAATATCACTGACACACATGGCAGCAGAGGGTGACATGATGGTTGGACAGAGGGCACTGGGTGTGGAGGTACATTTACACAATGCACTGTAAATGAATAAATGAAACATGCGCAATGATGAATGTCCACTCAGGTCTTGTTTTTCACACAACCAGTGTATTAAATGTAACAATGTAAACGTAAGTGCAAAATCCCTCCACCATCCTCACCCCCCTCCACCTCCCCCCACAACACCCCCACACACCCTCACCCCCCTCCGCATCCCCCAACTCCCCCACATACCCTCACCCCCCTCCACTCCCCCCACAACTCCCCCACACACCCTCACCCCCTCCCCCCACAACTCCCCCAAACATGTCCCATTGAGTCTCCAAAGCCTACATGAGGCTGCTCTGATGATTAATTGGCACTCCCTGGTCCAGGGGGCGGTATGTCTTGCCGGCGTAGGATACGTGCCGACCTGCGGAGTGGGCTTGTTTGTGTAGAACTGGAGGAAGACGGTGTGGACGCCTGCTGTGATTGTGTAGCGGGATGCCCTGCCTCCATGGCATCCGCTATGCGGCCTAACATCTGCCGGAGGGCCGAGACCTCCTCGCAGAAGCAGCTGGTGTTGTCAGCGAATGATTTGGCCATGGAGGCAGTGTTGTCCATGATGGACCTGCCTAGTGCGGCTAAGTCCTGACGCTTCTCCTGTCTGGCCAGTCTGTTTTCCTGGACAAACTCCCGCACAAGGGCAGTAAGCAGGTCAGACCGCTGCAGCCCTGCGGGTGCACCTGTGGAGGTAGTCACCCCCTGGCTGTCCTGCCCAGCCTGCTCAGCCTCCCTAGTCGTGTAAATTGGACTGAGTGTCCCTCGGTATGCTCCTGACCAGACTACTCCGAGGTGGTGGCATGCTTTGTATCGAGGGACGATACTTGGGGGGATGCCTGTGGAGTTGGGGTATGGGTCACTTCCGAAACATTGTCCTCCATGGGCACCCAGATGTCGTCCTGTGTGTCCTCCACAGCTAGGGGTGATGTGGCTGCCACCTCCCCAGCCAAACTCGACTCCTCGGATTGTGGTGCCTCGCATGAATCATCAGGATGGCCAATGGGTGGTGGTGCTTCGCCCTCTACGGGCCTTGGTGGTACTGCCCATCGCTGTCATGGTCAGTGCCTGTGGAGGTCAGAGAGAGGGACGGCATGAATGATGTTTTGATAGGCATCATACATACATTAGGACAATTGCTCATACACACAATTGGGGGTAATAGGCATTTGTGTTTGGATG
The DNA here is from genome assembly GCF_040938575.1 of Ambystoma mexicanum. NCBI lineage: Eukaryota > Metazoa > Chordata > Amphibia > Caudata > Ambystomatidae > Ambystoma > Ambystoma mexicanum. The sequence goes on along the minus strand of NC_090941.1, from coordinate 475,907,217 downwards.
AGCATGTTCTTTGATACATAGGTGGTTTATGCAGGCATACGTCGGCGTCATTCATGTTGCCCAAGAGCAGTGCTGACATGCATAGCATTTTAGCCATGCACGCTGTGTGACTCATGGCATTTACATCTTTGTGTGGTATGTGTCATGTATGATATTGCCTTGCACCAGGCTTCTGCATGTGTCTGTAATGCGTCAGCCTACTTTGCTGGGATGGTGTGTGTGTGTGTGTGTGTGTGTGTGTGTGTGTGGGACCATGGCTTGACTCTTTGAACTGACATATTGGTTAACTTTCATCAGATTTGGCATTGCAATGTTTACTTTGGACACTCACCTCCATCGCCCGATGTTGTGGCACCACACTCCATCTCGCCACCACCTTCGATGCCTTACATCCCTATCATGCTGGCGCAGATGTCCTCCCATGGGGTGAGCTTGATCGGGGAACTGGGAGCTCCTCCTGTTCTCATGGCCTGGCTGCGGTTCACTGAGAGGATGTTACGTACCTTTAGTCGCAGGTCGTCCCAGCGCTTGCGACAGTCTTTAATTGTGCGTGGAGTGTTCCCCATAGCACTGACCTTCTGGGCAACAAGTGCCCAGATCTCTTTCTTCTTAAGTACTGCCTCTCTCTTCATGTTGTTAGAGAACACTATGGCAGCATGCTCCAGCAGTGTGTCTACCAGCATCTGCAGCTCATCCTCATTGAACCTTTCTTTCTGCTGGCAGGCAGCTCCCTTCTTCAGGACCTTGGGCATAGTGGTGTTAGAGGTGGATCTTTTCCAAAAATCAGCCGAGTCCCAGGGGTCCTGTGTGGTGAGGATAGCAATGGATTGTTTTTTTAAAGATGGCCGCCGTGCTCCTTCCCGTACCTCTGCGATGACGCTACTTCCGGTTCCGCTTATTAGCAGTGACTGTAAATAGCGGTGACAGTTATTAGCGGTCACCGCTATTTACAGTCACCGCTAATGCCGCATTGGACAATGTCGGTATTGTTTTCTGCTCTATGTTTGATGCCGCTAAGGGCATTTTGGGTACCTTTAACGGCATGGCGCAAATGACCTTACCGGCATGGCATAAAGCTTGTGCCAGCGAAGTCGTAATAGTCCTCTATTTGTGCACTGGTGACAGCCCGGACACGCTATTTACGCCATGCCGGTAAGAGACGTTACTTACCTCCAAACTATGGCCTAAGTCAATCAATGATAAAGGTAGCAATGCCAACTTTCATTGCATCAATGGACCTTAGTATGGCTTTCGACCTGGTGGACAGGCCAACAATATGGAGGAAGTTGACAGCACTAGGTATGCCGAAACATTTGCTAGAAATTGTGATAGCCCTATATACAGACACAAGGCTAATGGTACGTTTAAGCTCTGATGGGTTGTTATCTTCTGAGATGGTGATTACCAACGGCCTACGTCAAGGCTGCATGCTAGACCCTACACTTTTTAATCTGTATGTTAGTGGTGCAGAAGGTGATTTGGCTATTAAAGGTGTGGTATCTCCCAAATTGGGAAATGTCTGCATACCTTGGCTTGCATATGCAGATGATTTTTTGCTGTTGGATAATACAAAGGTTGGGTTACAATGTTTGAATAGGGAATTTGAAAAATTAATCTCGCAATTACATCTAAAGATTAACGCAACTAAGACCATTGTCATCCGTATGGGTAAAGCGAACAAACTTCAAGGTTCCTATACGTGGATTTGTGAGTGCAAAAACATCCAACGCCAGAGCGCACTTAAATACCTTGGCTACTGTTTTTCTGGCATGGGCTCAGTCGCTTTAATTAAAAACCAGTTGAAGGTAAAAATTGAATTAGCCCTACGGCAAATGCGCTTAATTGAAAAAACATTTGAAAAGTTCTCAATGAAACCACTGAAGGAATATTACATTATGAAAGTGCTGCCTAGGCTTACAAATGGTTTGGAATTTTTTGCCTCTGATTTTCTGGGGTTATTTGAAGGTTCTGGAGGGAAGCTTATGGAGGGGTACTCTGTTTTTCCTTCCCAAATGTTTACCCATTGAACTAATAAGATACGAATTTGGTTTATAATCAGTACATTCACTTGTAATGTGGAAAAGACTGCTACTTTGGAGAAAATGCCTAATGTTGAGGGAGAATGATCTGTATGTAAGTGTTGGAAGAGAGTCAACATGTGTGTTATTGTCCAAATTGAAAACAGAGGCTGAAACCACATTAAGATCCCTGGGGATGGCTGTTTGCACACTGATCCATAAACCCAATAAGATCAAACAAATTATAAGGGGGAATGATTGGTTTAATACATGGAGTACAGTCTCTAACTCAAAATTGTACAATCAGGCCTACTCCTTTTCGAAATGTTTTCCTGAAATGGAAAAATACTTGTTGAAATACCCAAATAGGACCATTCACACCAAATTCATGCATTTTAGGATAAATGTCATGCAGACTAACCAAATAATTACTATCAGAGACAAAACAGCTGAAAGCTGGAAATGGTGCAAATTGCTGTAAAACCGAGGGTGTAGAAGAAACACTACAACATATTTTGCTAATTTGTCCTGCGCTCCTGTGCCACCGAATTAACTACTTTGCTCAGTTTGTTGTCTCAACCGTCTCTGTTGATAGAGATTTAATTTGGTATAGAATGATGCATGAAAGCTCTTCAATTTCAATTATAAGAGTTACAGCCTTTCTGAAAAATAACTGTGAGCTCACTTAAACAGTTGGGTGAGTTCGGGCTAGTTATGTGTCTGTATTTTATACATACGGAAATCAAATGTCTCATTGATGTCAATGTATTGGTATGTACGAAAGTCTACCAAATCTAACCATATGAGCAATATCTCTCTTAAAATCCTCTGTGATTCTTTTTAAAAAATTTAGATGGATGATAGTAAGTGTACAGGCTATTATGTTTTTGTATTTCTATCAATATGTAAATTGACTGTTTATGTCTATTCTGTCGATATGAATTTCGTAAATGTTGTATATTATGGCTAAACATGGTAATTAGATGCCAATACATTTTAAGGAAATGGTTAAGGTTTAATACAAACCAAAAACAAATAAAAAAGAAATTTTTAGAAAGTATACCCTGAATCATCGACCTGTTACGCTCACCTGGTCTCCGCAGCGGCGCCGAACGGGACTGGCAGGTCTGCTGTTAGATGGCTCTTGTGTCTTCTCTGTATCTGTGCCCACAAGACGGTGGGCCTAAAGGGTTAAATTGAGCGTTACCCAACTGTGAGGCGGAAGACCCACACCCGCCTCCCGTGGTCTTCTGAAAGCCCCTATGCTATGGCTGACCTTTGCTTTAAGGATGGCAGGCTCTCCGTCCTGCAGCTGTATGCAGGGGCGCGTAGAGTTCTAGGATCCAGTTACTTCACTGATCCTGTCGAGTCTCTTTAAAGAGTAAGTCTTTACCATTAAAATGGTTAGCCCAAGAGTTCAAATTGTTCAGGTTTTCCCTTGTTGTCTTTCCTTTGTAGGTTTCTTAGTAATGCGATAGTTCGTAGAACGCAGAGTTGTTTTTCCAAGAAAAGGTAAGTTTGCACCAGCGTTCTGTGATAAGTCTGTATATGCGCTACGATTCTTCTGTGCGACCGACCTGCTGCTCTCTTATTTTGCAGGTGCTGTAGGACCGCGTGACGAAGATCAGCGGATCGCTAGTAGGAGCGGCCTTCAGGTGAGTATGTCGCTGAGTTAACTATTTTCGAATGGTGTTTTTCCCAATTTGCGCTAACCTGATGTTTCTTCTTTTTGTCCTACAGGTGCGGTGACTCCGGCGTGGTGGGCGAACAATGGAGCGGTCGCGGGATGGAGGTTCGTTGGTTCGCCGGGAAGAGCAGCTCTCAGGTAGGTACGAACGAAGCGCTGGGTAGGGATGTGGATCCTTGGTCAGCACGGTTAACCTGATGCCTTTTATTCTTTGCAGGTTGCTCGAGAAGGAACTGGACTGGCATTGTAGCTGAAGATAACAGACACAGTGAGCGTTACGCTGCAGGAGTGCAGAATAACACGAAGCGTGGTTGTTAGGCAGAAACCTGTGCAGTTCCCTTAGGGACCACTGCAAAAGATTTAAGACTACAGGTGTTGGCAGTAAACCCACTTGGTAGCAGTCTGCACCACCCAGATTTACCTGGTAGCTGTGGCTGAGCAGTCAGACTTCCCTCAAGAAGAGTTAGGCAGTATGCAAAGTATACACAATAGGCGCTCAGATATAATAATACAAGCAAACACTGACCAGAGCTTTGGTATCAACGTATATAATTATTTATTTAAAAACACACAGTTGAAACACTCCAGCACTCTTATGGTAAAATATTCTAAACACAGTTACTATTGTAATATATACACCCCTTTTTCCTTATCAGATAAGTCACAGTAAAACACCACTTATTTTCATACAGAGGTGAGCGCTTAACTAGATTGCACTCCAATAAGTTTGTGAGAAAGGGAGGGAAAAAGACAGAATATGGAACGGTACACCACTCTAAGATTCAGGAACACTGTTAGCAAGGCAGAAGAGCAAAAGTCACTGGTGAGCCAAAGTCCAAAGGCTGGGCCCACTCTTAGAGAGAGCGGACCACAAATGCGCCCAAGATCACACAGTTACACTAGGCTTAGAAAGTCTTGCAGAGGGTTCAAAAAAGAGTTGAGAGGCTTTAGGAAAGTTTAGCCAGGGTGTCCCAGACTAACCCAGGTTCGAAAGCCGGGGGCTAAATCTACCCCGTACAGTCGGTAGCAAGGGAAGCCAGGCGGGGCACGGTACCTTAAGTGGGAAGGATCCTCCAGCAGTGGCAGTTTATCCTGGTAGTGAGTGCAAGTTGCGTCGTCGTCCAGGGGAAGAGAAGATCTCGACTTGGAGGAAAGATGAAGGTCGTTGCACTACCAGGGAAGAAACCAGCCGCAGAGTTTTCCGGTTAAAGGTGGTACCTTTGTTTCGCGGTCGTGGTAAAACGTGGTATCCCGGTTCCCGGGGTGCTTGGCACGGGCAAGGCCGCCACGAGGTACGTCGGGAAAGCGAAAAGACGGTGAAACTGGTTATCCCCATCAGTCAAAGGAAGAAGTCTCTCCGGCGGGAGATCTCCTCTGTCGTTGGGAAAAGTGGTGAGGCGGTCCAGCAGGGCTCCACCGGTGGTGGTGTCGTGGCAGGTCGGCTCAGCTTCTCCCTCATCGGATTCTTAGGTCCTGTGGCGACTTCTGAAGTTCCAGTCCCCAAAGCCCTGCTTTTATGCAGCAAAACCCATTCACTCAGCCTAGCTGTCACTCAAACATGCTAAGTAGTGAGCCGGCCGGCTCACCACTTGGGCCAATCAGGATGGAGTGCGACTTGAGTTGCCTAGGCAACTCAGTCCAGGGTGCCTAAATTCCCCTCCACCCCTCCTAAGTACCCCAGACAGAGTGGCACCACTTTGGAGGGCTTCTGTGGAGAAGCCCGCCAAAAAGTGGAACAAAGGGCTCGACTTGGGTTGGAGTCACAGAAGAGAACACAAACGCCATTTTAGAATCAAGTTTTGGCAATAAATACCAACCGGAGAATTGATATTAATTAAATAAACCGGCGGTATGTTCGAGGCTACCGTAAATAATTAAATAAAGATAGTAGCCTAAAACAATGGGAAATCCCATAGGAACATTTTCGCGGTTGAATATAAAAAGTTGTATCCACTGCCACCAGCCAAAACTCGATCAGGGGGGACGGAGACGTGCCCCCTCGACTAACAGACCCCGGGGCAATTGAATTGCCCCAGCCAGTACGTCCACAATATGATGGTTTGTACTGGTTCTGTTCAGAATTTAAGACTAGTAAAGTCATTGGTGACTTTACATGCCCTGGGAGACAGTAGTCAGTCCCAGGGTATGGAGTCTATACTGGGGGGGTCACTATGACACCCCTGTGTCACTGCACTGAGGGTGCTGTGTAACACACATCACAAAAACACATGAAGCCATATGGAGTAAAAGACCCCATAGCCCATTAAACACATCTAGATTCAAAGAAACACACTTAAATCATGCCCAAGAGTGAGGGTAAAAGAGTCTCACTCTTGGCAGGAGAAAAAAATAAACCCCAAAACACTCCAGCAAAGCTGCTGGGGGACTCACTAGGTTAGGAAATTCAGCCTAAACAGAGAATTCTCCCTAACAGTGGTCTGTACTAAAGGCGTGGTTTATATAGCTTCAGAAAAGTAGTGCCCAGTTAAAGTAGTCCCAGCAACCACAACCAAGTAAAATAGTTCCCTAGGCAAGTAGTCCCTTCAGCCTGCCTCAGATTGGCCCACACGTGCTTTACCTTGTTTGAAACTTGCCATGTTGGTAATGGCAGCATGAGCCTGGCGCCAACGGCGCCAGGACCAAGTCCAGGAGGCCCCTGAGAGAGTCTTTGGGGCCTTAAAGGCCCTCATGGAAGTCGAAGTCGTGGGCAGGTTGGTCTGCACTTGATGTGTGGGGAAATAGACTGTGACAGCACTCCCCCTCAAGGTGCCTCCCAAGGTGGTTTGTTTCGCTGGTCCGGGTTTGGTCGGGTAATTTTGATGGAACCCGTTTACTAGTCGAGGTGCATGAACGTGGTCACTGGACTCCCATGACCTTTCTTGTGGATCATAGCCTTTCCAGTCAGTAAGATAGAAAAGTTTTGATTTGACCTACTTTGAGTGCAGAATGCCTTTTACCTCGAATTCTGGTTCACCCTCTACCAAAATAGGTCTTGGTGGTTTTGTTATCCGAGTTCCTGGTTGTACAGGTTTCAACAGGGAAACCTGGAATACCGGGTGGACTCTCAGGTTTGGGGGTAACTCCAGTTTAACTGCTTCTGGGTTGATGATGGCCTTGATGGTATACGGTCCCAAATACCTGGGGTTGAATGTGTGGGTTCCTTTTAGTGGTATATGTCGGGAGGCTAACAAAACCTTATCTCCAATCTGGTATTTAGGAGCTTCACTCCTATGTTGATCTGCAGATTTCTTGTATCTTTCTTTAGCTTGTTTCAAAAGTTCTGTTGCTCTCTTGAAGGCTTGGGTAATGGTGGAATGTAGACTGCTTACGGCAGGCATTTCCAAATGTTGAGGTGGGTCGAGTTCTGAAGTTTGTGGATGTATTCCATATATTGTATAGAACGGGGTTTGCCCCATGCTGGAATGCAAAGAGTTATTGTAGGCATACTCGGTGATCCATAAAATGTCCTTCCAATTTCCTTCAGTTTGATGCAACATGCATTTTAGGTACTGCTCTAAAGTCTGTTTGGTTAACTCGGTTTGACGATCCGTTTGGGGATGGTGGCTGGTTGAGAGTCTGACATGAATTTGGCCCAACTGACAACATTTTCTCCAAAACTGTGAAATAAACTGACTGCCCCGATCCAAGACTAAGACAGAGGGAAATCCGTGTATCCGGACACTTTATTCTAGGAATTCCTTCGCCAAAATTGAAGCGGAGGGCAAAACTTTTAACGGAATGAAACGGGCCATTTTTTGAAAATAAGTCTACCACCACTAACATGGTGTTGTAGCCGTTGCAGGTGGGAAGGTCAGTGATAAAATCAAGGGACAACATATGCCAGGGTGCAGGAGGTATGTCCAAAGGCTGTAATAGACCTGGTGGTTTCTTCTTTTGGGCCTTGTTCTGTGCACAAACGCCACAAGATAGTACAAATTGTCTGATATCTTTTAGCCATGTTGGCCACCAAAAATGTCTCTTGATTTTGGCTTCAGTTTTTTCAATTCCAGGGTGGCTTTCTATAAATGACTCGTGATAATGTGAGTTAACCTGTCTTTGCAGTTCCTTACTAGGTAAGTACAGGCGTCCTTGGTAACAAGGTAAGTGTTCAATAATAGAAAGATGGTTGCTTTTGGTCGACCACTCTTGTAAGGCCTCAGAATTTAAGAGGTGCGAGATTTCCATGTGGATGTCGTCCAGAGTTGGTGAACTGATGATTCCAAGGATTCTCCCCTCTGGGATGATGGGCACGGGGTCCGGACTTGAGCATGCCTCTTCCATCCCTATACGGGACAGTGCACCAGCCTTGCCGTTTCGGCAACCGGGTCGGTACGTAATCACGAAATCAAATTCTGCCAAAAATAAAGCCCATCGAAGCTGGCGGGAGGACTGGGCCTTGGCTGACCTGAGGTACTGTAGATTTTGGTGGTCAGTAATCACAGTGATGGTGTGCCTGGCTCCAAGGAGATATTGTCGCCACGCTTTGAATGCAGCCTTGATGGCCAGAAGCTCCTTGTCGGTTATAGCATAGTTCAGTTCTGGCACAGTTAACTTTTGTGACCAAAAGGCCACTGGATGAAGTTGACTCGTTTCTGGGTCCTTCTGCGAAAGAAACGCCCCCATTGCCAAGCTGGACGCATCAGTTTCCACCACGTAGGGGTGGTCTGGGTGTGGATGATTTAAAACTGGAGCTGAGGTGAATTTCTTTTTCTCTACTTGGAAGGCCTTTTCACCTTCATCAGACCACTGGAAGCGTTTGTTCTTTCGTAACAAGGATGTGATGGGGTGTACTAAATGCGAAAAACCTGGAATTAATCTGCGATAGAAGTTTGCGAATCCAAGCATGCTTTGCACTCCTTTCACTGAAGTTGGAGAGGGCCATTTGAGGATAGCATCAACTTTCCGCGAATCCATCCACACTCCACCTGGCGTTAAGACGAATCCAAGAAATTCGACCTCTGTACCATGGAAATAACATTTCTCTAATTTAGCATACAGCTTGTGTTGCCGAAGTTTCTCTAGTACGGCACAAACATGTTTTACATGTTCCTGTTCAGAGGCCGAGTACACAAGGATATCGTCAATATATATGACTACACAAACGTCGATCAGCTCTCGAAGGACATTGTTCATAAAATATTGAAACGCTGCCGGGGCGTTACAAAGGCCAAAGGGCATCACATGATATTCGAAAAAAGTCCATACTTGCGAAAGGCGGTTTTCCATTCGTCCCCTTTTTTAACTCGTACGAGATGGAACGCTCCTCTGAGGTTCAGTTTGGTGTAAATTCGAGCCTCCTTTACTTGGTCCAGTAGTTCCGGGATTAGAGGTAGGGGGTACCGATTTTTTACCGTCACTTAGTTTAATGCGTGATAGTTCTTAGGTCCCTCTCCTTTTTTGGGACGAAGAATAAGGGGGAGGCGGCCGGGGATTTGGATGGACGAATAAAGCCGTTAGCCAGATATTGATCTAAGTATTGTTTTAGATGAAGATTTTCGGGTTCCGTGAAGGCGTAAATTCTGCTGCATGGGATCTGAGCTCCAGGTATCAGGTCGATCTGACAATCGTATGGCCTATGAGGTGGTAGCGTGTTGGCTTGGTCTTTCTGAAAAACGTCCTGAAAATCCTGGTATTCCGAGGGTATCTGAGTTGCTGGACCCGTGATTGTTGCAATTGCCTTGGACAATGATTTCTCTGGATAGCAGGTATGAGCACATTCTAAAAAGGTTAACCTCTTGCCATGCCAGTCTATGCAAGGATTATGCATTTCTAACCACGGCATTCCCAGAATTACTTGAAATTGCGGGGCCTTGATTCAGTCAAACACAATGGGCCTCATTACAACCCTGGCGTTAAGGGGTTAACAGCGCCGTAAAAGGCTGCTGCGCCGTTAAACCCTTAACGCCAGATTCACACTTTAACGCCTGCTTTTTGCAGGCGTTAAAGTCCATCCCGCTAAGCGACCTTGGTGCTAATTACAGCACCGTAATTTACGGTGCCGTAATTAGCGCCTTCCCCATTCCCATTGAACCCTATGGGCCAAAAGTGGGAATGGGGAAGGGGCCATGGTGAATGGGGTTTTACCGCCCCGCCAACCTTGGAATGGGGCGGTAAATCCGCCATCCACCATGGCGGAATCCGGCATGGACAATGGTGCTAATAGCACCATGGTCCAACGCCAGGGTTGTAATGAGGCCCAATGTTTTCTTGATGCCCGTCTTGGCACAACAGGGTCATCTCCTTCATCGAGTGTGTTACAGGACCTGAAGAGATCTCTGTTCCGTCGACGGTGGTGACCAAATCGGTTGTTGCTTTTTGAGACAGAGAAAGGCACATCCTTGATGCCAATTCTTGATCCATGTAGTTACCCATAGCTCCACTGTCGTTGTAGGCCCTAACTGCATGCATACGAGACGGGTGCTGGTGACTAATGAGGATTATTGGTAAGGCTAGATGCAAGGTCTGGGATTCCTTCTTCTCACTCGACAAGCGGACCTCTACGCTTGCCAGGCGGGGTAGTTTTCCGGCTCTGGTTCGACACCGACCTTGTCGGCAACCCCGACTGCCTTCTTGGGAGGTTTCACAGGACAGTCTCGAAGGAAGTGACCGGCCATTCCGCAATATGGGCACAATTGTTGTTGCCTCCTCTTCTCTCTCTCAGACTTGGATAACGGTCCTCGAACCCCTCCGATTTGCATGAGTACCGAAGTGTCTGAACTCTTGGGGGTGCTGTCTTTCGGACGTACAAACACTCGATTCTCAAATTTAGCTTGGTCAGCCTTCCGGTTCTGCAACCTGTGGTCTAACTGCACAACAAGATCTATGTATTCCGAACAGTTTCGGGGAGGCTTCACGACTTGGGCCAAGACGTCCTTCAATTCGCCTCTCAACCCCCGATGAAATATGGTAGTCCTTTTGTCTTCTGGCCAACCGGTCTCTACCACTAATCTATTGAAGGTTGCAATATAAGTTAACAAGTCTTGGTTTCCTTGGCGAAGAGACAGCAATTCGTTATCCAAGGCCTGGCCTTGGGAGTGCTGAGCAAACAGCTTTTCTATATTCTGCTGAAACCCTTGAAAGTCTCGGAGGAGAGGATCATCCTGACCAGTCTGCTGCGCTGCCGCTGAGGTATGAAAGCACAAAGGCCACCTTGGATTGATCGTTCAGGAAGGCCCCTGGCCGACATAAGAAGTGTAGACGGCACTGGTTCATAAAAACCACAAACCGCTTGGGGTCTCCTGCAAAGCGTTCTGGTGGAGCTAAGGGTACGGCTCCTGGAAGGACCGCCTGCATTGGATTGCTTGAGTAGGGATTGATCCCCCCCATCGTGGGTAGCGGCGTATCACCAGCCTGGGCTTGGAGTAGTTGTCTGGCAAGGTCATCGGTGCGCTCTTTTGCCACGATGAGTTCCCTTCTTAGAGCATTAGTCTCTTGCCGAGCCAAATGCACCTCTGCTCTGAGTTCCCCCAGAAGCTGGGCTAGTTGATCGTCTCAGAGGTTTCCATGGCGCCCAGGTGGAAGTTGAGACCAGGCTTCGCGTTCTGTTACGCTCACCTGGTCTCCACAGGGGCGCCGAACGAGACTGGCAGGTCTGCTGTTAGATGGCTCTCGTGCCTTCTCTGTATCTGTGCCCCCACGATGGTGCGCCTAAAGGGTTAAATGAAGCATTACCCAACTGTGATCTTCTGAAAGCCCCACTGCTATGTCTCACCTTTGCTTTAAGGATGGCAGGTTCTCCGTCCTGCAGCTGTATGCAGGGGCGTGTAGAATTCTAAGATCCAGTTACTTCACTGATCCTGTCGAGTCTCAGACAACGTTGACTCAATGAGTAAGTCTTTACCATTAAAATGGTTAGCCCAAGAGTTCAAATTGTTCAGGTTTTCCCTTGTTGTCTTTCCTTTGTAGGTTTCTTACTGATGCGATAGTTCGTAGAAGGCAGAGTTGTTTTTCCAAGAAAAGGTAAGTTCGCACGAGTGTTCTGTGATAAGTCTGTATATGCGCTATGACTCTTCTGTGCGACCGACCCGCTGCTCTCTTATTTTGCAGGTGCTGTAGGACCGCGTGACGAAGATCAGCGGATCGCTAGTAAGAGCGGCCTTCAGGTGAGTATGTTGCTGAGTTAACTGTTTTCAAATGGGTTTTTTCCCCAATTTGCGCTAACCTGATGTTTCTTCTTTTCGTCTGACAGGTGCGACGACTCCGGCGTGGTGGGCAAACGATGGAGTGGTCGTGGGATGGAGGTTCGTTGGTTTGCCGTGAAGAGCAGCTCTCAGGTAGGTACGAACGAAGCGCTGGGTAGGGATGTGGATCCTTAGTCAGCACGGCTAACCTAATGCCTTTTCTTCGTTTGCAGGTTGCTCGAGAAGGAACTGGACTGGCGTTGTAGCTGAAGGTAACAGACACGGTGAGCGTTACGCTGCAGGAGTGCAGAATAACGCGAAGCGTGTTCTGTGCTAAAGGCCTGGTTTATATAGCTTCAGAAAAGTAGTCCCCAGGTAAAGTAGTCCCAGCAACCACAGCCAAGTAAAATAGTTCCCTAGGCAAGTAGTCCCTTCAGCCTGCCTCAGATTGGCCCACACGTGCATTACCTTGTTTGAAACTTGCCATGTTGGTAATGGCAGCATGAGCCTGGCGCCAACGGTGCCAGGACCAAGTCCAGGAGGCCCCTGAGAGAGTCTTTGGGGCCTTAAAGGCCCTCATGGAAGTCGAAGTCCTGGGCAGGTTGGTCTGCACCTGATGTGTGGGGAAATGGACTATGACACCCCCTTCAGAGCCCGCCATAGGTCTGTGAGCACTAGGTATGCCATCATCTTCTGCAGGGCAGGCGTCGGAGGTGCTTGTGGGTGGGGGGGGTGAAGCTTCTGTCCTTTAGGGGTTCCCAGGCCATATTGAAATCCCCTGTTAGAATAATCTCTCCCTTTGCAACATTCTCGAGGTCTGCTAGGGCTGCCCTGAGGAACCCATCCTGCCCTGTATTTGGGGTGTAAACTGTAACAGGCGTATCTGCCTTCCTTGTCTGTTTTTGTTGCCGTAATTTGCGCAGTTAATCCCTTTCTGATCCCCACTAGTACCCCCTTTGTTTTGGACTCCGCAGTCCCCTGGACTACGATACGAAATCCCCCAGCTTGAGGCGATGCACATCCACTCCCCTGATATGTGTTTCCTGTAATTTAATGAATTCTGGCGTGTGGTGTGCTAGGAACCTTTCCAGATTTTTGCATTATACCGGGGTGTTTAGTCCCCTAACGTTCATCAATAGGATTTTAATCATATCTGCGATTGAATTTGTCTGTGTGTGTGCTTGATTCCCTGGATCGGGTTTCCCTTGGGTCCTTCCCCAACTTGAGCCTCAATCTCCCCCACACCCCAAGCCCAAGTGCCCCAACACCCTCCCCGACCCCCTGCCTGTGGCGGGTCGCTGCACCTGTGCGCACCCCCCCTCATCTTGAGTATGGGCAGGACCCACCCGAGTTCCCAGGGCTTACATGCGGGACATCCCATACCCCCTGTGGATATCCAAGACTGCGGCGCATGCACCCTCCATTCCCCTCCTCCATAATCATTATAGTATAATGTTCCTTGATCTATGTTGCTTTGCGATATTTAGAGTACTTACAGTCACATTTATGCCCCTCGAGACACTTCTTTGGTCGATGCGGAGGCTGGGCCCCTCGGTGGGGCCTATTACGACCCCTTGAAACTTGTGACCATTCCCAGGGTCTTTGGCGACACAGGCGACCAGTTGGCTGCTCCCTATCCGCCGGGTCGGGCTCCTCCTCCATGTTAAGCAGCCGGACACCTTCCTGGAGCGAGGGGATCCTATGTTGTTTGCCCTCCCACTGGAAGAGCAGTCCGAAGGGAAAAGTCCAGCGATATCTCACTTGTTTTCTTGTAGAGCTTTTAGAACTGGGTCCATTTCTTTCCTTTTCAGGAGGGTGGCGTGTGAGAGGTCTTGATACAGGTGGATCACCTCACTGTTAAAGTTGACTAGTTCTGCTTGCCGAGCAGCTTTGAGTATTGCTTCCTTTTGTGGAAATCTAGCCAGAGCAGCTACCATGTGCCTAGGTCTGGCCCTCGGATCCTGATGCTTTGGGCTGACCCTGTGGACCCTATTGATTTGGACGTCACCTGTATGGCCACTTTCTAGCAGGGACTCAAAAATGCGTGATAGTGTTCTTCAGGTCCTGATCCGGTACTGATTCTGGCAGATTCCTCATTCAAATGTTCGATATGCGGGACCGGTTCTCCAGGTCCTCGCATTGTTGCTCGATGTTGCGAGTGACCCATGCTGGCTTCTCCAGTGCGATATCCAGTTTCTGAGTGTCCTCCACTACCTCCTGTAGGGCCCTCTCCGTTGTGCCTGTGCGGTCCCCCAGTTCCAAAATGTCCCGACTAAGCTCGTTGATGGATTTCCCCCATAAAGGATGCATACTGGGCCTGGAACGCTTGGGTCATTTTGTTGGAGAATTCCTGAAAGCAGGCCTCCAGGTCCTACTTCGTGGCGGCGTTCGGGATGGGGGCCTCCTGATGTGAGTGTTCATCCTGGGTCAGAGGGGGCACCTCTTCATCGGTTTCCTTCAACCAGCATCGCTGCAATGGACCCTCTTTGGGAGTACTAGTTGGGGTCTTTTTATATCCAGCGGTCTTACCCCTGCTTCTGGACATTTTGGAGAATTGACTATTCCTCGAGTGAGTCAGGCTTTTTGGTAATCGGATTCATGCTCCCCTTCACTGCAGGTCTCAGCTGGTGTTGGGATCCGGGGGTTCCCTGTTCCTTCTAGACCTGTGTTTGCCCTCCTTGGATCCCTTTCATCGTAGGCTTCTAGTGGGGGGGTGCGGCACTAAGGCCTCGAGCCTGAGATGTTGGCCTCACTTGGCGTTTCAAGCAGTTTATCCTGCACCCTTGCAGCTGTAGACCCAGCAGCGCCTGGGCAGGGCCTTGGTATTTGCACATGATGTTGGTCCATGGACGGTGCACTGCCCCCAGGCACCTTGGGGTCCCCGCCACCACCCCGCTGGCACTGGTTGATGTTCCACGTCTCGCGTTAGTCCTTGCGGGGATCACAGGGGGGTGCCTCTGATTCTGCGTCTACTGCTGAATATCGGTGAGAAAGAGGGCCCGCTGGAAGGGGGTGATCTCCCCTTTTGTCCCCCCATCCCCGTTTCGGTCCCCCACCGGAGCATCGCCGCAGTCTGCACTGCAGTGGAATGTAGGGACCTTTTGACCCACGCCCGTATGGTGAGGGATCTCAAAGGGGTGCAGGGAGTCTGTCCTGAGGCTCGGGGACAAGTCTGTGCGCCTCGGCCACTGCTCCTGTGGGCAGAGATGCCGTCCCTCTGTTGCTACTGGTCCCCTGGCAGTTGGGGCTTCCAACCCCGCTTGAAAGCCCTGAGTGCGCACCCTACGGCCGTCCTGGTTGATGCGAGTCCCTGCTCACCTTATTGTTTGGTTCTGCAGGGTTTTTGTACTTGGATCCGCGGCCCTGCGGCTGCAGTTGCCCGCAGAATGCTTAGTGTTGCACTTCGGCAGGCACCCCTCCCGCTCCGAGCTAGCTTGCTGGGAGGCCTTCCCGCTCTTCCTCCCGTTGGTTGCCTACTGGCGGCGCGGCCGCTCTCGCCCCCTTGCGGGACTCCAGGGGGGGGGGTCTGCTTTCCCTCCACTGGGTGGGTTTCTTGGCCCAGACTGGGCCTGACGAATTTCTCTTGGCGCCCGTTCCTCAGACTGTCTCGATGGGCGGGCAATCACTGCAGTTTATCTCGTCCTCCTCTGGTAGGGACTGATCCTTCTCTGCAACGAGGTGCTCTGCACAGAGGCCCCCAGGGAATCAGGTGGTGTGATCAATGCCGTGGGCTGCTGGAGGGGTACGGGGGGCACACCGCACCCAGGTCCCCCGGATGGGAAGCCCGGGGCCGTAAACTGGGAGGTGGGGGGTTTGTGCTAAGTCCGGTGGGGCAGCGTCTAGCATGCACATGGTGGGGGGTGGGCTGCTGGGTCCCGAAACAATAGGAACCCAGACAGCGTGTCTCCTGCACAGGAGAGCGAGGTGAGGGGGCAGGTGACAACCAGTAGTCCCTGCCCCCTGTCACCTTGCACTCTAACTTCAAGGATCCCCCCTTCCCATCCTGGCGGATGCGGAGCGTGGGCCATTGAAGTTCAAAGAAGGGCCGCCTTTTAGGCTGAGTAGTGTGGGTTCACTTTGCTTCTCTTACCAGATCCCTACCTATGCAATAAATCACAGACAACTTATGTGTATGGAAAAGTTGCAGACCGTAGGCATTTTATTTTCTTACAGAAAATACAACACAACAAAATAATTACACTGCCATATGCTTTTGGGCACCTTGTGTCCAGTCCCGAAGTTGCCCAAGGCTCCTCCTGAGTCCTTGTTATCCCTGGGCCTTCGTTCCTGGGCACATGCCGCCTACGACTTGTCTTCACCGTCTACCAAAAGAGTACTCAGCGTTCCTTCTTCTGCCTGCTCCTTCTTTTCTTGGACCGTGTACCGAAAGAGTACTCGGCGTTCTTACTTCCGCTTGCTCCTTCTTTCTTGGACCCTGTACCGAGAGAGTACTCAGCGTACCTGCTCCTGCCTGCACCCTTCTTCTTCCATTATTATTGTAGGGTGGGTTGGGTGGCAAACGTTTTTCCTTCCCCTTATCCAGGCACTAAGAGCCTACCCGAGAGAGGTGAGCTCTTACCAGGTTTGTGTCGCCTCTCCTTTTCCAGGCTTACTTATACCCCCCCCCCCCCCCGGCCTTTTGTACCTTCTTGGGGGCGGCCGGGTTACTCCCCTGACCACTTGCTGTTACATTTCGCACCTTCCCAGGTGCTGTTTCCTGCCCTTCCTGGGCTTTTGTGTCTTTTGGCGCCGTTCGGACACCCCTCCCTACGCTTTCGCGCTGTTTTCCCCCACCCCGCGCCTAAACTCCCAGACCCTCTATCGTCCCACATTTCATGCAGCCCGGGGACTGGGTCAATCTGGCGGGGGCAAGGTGGCCCTTCTCATTCTTTCTCCCCACCATCCACGAACAGCAGCAGGACGGCTGCAGGTGCAAGGACTGCTGTGTGCATCCGATTTCATTGCAGCATTTTTCTTGCTTTGGAAGCAGGACAACACGGAGCACCAGCCACCATGGGTTAACAGAGGGCAGCAGGGTCACCGCAACGCTGCCGCAGAAGCTCATGAAATTGCCAGGCCATCCATCAGCGTGGCTTCGAGACGAAAGGACAGTGCGAGCTGAGTGGAAGCACTGGTGGGGGCTAACCTGCCAAGAGGCTGCCGTTTTGAAAGACTAAGGAATCTCCAAGGCCTGGATGTGTTTACCCCAGCCCCTCCAGCATTTCCGAGCACAGCCACCAGTTCGCATCTCGGCGGAGGAGACGAGCCAGAGAAGAGAAACAACAAGGCACAGCTGCACACGGCCCGAGACTTGCCAGATCAAAGATTGGCAGCGGGATTTTGTTAAAAGCACTCTCAGGACAGCCGGACCCAAACGTTCCAGATCTAAGATTGGAACAGTGAACACAAACAGCGGCATACAGAGGCTCAGTCTCCCCGCAAGCCACAATCACTGAAACCCCCTTTGGAGCAAGAGTGGAAATTGGGGTGATTACGAACGGCACCAGGGGTGCAGCCCGCGACCAGGCGCAGGCAAGGAAAAGCAAACTTTGGAACGCCGGTCGCGTTCACGATATACATGTTTGGGCAAAGGGGAAAAAGCGGTGCTGCACAACCGTGAACGGTATTTCGTTTGCATTAATGAGCAACATTACAGCGCTGACACTCCAAACATACACTGGGGATAAGAGCACGCTGGCCCCCACAAGGAGCATCTGGGGTTCTTTTTGGAAGCAGGACTACACAGAAAAACAGTCCAAAGAGAGAAGAGCTGCTGTTTGTCAAGTGTGACAATTACGAGCTAAACCGGCCTGCGCAGGGACACGGTCTGCTCACACAGGTGGCCACCCTGACAGCAAGCACACAGGCCTTTCATGCCATTGGACCACACGGCACCAGCCAGCACCTCGCAGGGGAGGTTCACTGAATGGTAGAAGTGAGAAGAACAGGACGGGGGCCACTATTACAGGGCACCACGAACTGCAAAACAACGGGCTTTGAGCAAACAGGAATACCTGGCCAAAGGTTTATGAACATTTTCCCAGAAAAGGCGAAATAGAGCTTCCAGCCAACTGCAAGAAGAGCGGGGACAAAAACTTAACACGAAAGCAGGAACACGGCAGCAGCAACCATCATCAAAAGTCTGCGTTAAGAGCCTCCATCCCCTACTTCTAAGCTAGATGGCCGCCGCACTATCACTGAAGGAAACTCTGCTCCTGGAATGGGCCAAGGCAGCAGAAACAGTTCATGGAATGGACCTGGTGCAAGAAAAAATAGCGGAATTGGCATCCACTAATTTCAACGCTGACAACGCAGATGCACCCGAGGATGAGGACGATGGCGATGATGAGCCAGCAGAAAAAGAACAGCCGGTTCGAAAGAAGCAGCGCCTTGACGTCCGCAGCATGCCAGCCTCATCAGATACCCACCCCGGCAGTAAAGGAAAAGCCAAATCAGGTACTGTGAAAAATGATTTGGGGCCAATGTTAGAACAATTTTTTAAATGGCACAGAGAGGGGGGTGCTGGAAAAATGAGGAAAAGGCACAGGGAGGACTCGAGCAGCTGCAGCAGCGAGAGTGACAGCTCGGACAGAGTCTGACCCTGGGAGCGAGGATGACCAGGGGCACCTTAAAGCGTGGGTTGGTCATAACAACAATGTTGAATCACCAGGCCTACGAATGACCAAATATGTGAGACGTTTTAAAAAAGACTATTGCATGGCATATTGTGCGCAAAATTAAGAAAAGGATTGGGGAAAGCAATTGATTGTAATTTTTTGCACTCAACTAACCTATCAAACCCACCCCTGAGGATAAAACAATCCAACATAAGCGCTTAGGGGGTTTTCAAAACACAAGTGGATCATGAGCAGGGAACATTCCTACTAAGGCTCTAAGAACCCGCCCCCATTGTTAAACGATGCAACAAAAACGCTTAGGGGGTTTTCAAATACACAAGTAGATCATGAGCAGGGGAAACATCCTAGCAAGGCTCCTTGAACCCACCCCCGAATAAGGACAATCCAACAAAAGCGCATAAGGGGGTTGCAAAACACAAGAGGATCATGAAAGAAGAAAATGCCAAACACCAATGCAGTACAAGTAGTGGAGGGCACAGCAGTGGTAACTGCACCAAAAACCTCCCTCCAGGCCCAGCCCAAAAATCACTGAGGCCAAAAACCCCCACTAGATTTAAAATAGGGGGCGCAACAATACAAGTAGACAAACTCTTGCAAATGCTATAAAGCTACCCGATCCAGCAGCTAGAGAATTTTTGAGTCAGGGATTTCAAGAGGGTTTTCAGATCCTATTCATGGGACATGGAGCCTCACACCATCCCAACCAAACCCTAAAACCTTCACCCTCCTTTGACCCCAGAATCAGTAAATAAATTGGCAAATAACTAAAACAAGGCAGGATAGAGGGACCCTTTCACCTGCTCTCTTTCACAGATTTTCCGTGCTCCCACCTGCCCTCCTCCCCCTCGGTCCTTGTGCTCAGAAAAGAACGGGTAGTTCAGGATGATTGACCACTTATCCTACCTGCTTGGGAGCTCTTTCAATGAGGGCATCCCTGCCACAAAGGCAGCTGTTTCCTACAGCTGTGTACAAGATGCTGTGGACTTAGTGAAACTGTTAGGTAGCCACTCCCCCATGGCAAAAGCTGACATTAAGTCAGCATGTAGGCTGCTGCCTGTACACGAGAGCTCCTAACAGTGGCTGGGTTTCCACTTTGAGAACAAATTCTATTTTGACAAATGCCTCCCCATGGGCTGCGCCATTGCGTGTGTCTACCTCAAACAGTTCAGTTCAATTTTACAACAGACACAGCAAGCCATGCCCAGAGCAAGAATGGTGCATTAGCTGGACAACATCTTTTTCACTGGCCCAGCAGGTTCATCATTAGGCAGTTCATCCATCCAAAAATATGTAGCCTACCAGGCAGGCCCTAGGGATCCCCTGGCGCTTGAGAATATGGTAGGGCCTACCACTCCCCCACGCCCTCTTTTCATTCCCGGGAATTGAGATCGACTCTTCCAAGGGTGAATGCGGCTTACCCAAAGAAAAAATAGAGGACTTTGTTAAAAGCAATAAAGTTGTTGACAGGCGACCCTGCGGGAACTGCAATCTCTCGCTGGGAAGGTCATTTCTGCTACCCAAATCATTCCCCGGGGCCGGGTCTGCCACAGAAGCCAGGAAATTAAAATGAAGGGGGGTAACCAAGCCACTCCGCCACATCAGATTGGGCAAAGAGATAGCACAAGACCCAGCCATATGGGAGTCATCGCTTGGCAATTTCAATGACAAAGTGAGTTGTGGCACGCCCATAAATGATGCTGGGAAAAGGGCCCGGTTCACAGATGCCGCTGGCAGCAAAGGCTTTGGGATACTCTTGGGTGACAAGTGGTGCACCGGCCGCTGGTCTCCCCGCTGGCACGAGTGGGGTTGGACCAGTAACATCACCCTGCTAGAGATTTTCCCCATATGGATGGCACCCTACTTGTGGGGGGACCTGCCGGCTAATACAGAGCCGATCACATGGTCAGACAACATGGCAGTTTTATACATGTTTATCAAGGGTGCTGCATCTTGCTATATGGTACTGAAAGTATTAAGAGAAAGTACAAAACTTAGTCTGAAACACAACATTGTAATAATTGGACGGCACATTGCAGGCAAAGACAACACAGCCGCTGACGCTCTGTCCCGTTTTCAGTTCTCCACTTTCAGGGCACTAAACCCACAGGCATAAGCAAAGAAGACAGCAGTTCCAGGGGGGGGGGGGGAGTTCCAGGGGGAGGGATCCCGTGAACAAAACATGACAGACCCCTCCATCCCTCCAGACAAGGCTCCCCCATGAGAACCCCTGCCCTCACCCGAGACCAGGGCAAAAGCAACCGAGGGGGGTGGGCGGGGGGGGGGTTTCATATCAAATGCAAAGGCCATGAATGGCGTTAACCCTGTTAAGGAAAAGCGAAGTCAGTTACTAAAACCCAGGCTCATAGAATCCACCCCGAGGAGAAACAAGGCAATAAGAGCACATAGGGGGTTCAAACACAAGTGGATACTGAGCAGATGAAAATCGATTTAAGGCTCTAAGAACCCACCCCTTAAGAGAAACAATGCATGCAATAAGAGCACATACAGGGTTTTCAAACACAAGTGGATCATGAGCGAAGAAAATGCTGATTTAAACACAAAAGTGGTCATACAAAGGCTAAAACGCCTTCAAAAAATGAATTACAAAAAATGGGTCAGCACTCAGTAGATTTCAATGGAGGTCAGTTATCAAAAAGACCATGATTGCAATAAGATGGACCCCCCCCTCCGATTTGGGGTCCTACTCTTGTAGGATAGGAGCAGCCACTTCAACCTAGATGGAGGGGTTGCAGGGAAAAGCCATTAAGGGGATAGGGGGCTGGAAATCGGGGACTTATATTTTATATTAGGAAAGACTTGATCTAACAATCTTCTCCCTCCCCTCTTCCCAGCTCCCCCCCGGGTGCTCACAAGCTACCTCCCTTCAAAAACGGCATGGATCATGGACCATTCCTTTATCACATGGGCCAGCAGATGGCTGGAGAAAACCCAGGTCGGCATGCATTTTCAGAACACCACCACTTACTGGTGGGGCAAGCCAGGCATGCTTTGGGGAAACCGCCACTACAAGTGGACAGCCTACTAGGGGCCTGCCCCCCCCGGAGTATCTCATCATCCACCTCGGGGCCAATGACTTGCCTCAACTGTGCAGGGAGCTACTCCTGGCTGAAATCTGCACCTCCCTCAGATCCCTGGCCCACATGCTAAGACTTCGAACAGAAGTGATGATGTCAGAAATCATCCCGCGCCAACCTTGGCATGGGGCAGAGCGTAACAAAGCCTGGAGATACCTAGGCACAAACTGAATAAAGCAGTGGCCAATTTCTGCCTTTTCCCAGGGCTCACATTCATTAAACATGGGATCCCGGTGCATAACCAGGCCATGTTCTGCAGTGACGGGGTCCACCTGTCCATTGAAGGCATGGACATTTTCACCAGGAACATTTTCTGGACCCTGGCGGCCAGGGGCTGTACTTAATGCATAACTCCTGTGGCGGCGGGGATCAGCCTCGAGCGGGCCCTAATTGGGATTAGGGCCCCCCGCTCACCTGATCCCTCTGTCACCAAAATATATTATTGTTATCCTTCTTATGTGATGTTATGGTTGGTTTTTCTTTTGCACCATGGCTGGTACTAAAATAAAACTTGTGGCCAAAGTTTTTCCACCTCACATCCTGGTGTCAGTCTCCTCATTTCTGCAACTGTCATTACTGTCTTTCCTGCCATGTCATACTTGCCATCCATGACACCTGTCACCCGCATGCCACTCACCGCACAAAAACACTTCCAGGCTTATATACCTGGGCCCCGCCGGATGGGAGGCCCAGGGCCATAAGCTGGGAGGTGGGGGGTTTGTGCTAAGTCCGGCAGCGCCACTTAGCATGCACATGGTGGGGGGCGGGCTGCTGGGTCCCGAAACAATAGGAACCCAGACAGCGTGTCTCCTGCACAGGAGAGCGAGATGAAGGGGGCAGGTGACAACCGGTAGTCCCTGCCTCCTGTCACCTTGCTCTCTAACTTCAAGGGTCCCCCCTTCCCATCCTGGCGGATGCAGAGCGGGGGCCTTTGAAGTTCAAAGAAGGGCCACTTTGCCCCCAGGCAGAACTTTGCCTTTATCTGGCGGGGGCAAGGTGGCCCTTCTCATTCTTTCTCCCCACCATCCACGAACAGCAGCAGGATGGCTGCAGGTCTAAAAGAACCATCCCTCCCACCCTGCAAATAACTAAGGAAATCTGTAGCGAGGGCCAGGTAGAGTATGGAACGCACACATAATACTAGGGGAGGCTAAAACGCCTCACTTTAAAAATTCAACTCCAATAAGGGCTTTTAAAGACACTGGGTTTTTTTTGTCGATTATTTAATTTTCTATAAAAATACAGTTATCCAAGACCCAGGCATTCAGAATCCACCAACAAAAGCGGATCACGAGACAGAAGGATCCTCATCAAGTTTCCAGGAACCCATTTCAGATAAAATCAATACAGGTTAGAGCTCTAGGGGTCTTACAAAACAGAAAAGGATGGAGGACCTTGAGCAGAAACATGTACTAGGAAGCCTCAAGTATCCACCTCCATGCATGCATAGCGGGTCTCACCGCAAGTGGATCAGAAGCAGGGTAAGTTCCTAGTAAGGCTCTGGAACCCACCCCCCTCACATTTTATATCCAAGATAAGCGCACTGTGGTACACAAGTGGATCGTGGACAGGGGAAGTTCCCAGTAAAGCCATTAGAACCCACCCCAGGAAGGAAATAGTACAACACAAGCGCTGAAGGGGTCTCACAACACAAGTGGATCGGGAGCAAGGAAAATCCTAGTAAGGCTCTTTGAACCCACCCCGGCTGTAAAAACAAGCAGCTTAATGTGCTGAAGGGGTCTCATAGCACAAGTGGATCAGGAGCAGGGAAGACCCTAGAACCCACCCCGAGGAAATAACTATCCCACAAACAGAGTGCGGGGGCTTCAAAAACTCAAGTGGATCATGTGTGTAGAAAGTGCCAAATTCATCTCCAAAGAGTACACCAAGAGGCTAAAACACCTCCATCCATGGAAAACTACAAAAGACATGACCAAAAAAATCAAAATGGCTCTAAGAACCCACCCCAAGGAGTATCATGTGAAAGGTTTTACAATGGGGGGTTTGTTTTGTCAAGAAAAGTGGATCAAGAGCCATAACTTCAGTGAAAATCACCCTGTGAGCAAGAGAGGGCGCAAGTGCTAAACCTGGTCAGGTTGGACAGCAATAAAAGGCATATAAGCGCACACCTGCCCACCTCACTTGGAAAGGACAAGAGAAAGCAGGCAGAACCTGCTCCTAAAGACAAGCAATTTATGAACAAGTCACAGCTCACACGCTGTGGCCAAACAATTGTCACACGCTTTCATATGAATGGCGGCGGGGATCAGCCTCGAGTGGGCCCTAATTGGGATTAGGGCCCCCCGCTCACCTGATCCCTCTGTCCCCAAAATATGTTATTGTTAGGGAGAATTCTCTGTTAAGGCTTATTTCCCAAACCTAGTGAGTCCCCCAGCAGCTTTGCTGGATTTTTGGGGTTTATTTTTTTCTCCTGCTAAGAGTGAGACTCTTTTTCTCCCACTCTTAGACATGATTTGAGGTGTTCCTTTGACTTTGTATGTGTTTTATGGGCTATGGGGTCCCTTTACCCCACATGGCTTCATGTGTTTTTGGTATGTGGGTTACACAGCACCCTCCGTGCAGTAACCCAGGGGTGTCGTAGCGACCCCCAAACATAGGCTCCATACCCTGGGACTGACTACTGTCTCCCAGGGCATGTAAAGTCATCATTGGCTTTACTAGTCTTAAATTGTGAACAGAACCAGTACAAACCATCATATTGTGGACGACGTACTGGTCGGGGCAATTCGATTGCCCCGGGGTCTGTTGTTCGAGGGGGCACTGTCCAGTCCCCACTGACCGAGTTTTGGCTGGTGGCAGTGGATACTACTTTTTATATTCGACTGCGAATATATTCCTATGGGATTTTCCCATTGTTCGCGGCTACCACTTTTTAATATTACCTCGAACATACCGCCGGTTTATTAAATTAATATAAATTCACCGGTTGGTATTTTTTGCTGAAACTCGGTTCCAAATTGGCGTTTGTGTTCGCTTCTGTGACTCCAACCCAAGTCGAGCCCTTTGTTCCACTTTTTGGCGGGCTTTTCCACAGAAGCCTCCAAAAGTGGTGCCACTGTGTCTGGGTACCACAGGGGATGTGGGAGGGGGTTTAGGCACCCTGAACTGAGTTGCCTCGGCAACTCAAGTCACACTCTGGTGCGAATGGCCAAGTGGTGAGCCGCCCGGCTCGCCACTAAGCATGCTTGAGTGACAGCTAGGACTGATGAATGGGGGTTTTCTGCATAAAAGCAAGGCTTTGGGTACTGGGACTTCAGACGTCGCCACAGGACCAAAGAATCCGAATAAGGAGAAGCTGAGCCGACCTGCAACGACGACACCACCGGTGGAGCCCTGCTGAACCGTCTCACCACTTTTCCCGACGACAGAGGAGATCTTCAATCCGAAGAGTCTTCTTCGTTTGACTGGTGGGGATAACCAGTTTGCCTGCCTTTTCGCCTTCCCAGATCATATCGTGGCCGCCTTGCCTGTGCCAAGCACCACGGCAACCGGAATACCACGTTTTCTCCACTGACGCAAATAAAAGGGTAGTACCTTTTAACAGGAGAACTCTGCGGCTGGTTTCTTCCCTGGCAGTGCAACGACCTTCAGCTTTCCTCCACGTCGAGATCATCTCTTCCTCTGGACGATGCCGCGACTTGCACCCGCTGCCAGGAACAACTGCCTCTCCACTTTAAAGGTACTGTGTTCACCTGGCCTCCCTCGCAACGGTCTGTGTGGGGTGACTCTTAAAGCCTCAATTTACCACTTGATTTGGCCCTAGGCTGGCTAACTGAACTTTTCTAAACTGAACTGATTCCTTCCTGAACTCTCTGCAAGATTCTCCAAGCCTTTTAAACTGTGTGATCTTGGGCGCATTGGTGTTCTACTCTCTCCAAGTGGGAGCCTGGCCTCTGAACCTTTTGCTCACAAGTAGACTTTGACTTTCCTGCCTTGCTGAGTGCTTCCGAAGGATTGTGTTATGTGCTGTTCCTAATTTCTGCCTTTTCCCTCCCTTTTTCTTAAACTTATTGGAGTGCCATCTTTAGTTAAGCGCTCACCTCTGTCTGGAAATAAGTGGTGTTAACTAAGACTTGTCTAATAAGGAATAAGGGATGTACATATGATAATAGTGACTGTGGTTGTTGGAACATACTTATAATAATAGTGCTAGAGTGTTTCTAAGTGTGTGTTTAAATAAATAATTATATACTTGATACCAAAGTTCTGGTCAGTGTTTGCTTGTGCTACTGTATTTTGGTACCTATCTTGCATACCCTATATAGTATCTAACTCTTCTTGAGAGAAGTCTGGCTGCTCAGCCACAGCTACCAGGTAAATCTGGGTGGGACAGACTGCTACCAATTGGGTTTACTGCCAACACCTGTAGTCTTAAGCCTTTTGCAGTGGTCCCTAAGGGAACTGCACAGGGTTCTGCCTAACAGTTATCCTTCTTACGTGATGTTATGGTTGGTTTTTCTTTTGCACCATGGCTGGTACTAAAATAAAGCTTGTGACCAAAGTTTTTCCACCTCACATCCTGGTGTCAGTCTCCTCATTCCTGCAACTGTCATTACTGTCTTTCCTGTCATGTCATACTTGCCATCCATGACACCCGTCACCCGCATGCCACTCACCGCACAAAAACACTTCCAGGCTTATGCCGCATGTCCATCGTAGCACGCTGCTATCTTGGAATCCCCTGTCAGCCTTTTTAAATGCTCCTTAAATTGACTGTACAGAAACACATGGAGGATAAAGAGTTGCCCAAAATCAGACAACTTTGCTCATGTGCGGATGCCAGGATTATAATCCATATGGTCTGGTTTCAAAGATGGATAGGATGGATCAGCAACAGGGTGGACGGATAGAGCCACAGAATGGATAGAAAAGGCTGCAAGTATTGGAAGGATGGACAGGGGAGGAAGTAGTAGGTGGGGCCATTTAATAGAAGTGTTAAAACGGAAGAATTAAGAAGAGACCAGGTATGATCATAAATATGCATATTTAAATACAGAAGTGGGTGGGATGGTGTTATCTTACTTTAAGTGACAAGCTCAAAATGTCTGGGGAGAACAATGGGGTATATGGAATGTTTCAGAAAGCAATCTGTCTGCAAGACAAGACCAAGAAAGGAACAGCAATGAAGTATTCAGCTTGTTAGAGGTAGGGATGGAGTCCAATTTCCAATGGAGGTCATATCATGAGCAAGTGTAGAATGCTGGCTTAATATCAGTTTCTAGGGGAGGTGTCAGACACATTTAGCTGTCCTGATGTCTTAGACAACAACTGCCCTGTAGTGCTTCAGAGTAAATGGTGATAAACCATGGCAGTTGTAGTCCAAAACATCTGGAGAGCCACAGACGCAGACACACACACACACACACACACACACACACACACACACAATGCAAGTGCACCTATTACTCTCACAGAACAACTTTTTTGATAACTTTGACAATGCATTTCTATCAGATATATGCAGGGGAAGGATCAAACACAAGGTTGCTGCCAAGGAGCATATCAGACCATTCACAAGTGGAAAGAGCGCAAAGAATGCATGTATCCAGGACTCAGCCTGTTGGCATTCAATGCATTCAAGCTTCTGGATAAGGAAATGGCTGAGTTCAGGTGACAAGAAACAAAGCGATACTTTAGGGATGGTGACCGGTGACCAAATACTTTGGAAGGTGACAACGTTGCAACGTCAATCAAGGCTGAGGCAATCCTAATGACGAAGTAGTCCAGCACAATCGGTTGAGTGACAGACTTGGAAAGAATGGCAGGGACATACAAAGAAGGAAACCTCATGGTCTCATTTTGCTAGGGGAATTAGGCAGCTTAAATACATTATCAATACCAGCGTTTGCTCCCAAACAGTTCTATTGTGGGATTGCAGGTATCACAGTAAAGAGTTGAAGACTTTGGGGATAGGGTGATCCTTTCACTGGCCAAGAAGAGGGAAAGTAATAAAAGGGGGAAAGACACGGAAGGGATGATGGACAAATAATTCAAGTAGAGCAGATATCGTGTAAATGTGTGTAAAATATTACTATGTATACATACCAAGGTGGAGGACTAGGCAAGAGGTCAACACTAGGGTTCTACATAAGGAGAACAAATTAATTATACCTGGTCATTTTCTTTTTACTCGATGTTCCACCCACATATTCCTCATCTTTGATATAACCGAAATCATGCTTGCAGCTTCGGAAACTTTTCAACAGCAGAGGGTACGTCGTCGACTCGTGGTCCCTCGCGGTTATTATCCCGCTCTCGGCCTTGACGTTGACGCTGGTATTAAGTTGCATGCACCGCAGCCGTTGCCTCATTCACGTTTTCCCCTCCCTTTCAGCACGGCTGTCTCAAAGGTTAAAGAACCTCAAACGTTGAAAGAGGTGAAGGTGTAAATAACATAAATTCTCCCAGAGAGAGGGGGTAAGTTAGGAGGGTGATGAGGCATGCATGGGAGGAACATCCAGTAGAAAGAACATTACCAGGATTAAGTAATTGCTCTTGTAATGGATTGTGCCTCCCACATATTCCTCAGCTTTGATAGACTCCCATAGCAGTATGTCGCTGGAGGTGGGACTAAAGAGAATTTACTTTTGTTTTACGCTGTGAAGAACAGCTTGCCATATTTAGCCTCCTGACCCGGTACAAAATCAAGGGAATAATGTCTTCTAAAGGTGGCAAGCGAAGCCCAAGTTGCAGCACTGCAAAGGCCCTGCACCGGCTCCCCTCTTTGTAAAGCCAAAGAATTAGCTACTTGTGGAATGAGCTATCAGACCATCACAGACTTCCCTGCCAGCCAGAGTGTAACATTCGGTAATACACAAAACAATCCATCGAAACAAGGGGCCTCATTACAACCCTGGCGTTGGACCATGGTGCTATTAGCACCATGGTCCATGCCGGATTCCGCCATGGTGGATGGCGGATTTACCGCCCCATTCCAAGGTTGGCGGGGCGGTAAATCCCCTTTCACTATGGCCCCTTCCCCATTCCCATTTTTGGCCCATAGGGCTCAATGGGAATGGGGAAGGCGCTAATTACGGCACCGTAAATTACGGTGCCGTAATTAGCACCAAGGTCCCTTAGCGGGTTGGACTTTAATGCCTGCAAAAAGCAGGCGTTAAAGTGTGAATCTGGCATTAAGGGTTTACCGGCGCCGCAGCCTTTTACGGCGCCGTTAACCCCTTAACGCCAGGGTTGTAATGAGGCCCAAGGTCTGTTAAATTAACACCATGTCTCAGTCTATGACCACTATAGCCCACAAAGAGCTGATCATCTTGCCTAACCTTAGCAAGTCTGCTAATGTAAAATCTCAGCGCGATTTTGGGGTCTAAGGGATGAAGCCTGTCCACCCTTGGAAGGATGTGCAGATGGATAAAAAGATAGTAAAACAATCTTTGGTGCCAGATGAAACTCTGACGCCACCTTAGGCACACATGAAGGTCGTACCCTCAAAACAACTTTATCCCAATAGAAGGTAGTAAACTGTGGCTTGGAAGACAAGGCTTGAAGCTTGCTCACGCTGCGCGTCGAGGAGATCACTGTCAGAAAGACAGTCTTCAGGCAGCGTCCTAAGAGGACACGAATGAAGAGGTTCAAAAGGAGCTCCCATCAAGAAGTTTAGCACTAAATTAAGGTCCCAAACCGGAACAATAATGGAACCAGTGGGAAGATGTTCATCAGTCCCTTGAGGAACTGGATGACAAGAAGTTTAAAATAAGAGCCATGTTCTGGAGGGTGCTTGAAAATGGAGAGCGCTGTCAGATAGCCCTTTGCAGTGGAAATCTGCAGCCCTGGTCGCAAACAGATCCACTTGAGGGGTTCCCCAAAGGGCAAAGATCTCTAGAAGGACTTCCTGAGCAAACTCCCACTCGTGAGAGACTGTGCTCTGCCTGCTCAGAGTGTCCGCAGCTGTGTTCTCTTCTCGGACTAGCTGAACAGCCGATTGAGAGATTCCTTCTTGCAGTGCCCAAAACCATAGCTGCATTGCCTCTCTGCACAGTGGTAGCGACCCTAAACTACCTCTCTTGTTGAGGTAATGCATGGGCACTGCGTTGTTGATCATTATCACAACGTTCTTACCCAGCACAGAGGGCAGCAAGGCCCTTAGCGCCAGTCTGATAGGCCTCAACTCTAAAAGGTTTATGTGTAGCTTAGACTCTGATGCAGACCAACGAGTGCTGATTGTCAGATCCTTCGCATGAGCTCCCCAACCTCTGAGGGAAGCGTCCATAACTAGTGTTCTTTCCTGGCAATAGTTGCCAAAAGGGTTCTCCCTTCATCCCATTCTACTTGCGGGTCCACAATAGAAGATCCTGGGCAACCTTCCTCAGGACCTGAATAAGGTCTGTCTTCCTGCCGTAGAACTGTGACCATTGGGATCTGAGGGCCCACTGAAGGGATCTCATCCTCAGATGGGTCTCTGAGAGCAGCAAAATGTGGAATCATCCAAAATGACTGAGAAAAAAAGACTGAATGGGTGATTTGGCTGAATTTCGGGCGTTCGAAAATTCCCAACAGCCGAAAAGTTCGACCATATCACCCATTCGGTGCTAAGGGCTACGGGGGTGTCCCCTGCACCCTTGTTGAATATATTGTGAGCGGGGGTTGCAAGGATGTCCCCCTCAGCCGATCCCAATAAGCCCCATCAAAATAAAGAAAAAGGAAAGGACCCTGTCGCACCGGTTTTCCGATCACGGAAGTGAAAGGGAACAGGCGTTGAAGGGACATAGCGAGTCGGCGGCTGCCGCAAGGAGAGATAGGGGATGGGTGTGTGGATGGGAGCAGGGGCCCAGTCGGAAATGTTCAGGGGAGAAAAGACTGAAGATTATTTTGGAAAAATAATCTTTGGTCTTTTCTCCCTCAAACATTTCCGTCACAGCCTTTCAACCCCTATCCGAAAATGCAGGATGCCTTGAAGCCGAGCTAACTCAGATAATCGAAGGCCAGCAATTGTTGGGTATTCTGAAACATTATGACCATCTGCAGAAGATGTTGAGCCCTCGCCTCGGTTAGCAAAGCTTTCGCTGAGTAAGCATCCAGGACTGCTGCAATACATTGAAGCTTTTGGGAAGGTATTAATGTGGGACTTCTTAAGATTGAGAGGGAAGCCCAGATTGTTGATGGAGTCGCAGGTGATGCTGAGATGTTCCAGAACTTGTTCCGGAGAACAAACCCTATCAGCCAATCATCCAGGTCAGGGTAGATGTGAATCCCTCCCATCCTTAGACTTGTGGCTACCACCACCATCAATTTGGTGAAGACCGTTGGGGCGGAGGTGAGCCCAAATGGCAGAACCCAAAATTGAAACTGAGAACTGCCAATGGCGAACCTCAGGTACTTACTGTGCTTGGCATCTATGGGCACATGGAACTGAGTAGCCTGAAGATAAAGTGACACCATCCAATCCTGGAGCTGAAGGGCATGGAAGATTTGCGAAAGAGTGGCTATCTTGAACTTGTCCTTTCTGAGGGACTTGTTCAAGCGCCTACAGTCCAATATGGGTCGCATTGCTCTGTCCTTTTTGAGAATTAGGAAGTAAGGGGAGAACCGTAGGAAGTAAGGGGAGTACCATCCTCTCCGCTGCAGGTACCACTTTTATTGCACCTTTCTCTAACAGGGTTTGTTTGTTTGTTTTGTTTTGTTTGTTTTATTATTTGTAATGCGCAACTTACCCTAAGGTAACAGGGCGCAGCAGTTACATGAATATGCGTAGCTTGGTTACAACGAAGTCAATAATTACATACAGGTATTAAATACAAGGGTATATACAGATAGAACATACATATCGACGGATGCTACAAGAGCAAAATACAATGATACATACAGCATGCTTGCAACAGCAATGTATACAGGTATAGGTGATAGTAAGGTGAATGTGTGCAGGTTAACAATAGGGGCGGGGGGGTAGCAGTGGCTCCACACAGTGGATCCTGACTGCTTGCTGCATTTAGTGATCATTTGCTTTCAGCCACAGGATGGTGTTGGTCCTAAAATTTTGGTTGGGAAAGTCAGTTCTCAATGTAGGTGGTAGGGAGTTCCACAGTTTATTTGCTTTAACTGGGAAGCTGTTACCACCGATTGTGGAGCGCTTGAAATTAGGAATAGACAGGCAATCTTTATAAGCTGTTCTGGGAGGTCTCAGGGAGATGTGTCTATGGAATTTGTTGACCAGGTAAATGGGCGCAGCGTTATTAAGGGATTTATGGGTGAGTGACAAGGTTTTTAGGAGAATTTTGTCATTGGTAGGGAGCCAGTTAATCAGTCGGCTGCTCTCAGAGATGTGGTCTCTTCTGGAGATGCCTAATGCCGCCCGAAGGGTGTTAGGCAGAAACCTGTGCAGTTCCCTTTGGGACCACTGCAAAAGGCTTAAGACTACAGGTGTTGGCAGTAAACCCAATTGGTAGCAGTCTGTACCACCCAGATTTACCTGGTAGCTGTGGCTGAGCAGCCAGACTTCTCTCAAGAAGAGTTAGACAGTATTTAGAGTATACAAGATAGGTACCAAAATACAGTAGCACAAGCAAACACTGACCAGAACTTTGGTAGCAAGTATATAATTATTTATTTAAAGACACACTTAGAAACACTCCAGCACTATTATTATAAGTAAGTTCACAAACACAGTCACTATTATCATATGTACATCCCTTATTCCTTATTAGACAAGTCTTAGTTAACAGCATTTATTTCCAGACAGAGGTGAGCGCTTAACTTAAGATGGCACTCCAATAAGTTTAAGAAAAAGGGAGGGAAAAGGCAGAAATTAGGAACAGCACACAACACAATCCTTCAGAAGCACTCAGCAAGGCAGGAAAAGTCAAAGTCTACTTGTGAGCAAAAAGTTCAGAGGCCAGGCTACCTCTTGGAGAGAGTAGAACACAAATGCGCCCAAGATCACACAGTTTGAAAGGCTTGGAGAGTCTTGCAGAGAGTTCAGGAAGGAATCAGTTCAGTTTAGAAAAGTTCAGTTAGCCAGCCAAGGGCCAACCCAAGTGGTAAATTGAGGCTTTAAGAGTCACCCCACACAGAACGTTGTGAGGGAGGCCAGGCGGACACAGTACCTTTAAAGTGGAGAGGATCCTCCAGCGGGGGCAGTTGTTCCTGGCAGCGGGTGCAAGTCGCGGCGTCGTCCAGAGGAAGAGATGATCTCGACGTGGAGGAAAGCTGAAGGTTGTTGCACTGCCAGGGAAGAAACCAGCCGCGGAGTTCTCTGGTAAAAAGGTACTAACCTTTTATTCGCGGTAGGGGTGCTTGGCACAGGCAAGGCGGCCACGAGATAATCCGGGAAGGCGAAAAGGCGGGCAAACTGGTTATCCCCACCAGTCAAAGGAAGAAGACTCTTCGGAATGAAGATCTCCTCTGTCGTCGGGAAAAGTGGTGAGACGGTTCAGCAGGGCTCCACCGGTGGTGTTGTCGTTGCAGGTCGGCTCAGCATCTCCCTCTTCGGATTCTTTGGTCATGTGGCGACGTCTGAAGTCCCAGTGCCCAAAGCCCTGCTTTTATGCAGAAAACCCCCATTCATCAGTCCTAGCTGTCACTCAAACATGCTAAGTGGTGAGCCAGGCGGCTCACCACTGGGCCAATCACACAAGAGTGCGACTTGAGTTGCCGAGGCAACTCAGTCAAGGGTGCCTAAACCCCCTCCCCCACCCCCTGTGGTACCCAGACAGAGTGGCACAACTTTTGGAGGCCTCTGTGGAGAAGCCCGCCAAAAAGTGGAACAAAGGGCTCGACTTGGGTTGGAGTCACAGAAGCGAACACAAACGCCATTTTGGAACCGAGTTTCAGCAAATAATACCATTCAGTGAATTTGTATTAATTTAATAAACCGGAGGTATGTTCGAGGCTATATTAAAAAGTGGTAGCCTCGAACAATGGGAAAATTCCATAGGAATATATTCGCAGTCGAATATAAACAATAGAATCCACTGCCACCAGCCAAAACTCAGTCGGGGGGGGACTGGACAGTGCCCCCTCGAACAACAGACCCCGGGGCAATCGAATTGCCCAAACCAGTACGTCCACAATATGATGGTTTGTACTAGTTCTTTTCACAATTTAAGACTAGTAAAGCCAATGATGACTTTACATGCCCTGGGAGACAGTAGTCAGTCCCAGGTTATGGAGTCTATGTTTGGGGGTCGCTACGACACCCCTGGGTTACTGCATGGAGGGTGCTGTGTAACCCAAATACCAAAAATACATGAAGCCCTATGGGGTAAAGGACCCTATAGCCCATAAAACACATACAAAGTCAAAGGAACACCTCAAATCATGTCTAAGAGTGGGAGAAAAAGAGTCTCACTCTTAGCCGGAGAAAAAAATAAACCCCAAAAAATCCAGTAAAGCTGCTGGGGGACTCACTAGGTTTGGGAAATTAGCCTTAACAGAGAATTCTCCCTAACAAAGGGCAGAAGAGTTTTTCTAATGGTAGCTTTGGTTGACCCAAGGTATAGGGCGTTGCAATAGTCCAGGCGAGACAAGATGAGGGCTCTGAGGTGTTAACCTCCTGCAAGAGGAGCGGATCGGTTTCCTTCAACGAGAGGCTGCTTGCTGGAGAATGCAGAGGCCTTTTCAAGAATGGGAGGCAGTAACCATGGGCAACTGTTTATAGGGCCAAAGCATCTGATAAATGTTTTGCCATTCTTCCAAATGCTGCGTCAATCTGCCACCCACCACAGTCATGTAGACCAAGGTCTCAAAGAGATTTTGGTGTTGCAGCTTCTAGAGAAGGTAAAGAGGCAGAGGTTGTTTGGGCAGCTCTACCCCCACTTTGTCATGAAACACCTGTCTCCTCTGTCCCCTTTGAGTCACCTCTCTTTTTCAACCAAATAGAAACGAAAGGACCGACCCCTCCAATTTTTAAGGCTGAATGGGTCTGCTGTGGTTGGCAAATTGCAGCACCCAATGATTTTGCAGCTGCAATTATTCCAAACTCTCATCTGCCTTACAACTGAACAGTTGAGAGCTATCCAATAGCCTAGCCTGAACATCTGTGGCAAGACCTTATCTGCTTAGCCTTGCAAACCTTCAATCTGAGGTATCTAAACCAGATTGTAGAGACTGGCACATAAAATCTTTGCCACCCTGCACAATCTTGAGGAATCTTTCCCTTTCCTCACCCTCAGGAATATGCTCTGCAGCCATTGCCACAACCTCCCACAAAGTGTGTCAACATTTTGCTAAGGCACAAGTAACATTAAGTGCCTTCAGCGCGTCAAACCTCTTGTCATCCCTATCTGGGGGAATTGTGGGATAGGCAGCAACCTTAGAGTTTGATGGGGTCACCTGAACAACCAGACTTTCCAAAGTTGGAAGTCACAACAGGAACCGAAGATGGACTACTTCCTAGCTAAGTTTATTTACTGCTGGAGTAGTATCAGGCTTTTTTCATTTCTCCAAGACCCTGTTCTTCAATGCCGTATGCAATGGCAGAATTATCATGGATGTCCGCAAGATCATCCTTCAAATAGTCAGCCTCAGGCCTGCTCCATCCTAAATACTCAGTCACCTTGGTCATGATTGACCTATATGAGGCATCAACATACCGAGCCACAGCTGTCGTGGCAACTCCACTTCTAGAGATATATCCAAGGCACTGGCGTCCTTCAAGGTGTCCACTAGGTCTCTTAACCTCGACTCCTGAAAGATAGCTCTTCAGGAGCATTTGGAGTGCCATATTCCAATCCAAAGGACTTTTCTTCTCCTCCACCACTACCTCCTGTTCAGAAATCGAGCATGACTTGAAGAAGTCCTCCTTTGCTAAGGGCTTAAAACCCTTTCATCAATCAGTCGAGGGTGGTGTTGATTTTGAAATTGATTGCTTTAGCATCCAAGAACCCGACGTTGACAACTTCGATGGCGCAGAAGAGGGTAATGATGGTTCGACTTGACTTGACAAGTCGAATCACTCGACATCTTTTGAGGGAGGTTCAAAGAATCACTGCCCGGGCTCTTAGGCACACAAGCAGAAGATTTTGACGATGCCCTGTCGGCCTCATGAGGCGCAATGGGGTCGGAACCCTTTTTCGGTTCACTGGAAAGGGTTGATGATTCCGCCGTCGTGAACACCTCTAACATTTTGAGGCGCACTTCCTCTAATTTGACCTTAGAAGCAGACTTACACAGAAACGTACCAGTTTCCTATCTAGTGAGGAATCGGAAGACGATCAGGATCAATGGCGTTGCATTTTAAAATTCTTATGTGAGGATGAGTGTAGGGAGCTTGGCCTAGCGTGCTTAGAATGTTTGCTGCGCTTTCTAGCTCTGTGAGGTGAAACCTCCCTCGAGCTATTGTCGTCAGACGACCTCATCTTCTACAGGGTATTTGAAAGGGATCTGGACAAGGGCCTACATGGGGCGAGTTTCCCCTTCTTCTCCTTCAAGGCCATCACGGTCATCAACTGGCACGAACCACAGTCGTCGACCTTCTTATGGCCTGCTCCAAAACACCAGAGGCATATTCGGTGTGGATCTGTGATGGACATCTTTGACCCACAATCCAAAATCCTCTTGAACCTAGTCTTCGGTGTAGACATCTCGAAAATGCAGTAGATAAATTGCTGAGGCGAACAAACCATTTTGAAGCATGCTGTGCGAGAAAATGGAACTGAAGCAACGAGTGTGGTGTGTGCTACTTATACCAGCGTCAACGTCAAGGCCGAGAGCAGGATGGAAGCCACTGAAGGACCCGAGAAGATGATGCAATTCACCTCAGCTGTTGAAAAGTTTCCAAAGCTGCAAGATGGATATCAGATATATTAAAGATTAGGAATACATGGGAGGGCACAATTCATTAGAAACTGCTGTTTCAAAAGAAGGAAATAGAATCTCAGGTGGACTAGGAAGTGAGGAAAGTCCTCTTTTTGCTCCGTTTTGAGAGTCTCCTCTAGATTTTGTTAGTCTTCTGGTGCTAACTATTACCCTCCCACCACCCTCCACGCCCCAAACTAGGAAACCCAAAAAGGTCTCACTGGTTTAAACTTTTATATTTTCTTGGCCTTCTGGGAACCTTTATGGAATCCAAACATGGTTGTACTGGTTCTGGCTGGTGGCATTGTACTTTACTATAGTGGCTGCACAAGTTGTATCCATTTTGGTTCACAGGAAGCCTTTTCTTCGTAGCGGCTTCTAAAATGGAGCCTCTTATTTTGAAATCCAATAGGGAGGCATCCATGATTTGTTGCCCTTGATTGTGATTGGGTGGGGTATGGGAAGTATCATGTAGGGTCATTTTTCTGAAGTACAATGAGCATATGAGCTCATAAAGGAATATGTGGGGTTATCTGGGAATGAATGCAGAGGTTGGATTTCTGGGAATCCATTGAAATATAAATCTCCAGGATATGCCAGTGAAAATGCATGTGTGGTGGCTAACACTGGTTGGAAACCAAAGGTGCAAATGTGTATGATTGGTGGTTAACGTCACAGTCTATCCCCTGGCTTGGCATAACAGTTGACACACTGCATCAGACTCTTAGATACGATCATGAAGCACCAAAGATAAATTACTGGGCCAAGGAGGACTTTGGAAGCTCCATGGCAGAATCTCATGGGATGGTGATAATCCAACTGACACACTGCTTCCTTAATGACCAGAAGCAACTGTGTGGATGTTCCTCTCCTCTGATCTAGTGGGAACAACTAGATCCATTCTTGTGAATCATGCCTGTGCTGCACGAACCCTGGAACGCATCCTCCTGCTATCCTGGAATGGCTATTGCCCTTGCTGGACCGTTTACTTCCCATCTACGTAGCAGAACACTGGAACCACCCTATTGACGAGGAGACCCTCCAGTGGCATGACTTTAAGCACTTTTCTTTTAGCCACACCAAGTGACCCCTGGTGATTGGGTGGAGTATGGGAATTACCATGTAGGGTAATCTTTCTGATGTGCAATGCAGGTAGGAGCTCACAAAGGCACATGTGGTGTTATCTGGGAATAAATGCAGATGTTGAATGTCTGGAAATCCATTGAAATCTAAATTCCCAGGATATGCCAGGAAATATTCATGTGTGCTGGCTAGCTCTGGTTGCCTGGCAACAAAATGTTTGAAAGGTGGTTAAATTGGGCTAGATAGCGATTTTGCAAATGATCACACTACCAATCCGGATTTATGTACTGTCAAACTACCCAAAACTATATATAGGGCCACATGTTCAAACACATGGAAATTAGAAGCTTTCCGTGATGAGGGGAAAGGGGCACAAGGTGGTTGAGGGAAACATCCAATAATGTATTGGGGACAAATATTGCTAGCCTGTTTGGATTTTCTGTGTGGAGGGGGAATGCTGAGATTAGACTTCAGGGGGAAAGATAAATATTTCCTTTATAGTGGGGTAGTATGCATACATTACTTTTAAAGTCAGCTAAGGAAATATTACACCACAGGTTCAATGAAATGTGTTCTGAATACAAACCATGTTTTTTTTAAACATCAAACTGAATGACAATCTTAACAAGTGCAACCCGTGCCTATTGAAGACCAAACTGACTACAATCTATGTTTCTTGAATACTGAACTGAGTGCAAACCTCACAAAAGAGCAGAACTGTTACATACTAAGTTGGGAAGTAAAACAGAACTTAAAATTCAAGAAAAACCATTAGAAGCTGCATACTAAAATGAATGAGACTTTACATCCAAGTGAAACCAATATGTGCTGTATCCTAAAGTGAATGGAACTTTAATATTGAAACAAAGAAAAGCATATTGAATACCAGACTACATTAAAAATATATCTAATAGAAAATTACATTGAGAGCAGAATCTACTAAAGTTTTGAAGATCATTTCAACACAGTCACAATTTCTACATACAAAGAAGGCACAAGAGTGACAGCAAACTTTCAAGGGACAAAGGATATTTTTGTTCCAAAATTAAGTCTTGGGGGAGGGAAGCCTGGGACTTGAACCATTTATTGACTTGAGACCAAGGATCATTTGTAATTGGAATGGTGTTACTTGGAACTTGGGGAAGAGAACCCCGAGGCCTGAACTTGAGAGGCAATTTTTTAACTTTTTGTTGGAACTACTTTATATTTGGGGTAGAGAGCTGAAAGGAAGCTGCGAGCTGGAAGAGGCTCAGAACTTTATGTTGGAAACTTTCTTTTGATTGCTGACATCGCTACACATTGTATAGATTAGTTGTGAGGGCAAGTATAGGTTTTGGACACAGACAGATAATTCAGTTGAACTCTGAGTGAGACTTTCCTTAGTTTAATTTGGGTAGGGAAATCTCACCTTAGCATAGGACACGCTAGGCCTGTTTCCATCCTGACATTTAAGTTAATAAGTTAAATATTGAATCTGTGGTCTGTGTCTTACTTCATGATGCCTTCACAGTGGGTCAGCGGCAAGTGAAGTGACACCTGCCCATGAAAAAGCAGTAAGTCTGATGCAGCCTTGGGCTCTGAGGGCGAGATCAGCCCGGGAGATTTAGTTGGAGCCTACATTGTGGTCGAACAGTGTTGGAATTGTGACCGACTATAGCACTCCATGGCGATGAGCATGAGGTTGCTGGGACATGCACTACCGTGCCAGTAGCAGGATCTTTTTGCTTTCATGCCTTTCTAATGCGCTGTGTGACGAATCCCAAGGTAATGTCACTGTTTTAGATGGAGAAGCCACCCCTCATGAGGCCATGGTGGTGATGCTGCTATTAGATAGTCCCCCTGGGGGTGGTGCTCAGCGGGAGGATCTCATGGGGAGGGAGGACCCCATTGGGGACAGTGACACCAGAGGGAGAACACAGTATCCCCTTAACCCTCCCACCTTTACTCAAACCACTTGTTTGTACCCTTCATCCCGTATCCCAATGTACTGTTGTCCTGCTGCTCCAATAAAATCAACTGAAGAAAAAGACCCTCATATAGAAGCTAATGACAGTACTGTGCAGTGGAAGAGGACGTGAGCAATGATGATTACTAGCAGGAACAACAGCATACACTCTAGTCCTTGCCTTGATGTAATTGGTCGCTTACCATTTAAAGATCCAGCGGGAAGGGAAGGATGGTGTTTTGGATCCCAGCTCGGTACCGACTGAGCACTATGCCGCACAGAGGAAGCAGCCGACGGAGACCGGAGGAGAGGCAGACCCGCGGGAGACTGACAACACAAGAGGCGGAGGAGTAGACGTTCCTGACTGTTACCAGGGCTGCTCCAGAGACGCTGACGCAGGGGCAACTTGTTGCAATGGCACACGAGAGACCGCAGAAGGCTGTGCTGAGCCAGAGAAGTCTTCCCGATGCCTGGGATACCCACGAATAACCGGAGCAACGAGGCCAAGACCAGACATGTACACGAGGGCCAGTCGGAAGGTTGGGAGACCGAAAGGGCACAGGGAACGCAACCGAATGGAAGATAGGAATACTTACCTGGGGAGAAGATCCCAGAAGAGAGGCCCTGGGAACCTGTGCAGACATCCATACCCTGTACAGGAATAGGGGAAAGTAAGAACTTTTCTAATGTGAAGAAAATTCACAGACCGTGACAGCAGAGTGAACCAGGTCTGTGGAGATAAGGCAGAGTGAGGAGAGATACCATTGTACGCAATGAAGTGAAGGAGGTTTCACACCCGTGAAGAAAGGGAATCTGAAACTGATACCAAGGGGGGGGGGCACAATCCCTACAGAAACCAGTGACTGGCTCAGACCATGGCACGGGAGTAAACCAGGGCTGTGGAATACAGGGAGATTGGAGCAAAGAAACAGAGTGAATACGTGAAAGAAATTGAGAACCGAGACTGGGCTAAGTGTTCCCCAAACGATACTGCAGGAGGATACAAACTTGGTGTGGGACAGTGGAACCCAGAGACCTTACCAGGAGAGTGAACCAAGGCTGTAGGTAAAGGACCTGGTGTGGTGAATGGGGTCTGGAACTCATAACACGTGAAGCATAAGTGCAATACAGATTGGGAGAAAGAGCCAGGCTGTTTTACCTTGTTGAAGCCCTGGGAAGCAGGTTTGCTATTAAAGAATCAGATTGGTGGAATACGAGAAAGGCTGTGCGGAAATGGGAATTGACCCCAAGACTTGTGGAACTTACATTTACCTTTTTGGCACCCTTATTGAACTTTTATTTTGAACTTTTGTTTTGAACATAAAATCGGGCTGCAGGTCGGCAGTCAAAGAGACATTTACCCTTTCACCTTTTCCTAAGTTTAGCAAGTGAGGGATAGGATAGGTTTTGGACACAGGACGGTGGGCTATAATTTGGACATCCTGACACTGACAGTATCCATAGTTTTGTTGAGGCAGGGCAACTCATCACAGACATGTCCAACCCCTTTTATTTTGTCTTGAATAAACGTTTTTTTTCCAATCAATATTCCACCTTTGTATCTGTCTCTTACTCCCAATCCCTCACAGCTGACTTTACGTTGTAAGGAGATGTGCTTAGTGCTGCACATGGAACAAGTTACTTACCTGTAACTGTTGTTCTCCAGCATGGGTCTGGCATGGATTCACATGCTCATGAATATTCCCCGTCGTCAGGCTGGGAATCCTCGGTAAAGAAAAAACCAGTAACAGTTTCGTTTCTGATCTGTCTTTCGTAGTAATAACCAATCACTGGTCTCTGCATCATACTGACCACAGCCAATGACTGCCCTCTACCTAAGCACCGCCTCTGGCAGCCATCTTCAGAATTGGAAGCACGTGAAGTGGCAGTATGACCAAGTGAAGAGCCGCAGAGGGGTAGGCGGGAGGGTTCGCATGTGAATCCATGCCAGACCCATGCTGGAGAACAACAGTTACAGGTAAGTAACTTGTTCCTTCTCCAGCATGGGGTCTGGCATGGATTCACATGCTCATGAATAAAGAATACATAGCAGTACACACATGCACAACCACGGGAGGTGGCAAAGGCTCAACATTAAGCATTGCATCAAACTCAACATTAAGCATCTTACCTCCTCACCAGGCTCACCTCAGGCGAACAGGTTGCGCAGCACTGCTTGGCCGACCCTGGACTCCTCCCTGGAATCCCGATCGACGCAGTAGAACTTCGTGAAGGTGTGCGTCGACCTCCACGTAGCAGCCCTGCATATGTCCAGCAGGGGCACACCAGATAGGAACGCCGTGGTAGCTGCGATCGCTCTGGTGGAATGGGCTCTCGGACGGCCGGGCAGCGGTCGGTTTGCCAACCGATGACAGTACATGATACAGCCGGAGAGCCATCTGGAAATGGAAGCCTTCGAGAGAGCCTTCCCCTGATTGACAGGTCCAAAGTTCACAAAGAGTTGTGACGTCTTCCGAAAACACTTCGTGCGGTCCACGTAGAACTTCAGCGCTCTAGCCACATCCAGCGAGTGCAAAGTCCTCTCAGCCGGCGACGAAGGCGACGGGAAGAATACAGGCAACACCAAGGGTTCGTTGAGATGGAAGTCCGACGGTACCTTGGGCATGAAGGAGGGGTGCGTCCTGAGCACTACCCTCGTGTCGTGAAAAGTCAAGTACGGGGCCTTGCAGGAAAGGGCCTGGATCTCTCCCACCCGTCGTGCGGAGGTGATGGCCACAAGAAACGCTGTTT
Source organism: Ambystoma mexicanum (assembly GCF_040938575.1). Taxonomy (NCBI): domain Eukaryota; kingdom Metazoa; phylum Chordata; class Amphibia; order Caudata; family Ambystomatidae; genus Ambystoma; species Ambystoma mexicanum. The sequence continues at coordinate 475,865,111 of NC_090941.1, read as the reverse complement.
TCCACGACAGAAACTTCAACGGGGCCGAGTGCAGAGGCTCGAACGGAGGTCCCATGAGCTTGGTCAGCACCACGTTGAGCTCCCACGCCGGGGCCGGAGCTTTCACCGGCGGGAACGATCTGAACAGTCCCTTCATGAACTCTTTCACCAGACGATGAGACCACAAGGACGTCCGTCCCGTGGTTCTGGTGTATCGGGAGATGATCGCAGCAAGATGAATCTTGATGGACGCGTGTGCCAGTCCAGCTTTAGCCAGCGTCAGCAGGTACGGCAGAACTTGGGGAGCCGTAATCCGTAGAGGGTTAATCTTCTGTGCGTGGCACCAGACAGAGAACCTCTTCCATTTGTGTCCGTAGCATTTAAGAGTCGAGGACGCCCTGGCCTTTGCAAGAACCTCTCTGCAGTCGGCCGGTATGTCGTATCCTCCAAACTCTAGCGCTGCAGGAGCCAGGCCTGCAAGTTCAGCGATTACGGGTCGTGGTGGAAGATGGCGCCTCCTTCCCTGGAGAGCAGATCCGCGTCCACCGGCAGCTTGATTGGCGGGGACGCTGACAAGTCCAGAAGGTCCGGGAACCATATCTGCCTCAGCCACGCAGGTGCGACGAGGATCATCCTGCACCGTGACCTCTTGAGCTGGTTGACGAGCCGGATTAGCAGTGGCAAAGGAGGGAACGCGTAGAGGAACAGGCCCTCCCAGGGGAACGAGAAAGCATTGCCCATGCTCCTCGCCTGGGGAAACCTGCTGGCGAACCTCCGGCACTTGGAGTTCGTCGCCGTCGCGAACAGGTCGATCTGGGGTGTGCCCCACCGTCGGAAGAGGCGATCCACTAGATCCTGCCGTAGTTCCCACTCGTGGCACGAGCGCAGCTCCCTGCTGAGTGAGTCGGCGATGGTGTTTTTTATCCCTGCCAGATGAAACGGCACCAGAAACATCCCTTGGGCGACTGCCCAATGCCACAGGTCCTGCGCCTCCTTGGACAGTGCTGGGGACCTGGTTCCGCCCTGTTTTCTGATGTAAAACATGGTGGTGGTGTTGTCGGTGAAGATCCTCACCACCTTGCCCTTGAGGGACGGAAGGAAGGACCTGAGGGCCCAAAACACTGCACGGAGCTCCAGGACGTTGATATGTAAGGATTTCTCCGTCGGGAGCCAAAGGCCCCTTGCGTGCAGATTTTCGGTGTGCGCTCCCCACCCTTCCAGGGAGGCATCCGTGGTCACTGTCTCCTGGTGGGCTGGGGTCTGGAAGTCCATGCCCGCCGTCAGATGCGCGCGGGTGCCCCACCACCGGATCGCTCGTCGGAAACTCTCGTCGAGTGTGATCCTTTCCTCGAAGCTGCCCGTCGTTTGGATCCAGCGCGCGTCCAGGAACTCCTGCAACGGGCGCATCCGGAGCCTGCACATGGGAATGAGGTAGATGCAGGAAGACATCATTCCGAGGAGGGACTTGATGGACCTCACCTTGGCCGCGTCGGCCACCAACATCCGCTGCACCTTGCCCAGGATGGTCCTGGTCCTCTCCTCCGACGGGGAGGCCAGAAGGGACACTGTGTTGAGCCTCGCTCCCAGAAACAGAGTGTCTTGCGCGGGTACCAGGTGGGATTTGGCGTAGTTCACGGAGAATCCCAGGTCCGTGAGAAGTTGGACGGTCCTTGCCGTGTGAACCACGGCGAGCTCCCTTGTCTTGGCTCGGATGAGCCAGTCGTCCAGGTAGGGGTAGACGTGGATCCCTTCGCGGCGCAGCTGAGCCGCCACCGATGCGAGGCACTTGGTGAACACCCTGGGTGCCGACCGTAGACCGAAGGGGAGGGCTTTGAACTGGTAATGCCGCCCTTGGACCACAAACCTGAGGAATTTTCGGTGCCCCTTCAAGATGGGAATATGGAAGTAGGCATCCTCCAAATCCAACGACGACAGGAAGTCTCCTTCCTCCAGCTGACCCAGGACGTGCTGGAGGGTGACCATCCGGAACTTTTGCGCCTTGATGAACTTGTTCAGACGTCGCAGGTCCAGGATGGGGCGCCATCCCCCCGTCTTCTACTTCACGAGGAAGTATCTCGAGTAGACTCCGGAGCCCCGAAGCCTCTTTGGGACGAGTTCGATGGCGCCCTTCTTGAGCATCGCCTTCACCTCCAGGAGAAGTTGAGGGACGTGAAGTTTTTTCCTGGCCACGGGGGGGACGCGCGGACACTTTCTTTGAAACTCGAGCACGTGGCCCCGGGCCAAGGCGTCCAGCACCCAACGGTCGGTGGAGATGGACTCCCACACGCTGACGAAGCTCGCCAGCCGGCCTCCCACCGGCGTGCTTCGGTGGGGGCCCGACCCCCCGGCCGGTTCAATCCTGCTTCGACGAGGCTTTAGCGCCTTGTCCTTGGCGACGAGGGCGGGGTCCGCCAGGCTTGCCTCGTCCTCTGTAGGCCTCCTGAGATGACGAGCGGGCCGCTTGACGGTAGGAGGAGAAACCGCCGCCGGAAACTTTGGAGGCACCCTTGCCTCCGCTGCTCCGAAAGGGCGTCCGTCGCTGTTGCAGAACTCCAAGGGCCCGGGCCGTCTCGGTGTCCGCTTTAATGGCCTGAAGGGAATCGTCCACCGTCTTCCCAAACAGGTTGTTCCCATCGAAGGGCATGTCCAGGACTCTGGTCTGAACGTCTTGACGGAAGTCCGTAGCCTTGAGCCATCCACGCCGCCTAAGGCAAACACCGTTGCCCAACTGGCGGAACCCAGTGTCGGCGATGTCCGTCGCAACGGTAATGGCGTGGTCCGAAGCCACCTCACCTTCCTGCAGGATCTCCAGGGCCTCTGCCCTCTTGTCGTCCGGCAAGAAGTCCAGCAGGGGAGCCAGTTTGTACCAGAGCTCCCTGTCGTATCGGGCCACGATAGCCAAGGCGTTGGCAGCTTTAATCGTCGTCGCTGCAGACGAGATGACTCTGCGTCCCATAGCATCCAATTTCTTTCCCTCGCCGTCCGGTGGGGAAGTCGATGTGGAGGCCGCACCCCCCCCCGCTTTTTTCCTGGCCGCCGCGGAGACGACGAAGTCCGGAGTAGGCTGCGCCCGGAGGCACAGGGGGGCCATGTCCGGGACCCGGTACTTTTTCTCGTACCGGTCTCTTCTAGCTGGCGTCGTGGACGGGTTCTTGAGGAGGGTGAGGCCCTCATCCAAAATGTCGTCCAATAGAGGCACCGCGAGGACCGTCTTCCTCTTGGCCTCGCGCCGCTGATAAAGGAAACCTTCCTTCTTCTTCTCCTCAGGGCAGAGTTGGAAAAGCTCGGATGCCCTGGCGATCATTGAGTGGAACGATCCAATCTCGTCGGGCGGAGAAGCCCTGGTGGGAGGCGACGACGGTACATCCTCGTCGTATACCTCGTCGTCCGTACCCGTCGCTGCCGTGTCAGTCCCCGTATCATCCCCTCGGGTGGACGGGGAGGAGGGCTGGAAGGGGCGCGACGGCTGAAAAGGAGGTGGAGGGTGGATCCTTCTTTTCTTGGTAGGGGGAACACCAGAAGGTCCCGGTTCTGGGTCCCCCGACGGGAGAGGTTCCGTCGGCAACGGTAGTCTCGTCCTTATCTCAGAGCATAAGGACTGTATAGCCAACAAAATGGCCGCCGAGTTGTCTCGCGGCGCTGGCAGAGGGGAATCCGACGGGCGATCAGGGGCCCCGTCGGTACCCTCGACGATGTCGTCGTCACCTGCGTCGGGATCCATCTCGACAGGCCGGTCTTCTTCCACGCCGAGGCCGTGGCTTAAGACCTCGACCAGCTCCTCCTCCGAGGTTGAGGCCGAATCTACGACGACGCCCTGCCCCCCCTTTTTCTTCCCCACGGGGGATTTCTATCGGGGGTCCTATCGATGGGCACAAAAGAGGACTCCCTCCGAGGTGGCAGGGAGACTCTGAGCCCCGAGGTCGCCACCACTGGTGTAGCCTCCACAGGCTGAGCCAGGGCCGCCGCGACAGTTTCGATAGAGGGCTTGGCCGGATGGATTAAGGCCTTCACCACCTTAGGTGCGCTCACCGCCTTATCCTTGAGGGGGGGACTTGAGGGGGACCTTCGAGCTCGACCGGGGCCTCCCCAGGAGCTTTGCCGGGTGCTCGCCCTTCCTCTTACCCGACCCAGAGCGTTGGCTCATGGCTGAAGGTGCCGGGGAGGGTGCGCCCTGCCTGGCGCCCGTAGAGCCCGACCGTTCGGCGCTCCCGGTGCCAGCGGACTCGCGGTGCTTGGCCTTGTGTTGGACCCCCGTCGCCGGGGCGTCCTCAAAGGTCTTAGAAGACCGCTCGGATTTCTTCCTCTTCTTCTCGCCTGACGGGCTCTTCCCTTCCAGCCAGTTGGCGAGACGTTGATGGCGGTCCTTCATGGTCTGCTCCGACATATTGCCGCAAAACGCACAGTCCTTCTCCACGTGCGTCTTGTCCTCATGTAAGCAGTAGAGACAAAAGGAGTGTTCGTCCTTCTTAAAGACGTTCTGCAGCTGGCATCCAGGGCAGATCCTGAACAGCTTTCCGGGCGTCGAGCTTCCCTTCTCCTGGGCCATGGCCGGGCCTGAGAAACTTCTGGAGTCCTCCAAAAGCGTAGCTCGACGAAATCTTCACCCTTGAGGGGCGCAGACGAATCCGAAACGGGTCCCCGTTGATCGGATGGAGAGTCGGTGGAGCTTGAGGCTCTTTTGACCGAAAAAACAAAGTTTTTGAGAAAAAAACGTGAAAAAATAGCACTAACTCTCGAGAGCAATATCACGAGGATCCCAACACATGAACGTGCGGTAAAAATCTGAAGATGGCTGCCAGAGGCGGTGCTTAGGTAGAGGGCAGTCATTGGCTGTGGTCAGTATGACGCAGAGACCAGTGATTGGTTATTATTACGAAAGACAGATCAGAAACGAAACTGATACTGGTTTTTTTCTTTACCGAGGATTCCCAGCTTGACGACGGGGAATATCCATGCCAGACCCCATGCTGGAGAAACATTTTCTTTCATGTCAAATTAATGGCTCCACAGCAGACTGTCCGTACCGTTTTTGGAGGGGTTGTGTAGTCACATGTATTATTGTCACATAAGGTCAGCAAGATGAAGTGTCACGTGACAAATTATTTACACAGATTCAACAGGGGGCGCAGTGCAGCTCTGTGTCGGCTCCGCCTTACCCTAATCACCCGGTTCCAGAGAGGACATCAGGGACAATATATAAAGAGGAGCCAACCCGTGACCTAATTCCCCCCTCCAAGTACGTTGAGGGAGCACAGAACCGAGGTGTACTGCTAACCACCAAGAGGGGCAGGTATGGAGAACGATGAGGAATCTGTGGGAGGAACATCCATCAGAAAGAACACTAGAGAGAGGCATGTCATTTGTTCTTCTGATGGACTCCTTCCTTCCACAGATTCCTCATCTTTGATAGACTCCCAAAGCAGTACAATGACCTGGAAGAGGGAGGGTAGCAAGTACACCACCTAAAGCAGAAAACTCTGAAGGACAGCTCTGCCAAAACGAGCACCTTCACCAGATGAATAAGTTACCCGTGTATTCCTCATCTTTAATATTCGATATCCGGCTTCAGCTGCTTTGGAAAAAATAATTCGGCAGAGGGCGCTGTGCGTCGACTCGATGTCCCTCAAGGGTCTCCGTCTCGAGGATGATGTCATCGAAGGTATATATAGCACGCGCAGAACCTGTTGGCTTCAGTTCCGTTTTTCTTACAGTAGAAACTACCTGCATAACCACAGGTTTTACCGTACTCAACTTTGAA